>NW_011494816.1:2068372-2103772 GCF_000754665.1 Bison bison bison | reverse complement strand
TTGCTTGGGCTTTGGGGAGGGAACATGTAGCCGGGGAGAATGCCAAGACAGGCCGCAGCCACCCTTTGACCCCGCTGACCTCTAGCCCGCTGCCCACGCCCCCTTCCCAAACTCCAGGGGCAGACTTCTGCCCCTGCAGCGTCCTCTGCCTGTCCAGTCCTCCTTGCCCTCTGGGCTTGTCTCAAGCCCCAGCCCTCCCCTCCTCCTGTGCCAGGTCATCCTTAAACTCTTTTTGCCCTTCTCCGAGCATCTGGTCACCACCCTGGTGCACCGATGCCCAGACTGCCTGTCTCTCACCGCTCGTCCTCTGTGTGGACAGCATACACCCCTTGGGCCTTGCCAGGGGCTGCCTGGCCTTTGGGAGCTCACTTCCCATAGGGGAGGCAGGCAGGCGGGAAAGCTACACGGCGGCCCGTCCCACCTCCACAGCTGAAGCACCTGGGACATTTGCTGAGGAAACAGGTCTCCAGAGGGATCAATGTCTGACCCTAAGAGCCGGGGGAGAGGGAGGTGAGTGCTACCCCAGGAGGAGGGGTGGAGGGACCGAGATGTACAACGAATGAAAACATCTCTCCAGCCTCAATCCTCCCCCAGATAAGCCTGTGCCCACAGGCAGGGGCTCAAGTCCACTTGCTCCTCCTCCTGGCCCCTGTGAACCTCAGTGTGCTCCCTGCAAAGGGGGTGGCACTCCTGGTCTCAGGAGCCTATTGTAGACATGTGGCCTTGGTCCTGGGCACAGGACAGGTGCTCAGAAGATGTTAATTCCTCTTTCAGCTCCTCTCCCGAATTCCAAGAAACAGCAGGGCATGGGTCCATGATGTGAAAAATGTTAGGGTCTGAAGGTCTGACTCCAGCCCTGGCTCTGTCACAAGTTACTGTGTGACCTTCAACCAGTCACCTTCCTCTTCTGGGGCTGCCTACCCAGGATTGGGAGTGCAAAGGTGGGGCTGCAGGAATTAAGACTTGCGCAACCCTCAACATCCTGGGCCTGCCTGGGGAGAAAGAAGATCCAAGACATTTCATCCATCGCCTGAAGGAAAACCTCATGTTGGGTCAACGGGAATCATGACAAGCGTGCAGATGCCAAGTTCTCGTCTGAGGCCACAAGTAGGTGAAAGCAATCTGCCCCATGTGCACTTGGGGCTCAGCTCCCACCAGGAGCACCCCTTGAGGCTCCAGGCCCCTTGGAAGGGGGAGGGCTGGGCCAGACCACTGTTGTGTATAGCTCTGTTCATGGTGGGGCTGGGGGTAGAGGGATCAGAGAGGGCTGTGCTCAGTCAGTGGGTGCCCTCTGGGAGAGGAGGTGAGAGACCCATCCCAGGCGCTCAGGAACAGAGCCAAGTGACTGCGTGTTCACCAGGACAGTGCAACGTGGTTCCCAAGTCACCTTCAGGGATATCCTCAGTATCTAAATTGGGTTGGGCCTGACACCTGGAGCCCAGTGGGACCATTTTCCCACCCACCACAGATCTACTGGGAGACCCCAAATGGCTGGCCCTGGGCTGGCAACTTAGGGCCACAGAGTGAGGCCACGTGGCCCGCATTGCATGCTCCTGCCACTGATGGAGCCCAGTGTCTGGACTCCCCGATGAAGGTGGGTGGAAGCAAAGCCGACAGCCTAGCTCTCACACTCAAGCTAGTGAAGGAAGCTCAATTGCCATTAGGAACCATTACACAAACTACAACAACAACAACAAATGAAATCCAGCCTATGGAAGGGATGAGATGCCGGGAAGAGACGTGGCAAACCCTTCTGGTGAGCAGGCACCTCAGTGTGCAGAACATCTCTGTTTCCTGGCCCTACGACATCACAGTAATCCTGCCAGAGGCAGGACCAGGGCTCACGGGCTCACTCTGGGGCTTCTTGGTAGTTGGAAGCCACTGCCCATGCCCCCCAACTCCCAGCTGGCCCACAGCGCAGGAGACCTCCAGCTGTGAGCAGGTGCCTAGCAGGTTCAGACACGGAGTCCCCTGGGCCAGGAGTCGTGGGAGCCGTAAGAGCACTCTGCCTCCTGCCCAGTGCCTCTGGGAGGGGATAACTTAGCAGACAGCAGAGCAGACAGGGGTGATCTCCTGGCTTTTGGGTTTCAAAATCTCAGGTCTCAGGGCCGAATGGAAAGAAATCTGGAGACAGAGATGAGACATGCAGTGACTACTTTCAAATGATTTTCAGCCGTAAATCCATCTGAGAGTGTCCAGCACAGGGCCTGGCACACGGTGGGCCTGTGTGAATATCTGTTAATGAATGAAAGAAGCAAGCAATAAACAAATGAGCCTTCAGGGAAGTGTGGGGCAGGGCAGCCCCCTGATTTAGTGGAGTCCAGGAGAGGCCTAGTTGAGAAGAAGAGCAAAGCATCCTGTGTTCTCTCCCACAAAGATGTCCAGCTGGGAAAGGGTCCCTGGGGGAAAGCAAGACCTGGGAAGATGTCAAGCCTCCCTCAAAGTGGGGGGCCCTTTCACCCTGGGGCCAGGCTTGTGGGAAAAAAAACTAGGCTTGTGGTAAGCCCTGAAGCAGGGCTCCTCCCAGGCAGGGCTGAGGTTACCCACGGGCAGGACTCTGGATATCTTAGGAGGTCCCACGCCCAGATGTTGAGTCTAAGCTGGACCTGAAGGAGCCTTTCAGGTGGACAGGAGATGGGTGGGCTCTGGTCAAAGATGGGGCGGAAAGCTGAATGCCTCAGAAGGTGCCTGGATGAGAAATGACTCTGAGTACCCCTTGGTTCAGTGCAAGCCCCCTATGCCTCCAGAATTGGGGCAGTAGTTTGTGAACTGCCTGAGATGTGTGAATTACCCAGTATATGGGGATTCAGAGACAAGGGAATTCAAGGAAATTTTTCAACTTACATTTTTTTCTCTCACATACAAGTTTTTAGACTCCAGGTTCAGATCTGACATAATAGAGACCATTGTCTACCCCATCAGGGGCTTCCCCAATGGCTCAGTGGGTAAAGAATCTGCCTGCAATGCAGGAGACTCAGGAGATGCAGGTTCGATCCCTGGGTCAGGAAGACCCCCTGGAGTAGGAAATGCCAATCCACTCCGGTATGCTTGCCTGGAAAATTCCACAGACAGAGGAGCCTCACATGGCGGTCAACAAAAAGCAGACTGGTCTACAGATTTGGCAAACATTGGGTCACGGGAAAGAAATGACTAGAAACAAAGAATCAGATGTTTCACGTCACCAGAAAATAACGATACTAGCCATAATAGCCATCACACTGTCTTTCAGATTCCTCCAGAGTGTTTATTTCCCCTAAAACCCCAAATCTCTGGATGTTCAGTCCAACACAGGTTGGAAAGTACTGGAAGAGTCTGGGGGAGCCATCCCGCCCCTCACCTGTGTGTGGGGTGCCCCAGGGTCTGATAGGGAAGCGTGCCTTCTGCTGGGCCAGACAGGCTGCCCCATTCTCATGGGACTCCTCCATCCCTTGAGCAAGGAGAGAATGACCTTGTGGTCACCACAGGGAAGAACAACCCAGTAAACTGAAAAAAATTACAACCATATGATAATGCAGGAAGGGGTCCTTAAGGAGGAACACGCTGCAAGGCACTTCGCTGAGAACCGAGGGGGTGCAGAGGGGCATCCTGGGGAGCAGGGCCCCACCCAGATGCCTGGCTGCACAGAGCAACTCAGAGACACCTGGAACTCATTAGCATTATGTCAGGAATAATATAAAATTAAAACATTTAGCTTTGGCTTCTAAAATTAAGGAGGACAAAAAGAGAAGGATGCCATTGTGCTGAGCCACTCAGCTATGACTTGGGCACCAATAATTTACAGGAAAAAAATCTCTGCCTTGCACTTGGGCCCAGCTGGGGCCCCTGCCAGCAGAGGCTGAGGACTGATGGCTGAATCTCCAGCTCTATCCTGGGGGGAGCAAGTTGGGAGCCTGGGTAAGGCCCAGGTGAGGTCTTCTAACTGCTCACTCTCCATGGCAGTGCCAGTTATATGCCAGTCCTGCCACTCTCCTAATTGACTGGCCTGTCTCTATGTGGGCCATTGCCCCCCAAATCCATCATCTGCCTTGCAGCCAGAGAGTTTTCTAAATTGCAATCTGCCCCCGACTTTGCTCAAAACCCATCGATGGCTCCCTACTGCCTGCAGGATACCCAAGGCTCTCAGCCTGGCATTTCCAGCCTCCCACCATCTGAATCTAGCTGTGGCTGGCTCTCCAAACTCTCCAAGCTCCTTTCTCCCTCTCTTCTCTCCACTTACACTGACGACTTGGGCTCTTGGAACTTTCTACCTCTGTGCTCTCTCGGATGCTATTCCTTCAGCCTGGAATTCCCTCAGACTCCAGGGCTCAGGACCGATGGTGGCTCCTCTGCAGAGGCCCCGGGGGAGGTCCTGACCAGACTCCTTTCTTGGTCTACCTCGGCTCAGGGGTAAAAGCAAGCACTGGGGACCTGAGACTCACACAAAGTCAGGACTGGCCATCCCTCAGAGGCCCCTGTGTCACAGATGGGGGACATTACGACAGCCTGGAGAGGGCATGGCTGCCCTGCCCCCAGTTTTGACCTCTCTGGCCTCCTGGGGCATGCTGACTCTGGGGTACAGAGCGCCCTGGAGTCATCCAGGCTCGAGTTCAAATCCTGATACCCCTCCCGCTCTGTGACTGGCACAAATCACCTAACCCCTCTGGACTTCAGCATCTTTGTTGGCACTGCAAGGATGGAGACAGAAGTCTAGTGCTGCCAGTCCCAGGGCTGTGGGCAGTCAGCACCAGGCTCTATCCTGTAACCAACTGTTGCCACCCGTGCCCCCTGTGCAGAGAAACGGAGGTCCCAGGTTACAGAGGACAGGGAATCGGTGACAAGATGGAGATGCAGGCTCCCGGCTCTGGAAAAGCAGTCTGGGAAGAGTTCACAAAGCCTGACTTGTCCTGGGGCACAAGACAGCTGGCCAGCCATTCATACACTTCCTCACTCATTCATTCACTCAGCTAAATGCAAATGGCTAGGTGTCCAAAATACACTTGGGTAAAGAAAGCGAGTTACCAGACAACACGTCTAGGATGATTACATTCCAATAAAGAGTATAATTATCACATATGCAGAGAAATACTCTAAAATGTTAAATAGTGGTTATTTCTGAGTACTATAGTTAGAGGTAACTTTCCCTTTTTTCTTCTACTATCCCTTTTTTTCTACTCTCTACCTCTTGATACATTATACTTTTGCTTTAGACTACTCTGCTTTGTTAAATTAAAAAAAAAAAAAGTCACAGGGACCAGTGTGATACTTTATAGACAGATCCAGGCTGCAGAAGAATTAGACTTCCTTTGTAATTCGGCACGTGGCTTTGGGTGAGCTCTCCTGCATTAACAAGATCTGGGGATGTTCCCACCCTCATTGTGGAGCCAGAAAGATCTGAGTCAGGTCTGGGTCTGACACTTGCCCTCAACCTATGACATGCGGGTGAAGGACTTCCCTCTGACCTCAGTTTCGACACAAATACACAGGAACAACATGATGGCCTCTGAAGGGATCTGAGGATCAAGGATGACATGGATGGTGACCAACTTTCATGGATGGTGACCCATGATATTTGTCTCTGCATCAGGGGACCCAGGCCCACGCCATGGAAGGCAACGAGGAGCACCTCCTCACAGAGTGACATCATCAGGCTGTTTCACACGTGGTGATCAGCGATGACTGAGGAGGAGTCTCAGGAGACCGAGTGTCCAGATTAAGTAAACAGCGGACACAAGCCTGCTCCTGGGGTAGAGGACACAAGGGCAGGTCCGAGCCACAGCCTGCACGTTACATTTCACGCCCCAGTCACAGCCCCAGAGCGCCCAGAAGGAGCAAATGCGCCTCCAACATCCTTCTCTGCAGCCTCGGCTGAATGTCTGGGGACCCACCTCTGAGCCAGCTGGATGAACTGCAGGCTCTAGAGTGGGCGGAACTGGGTTCCAGTCCCAGCCCTTAGGCATGCTACTGAGCCTCTCTGGTCCAGAGTTGTCTTCTGGAAAACAGTTAACACTCCCTCATTGTAGGTTTATATTATAAGGGCCAAATGAGATAGGAGACTGCATGGGATCTACCATTTCTTATGCTTCCGTGTGAGTCAGCAAGTTTTTCAAAATAAAAGTTTAATTTTTAAAATCTATTTAATCATATATTAATAGAAAAATCCCAAATGCCCATTAAGTGATGAATAAGCAAAAATAGTTTATCAATACAATTGCATATTATTCAATCATAAAAAGGAATGAAATGCCAACACATTCTACAACATGGATACACTTTGAAAACACTTGTTCAGCTGCTCAGTCATGTCCTACTCTTTGCAACCCCATGGATTGCAGCACTCCAGGCTTCCCTGTCCTTCACTATCTCCCATAGTTTGCTCAACTTTATTAAGTCAGTGATGTCATTCAACCATCTCATCCTCTATCGTCCCCTTCTCCTCCTGCCCTCAATCTTTCCCAGCATCAGGGTCTTTTCCAATGAGTCTGCTCTTTGCATCAAGTGGCCAAAGCATTGGAGCGTCAGCATCAGTCCTTCCAATGAATATTCAGAGTTAATTTCCTTTAGGATTGACTGATTTGATCTCCTTGCTGTCCAAGGGACTTTCAAGAGTCTTTTCCAGCACCACAATTCAAAAGCATCAATTCTTCAGGGCTCAGCCTTTTTTATGGTCCAGCTCTCACATCTGTACATGACTATTAGAGAAACCATAGCTTTGGCTATAAGGATTTTTGTTGGCAAAGTGATGTCTCTGCTTTTGAATACACTGTCTAGGTTTGTCATAGCTTTTCTTCCAAGCAGCAATTGTCTTCTAATCTCATGGCTGCAATCACCATCCACAGTGATTTTGGAGCCCAAGAAAATGAAATCTGTCACTGTTTCCACTTTTCCCCCTTCCATTTGACATGAAGTGATGTGACCAGGTGCCATGATCTTAGTTTTCTGAATGTTGAGTTTTAAGCCAGCTTTGTCTCTCTCCTCTTTCACCCTCATCAAGAGGCTCTTTAGTTCCTCTTCGATTTCTGCCATTAGAGTGGTATCATCTGCATATCTGAGGTTGTTTATATTTTTCCCAACAATCTTGATTCCAGCTTGTGATTCATCCAGCCTGGCATTTAGCATGATGTACTCTGCATATAAGTTAAATAAGTAGGGTGACAATATACAGCTTAGATGTACTCCTTTCCCAATTTTGGGCCAGTCCTTTGTTCCATGTCTGGTTCTAACTGCTGCTTCTTGCCCAGTCCTAACCCACAAACAGGTTTCTCAGAAAGTAGGTGAGATGGTCTGGTACTCCCGTCTCTTTAGGAATTTTCCAGTTTGTTGTGATCCACATAGTTGAAAACATTATGGCAAGTGAAAGAAGCCAGATACAAAGCACCACATATTGTATGATTCCGCTTACATGAAGTGCCAGAATAGGCAAATTCATGAGACAGAAAGTAGATCAGTGGTTGCCAAGGGCTGGGTGGAGGGGAGAATGGAAGTGACTGCTAATAGATACAAGGTTTCTTTTGGGGGTGATGAAAATGTTCTGGAAGTAATACAGTGAAAATGGTTTCACAACTTTGTGAATATACTCAAAACACTGATTTGTGTACTTTAAAAGGATAAATCTCATGGTGAGTTCTATTTCAATGGAACTTTTAAACTAAAAAAAATGACAGACAAAGAAATGGCAGGGCATTCCACTTCTGAGTATGAACAGGCCTGCTGCCCCAGTACTACTGAATGCCAGAAAGCAGTGTCATTCTCCACGCAGCCTGAAATGATGTGTCTCTGCTCCTATCGCTTTCTACCCAGAGTGCCCTTCTCCTGCCCCCTTGCCTGGCAAAATCCTGCTGAAATGCCAAGTTTCAGCTCACATGCCACCTCTTCCAGGGAGCCTTCCTGGATTCCCCTACTGTTAGGGCAAGGCTCCCCTGGCATCCCCCAGCCAGCCCTGTCCTTTCTTCACCACAACCCCTAGGAGTTAGGACTGTAACTCTCTGCCTCTGGTCCCTCTCTCCCACCACTAGGGATGTGAGTCAGATGTGGGATGGTGCTGGTCCCACCAGCTGGCCTCTCACCTAGGGCCCAGCAGTGGACTGTACTCACAGCAGGGACTCGGGCATGTTTGCTGACTAAAACAATCTGTTCAACTGGGGTCAGCCACCCATGTCCCCCCGCCCCCGCCCCTCACCCTTGGGTAAAAAGAGAAAAGCTCTTTTTAAAATCACAGGTCTGATTGGAAGAGGGGTTAAAATAAGTCTGCCCATGTCATAGATGGAGAGACTGAGGCTGGGGAAGGAGAAGAGACTGGGTCAAGGCTGCCCAGGCAAGTCAACGGTGACTCCATGACGGACAGCCCAGGCTCCAGACTCCCAGCCCACTGCTCCCTGACTTTTGGCCTCAGGGGCACTCTTCTCACACCCAGAAAAAAGGCAGCAGCTCCGGGCTCAGCGTGGGCTGAAGGTGGTGCCAACAGTGGGTCCTCATCTGAGGCCCCTGCATCTCCTCCTGCATCCACAGAGAACTAGCTTTGACTCCCGGGTCCTGAGCTCTACTCCACCTCTCACCAACTGCTCCTGCCTTTAAAGGACCACCTTCTAGCAGTCTTCCTTTTCTCTGTAAGGTCGCATTTCTCAGGCCCTGCCCCAGGCAATTCCCCATCAACACATCTAATCCCCAGCACATCACTACCAGCGGAGCCCTCTCGGGGACCCCGCAGGCTCACTTAGACATCTTTGCTAACCGCTTGCAACACAACGGGTTTTCATCATCTTCGGAATGATCGTACATTTTGGAACACAAACTACGTGAATTTGAACTGGGTCTGGCAAATCCTACTTTTCTGCTTCTCCCTTCGTGCAGGCCAAGCCAGACTGCCAGGGATAACCAGAGCAGAATGACGGTAATTTCTTGTTAGAAATACGTTTCATAAAGTCCATTTCCATCTCCCTTAAGGAGCCAGGAGCAGCCCAAAGAGGTCCAACTTGAGAGTCTCTTTGAGGGAGCCACAGAGAGGACTTTGGTTTTCTTACTAATCTATGCTTATTGTGTTTTCCATGTTTTCTGCAACAAGCATTTAAAACTTTTACAAATATTTACTTTTAAAAACTCAAGGACAGAATCCTCCCGCTTCTCCGACTCCTCCCTACTGGCCTGTCTCTCATTGCTTCTTTGCACAGGGTTGGTTTCTGTTGAATCAGGAGCTGAAACTCTCCTCTCCAGCTTCCGAGTTTTAACCGGACCCTGGGTCTGCTCACTTTACCTTCTCTACAACGCCACCTTTTGAAGATGACTCTTGCCCAAGGCTGCCCATGAAGTTCCTGGCTGACTGGAACCCGAATACAAAAATTGAATTCCTCTTTTCCACTATACCTCCTCCCCTCTCTGGACCTCAGTTAATCATCTATAAAATAAAGGAGGGCTTCCCTGGTGGTTCAGTGGTTAACACTCTGTGCTTCAACTGCAGGGGGCATGGCTTCAATCCCTGGTTGAGGAAATAAGATCCTGCATGCCGTGCTGTGCAGTCAGTAAGTAAATAGGAAGGGCCTGAAGATGGTCTCAAGGGTCCCTTCTGTCTCTGGCATGCCGCATCTGAAGGTGGGGCTCGGGGTGAGTTCTGAGGACCTCCCTGCTCACACCAACACTGGACTTTGACCTTTTCAACAAAAGGTGCTGTCTGTGGATGCCTCTAATTGGAGAACTAGGGCATGCGTGCAGCAGTGAGCAGGTGGATATCTGTCAGACCTTCAGCCCGCTATCGTTGGCAATGCCTCATCCATGATGGGTGGGGGAGTGGGGGAGACTCTCATGGCAGTAAGGGGCAGTGGCAGAGGGCTACCCACGGTATGTGGGCCCCTGCTCTGGGCCACACAGTATGCCCACAACTTCTGCTCATCCTGTGACAACACTGCCACACGTCTGTTATCCCAGCTCAGGCTCCCACCTCTTGGCCGCACCACCTTTCAGTGCAACCACAGCTCTGGGCCTGGCTTTTGCGGACAGGCCTGCAGGAGTGCGGGAGTTGCTGAGCTGCTCCGACAAAAGGAGGATGAGGCGGCCTCTGCCCTATGAAAGCAAAGCAGGAGGAACGCTGAGAGGGGGCCAGGCTTTCTGGGTGACGTCATTCTCTCTGCTCCCCTGTGGTATTCCATGAGCCTTTAGTAAAGTTTTTTGTTTTTTTTCCACAGCTCTGTTAAGATGTAATTCACATAACCATAAAATTAATCCATTTGAAGTACACAATTCAGTGGTTTTGAAGTATATTCACAGAGTTATGCAACTATTACCACAATTTTAGAATATTTTCATCACCCTAAAAGAAAATCCCAGCCCCTAACCCATTAGCAGTCTTTCCTCCCTCTCCATAACCCTTGGCAACCACGAATCTGCTTTCTCTTTCTATAGATTTCTCTATTTTGGAAACTTCACGTAGCTAGAATCACCCAATACGTGGTCTTCTGTGACGGGCTTCTTTTGCTGAGCACAGTGTTTTCAAGGTTCATTCATGTTGCTGCGTGCATCATTGCTTCATTCTTTCTGTGGCTAAATAATATTTCGTTATACAGATGCATCACATTTTATTCACTGGTTGATAGATATTTAGGTCATTTTCACTTTTTAGCTATCACGAATAACGCTGCTATGAACATTCATGTACAAAACTTTGTGAAAACCTGGTTCCAAATAGGAAAAGGAGTACGTCAAGGCTATATATTGTCACCCTGCTTATTTAACTTCTATGCAGAGTACATCATGAGAAACGCTGGGCTGGAAGAGGCACAAGCTGGAATCAAGATTGCCCGGAGAAATATCAATAACCTCAGATATGCAGCAGATGACACCACCCTTATGGCAGAAAGTGAAGAGGAATTAAAAAGCCTCTTGATGAAAGTGAAAGAGGAGAGTGAAAAAGTTGGCTTAAAGCTCAACATTCAGAAAACGAAGATCATGGCATCTGGTCCCATCATTTCATGGGAAATAGATGGGGAAACAGTGGAAACAGTGTCAGACTTTATTTTGGGGGGCTCCAAAATCACTGCAGATGGTGACTGCAGCCATGAAATTAAAAGATGCTTACTCCTTGGAAGAAAAGTTATGACCAACCTAGATAGCATATTGAAAAGCAGAGACATTACTTTGCCAACAAAAGTCTGTCTAGTCAAGACTATGGTTTTTCCATTGGTCATGTATGGATGTGAGAGTTGAACTGTGAAGAAAGCCAAGCACAGAAGAATTGATGCTTTTGAACTGTGGTGTTGGAGAAGACTCTTGAGAGTCCCTTGGACTGCAAGTACATCCAACCAGTCCATTCTGAAGGAGATCAGCCCTGGGATTTCTTTGGAGGGAATGATGCTGAAGCTGAAACTCCAGTACTTTGTCTACTTCATGCGAAGAGCTGACTCATTGGAAAAGACTCTGATGGTGGGAGGGATTGGGGACAGGAGGAGAAGGGGATGACAGAGGATGAGATGGCTGGATTGCATCACTGACTCGCTGGATGTGAGTCTGAGTGAACTCCGGGAATTGGTGATGGACAGGGAGGCTTGGTGTGCTGCGATTCATGGGGTTGCAAAGAGTTGGACACGACTGAGCAACTGAACTGAACTGAACTGATGTTTTCATTTATTTGGGGTATACATCCACGAGCAGAACTGCTACATCACATGGTAATTCTGTGTTTAATTGTTTGAAGAAGTGTCAGACTGTTTTTTCACCAGTGTACGAGGGTTCCAACTTGTCCATGTCCTTGTCAGCACCTGTTAGTGCCCACCTTTTTCATTACAGCCATTCTAGTGGGTGTGAAATAGTATTTCATTATCGTTCAAACTTGCGTTTCCCTGACAGTTAATGATGTTGAATACCTCTTCATATGCTTTTGGCCATCTGTATATCTTCTTTGGAGACATATCTATTCAAGTCCTTTGCCCATTTTTTACTTAGGTTTTTTACCTTTTTCATTTTTTTGAACTGTATGAGTTCTTGATATATACTGGGTACGAGTCCCTCATTAGAAATGTGATTGCAAAAATAAAGTCATGTTTGAGCTAAAACAATGACAGCTAACACTTACTGTGTGATGTTGAGCCCTGTTTCAAGTGTTTTAGTAATAAGTGTTTTAATCCCCAGAACAACTCCACAAGGTAGGTATTACTGCTGTTGTTATTATCGTCTCCATATTACAGATACGTAAACAGAGTCACAGAGCAGCACCCTACTCAAGTCACCCATCTAGGAAGGGGCAAAGCAGAAGTTCTGGGGCATTTAGGGAAGGTCATGGCCCACCCTTGAGCCATGGCACCAACTGGGAAGCCATGCCTCCTTCGACTGATGGGGCAGAGCAGCCAGGGACCCCTAAAGGGGGTTTCAACTCTGGGACAGAAGCCAGGACCATGAGATTGAGCCCACCTCACAAGGTTTTGTCTCCTCTGCCGGCCTTGGGGAATCTGGGTTCAATTTTATTTCAGGAAGAATTCAGTTTCTTTCAGCTGTGCGTACTCAGATTGGGAGGAGATTGCAGACTCTGACTCAGGAAATGACCCACTGCAAATCATGGTGATGTTTTCAGCCATTAGCACCAGAAGGAGCTCAGCCCATTAACACATTAGCATGTGAGCTTCCCTGGCCTTTCTCTGCAGTAGGTCTGGGCAGGAAGGAGACGGTGTGGGGGAACACAGGGCTCAGAACAGGGAAAGTCTTGCCTCAGGGGTTGGAGGTCTAGATGTGACTGTGGACGGAACGAACAGTGGCTCACACAGAGATAGGTTCCATTGCCCTCTGATATCTGGGTTCTGGGTGCCCAATCAGGCTGGAGCTCAGACAAGCTTTATTCAAGAAGATGGTAATGAAACATTCCTATCACAAAATACGAATAGTGGAAGATTAGAAACAACCTAAATATCCAATAGTGGGAGAAAGGTGGAGTAGATGCACCACAATCCTCATGACGGACCATAAGATGGCTATGAAAATCGACCGTGATGACATGCCTGGAACCACGGGAAATCTCTTAGCCTGAATATTTAAATTCATCAGTGCTCATTATTGTTAATAATCATCTCAATAACCCCAGTGAGAACTCGAGGCATGGAGAAGTGAAGCACCTCATCTGAGATGAGGCCTGGACTGATCCAGGGCTAGCACCTTTCTCATACTAAAATCCTGGAAATGAATTTTTTTTTAATATTTATTTATTTGGCTGCACAGGGTCTTAGTTGGAGCACGCAGGATCTAGCTCCTTGACCAGGGATTGAACCTAGGTCCCCTGCATTGGGAGCATAGCATCTTAACCACTGGAAGACTAAGAAAAGTCTTCCCTACCAGGGAAGTCCCCCAGCAGTGAATCTGAAATCACCCCTTGTTGAGCACTTACTATGTGCCAGACATTGTGCTAAGTGCCATGTGCCACATGGATGGGAACAAGACCAAAGAAAACATTCCACTCTGGTGGTTTAAGTTGTCTGTTCCTTTTGGTTTTGCAAAATTTCTAGCATATAATTAGGTCACACTCACACAGAGAAATTCAGAATGCCCGCCTCTTGGGGATGCAGTGAAGCCCTTGGGACATCATCAGGGAGTGCTCTGGGACTTGTGGCAGCCCACCTACACTCAGCATCCAGTCCCCAGGTCCCCCGGATGGCGGCCTCTCACAGCTGGTGGGAGACGCCCTCGGGGGAGGGAGAGGAAGAGGAGCCTCGGGCCACTTCCTCCCTCCTCTCTGGTCTGTGTTCTCATCTGCCGCACAGGGTAATAACCTCTGCCCGCTTGCATCCCAGAGCGCCAGAAGGACCCAAGTCAAGCAGTCAGTCTACTGCAGGCAGCCCAGAGCCCTGGGGGCCGACATGAAGCCTCAAGAAGGGGCTGCCTTTCTCAGGGGCCCCGTGAGAACCTGAGAGAGTGCTGTTAGCAACACTGCCCCTCCTAGGGTAGCTTCCATGCCTGCTGTCTCTTCCATCCTCTGCAGGCAGGACCAAGTCTCCACTTCCGCCTGCCATTCACACTTCCATGTCACAGCCCAGACTCACTTCCTTCTGCCCTCCCTCCCCTATACTCCACTGCTTTCCTGGACATGCTGGCTGACCTGGCTCCTGGGTTCAAATCACAGCCTGGCTTGAGTTCACTTCTTGCAGCCAGTACAAGCCCCACTCCCTCACCCAACACAGACACACACACACACACACTCCCAGTGCACATCCAACATCCCACCACATGCCTAACGCACATACCAATCCAAAGCCATACCCAATACACAGGAACATACAGCAGATAGATTCTCAGATACGCTCCTCTAAACACATGCACACCCAACAAAGTCAACGCCCAATGCACGACCGTTCACCTGACACACACACGCTGCACATACAACAGCCACCCAAACTACTGCTCCCACCACAAGCACAAACCATGTGCGCCCACCTCCAAACTCAGGCTCATACCCCACATAAACATATGCACATTCACTCAACATAACCACACACACATATATATGCACATCTATTGGAGGAGTGTGTTTTAGAGTGTGCTCTGGGGGCATGTATTGGATGTGGGTGTGAGTGTGGTATTAAGGGTGTCTGGGTACACTGTGGGTGTTAATAGGTGGTATACATGGGGTATGCCACGGGTATTATGTCTATTTCTACCATATATTCCCCAAAGTGAAAGTTGCTCAGTCCTGTCCAACTCGTTGCAACCCCATGGGCTATACAGTCCGTGGAATTCTCTGGGCCAGAATACTGGAGAGGGTAGCCTTTCCCTTCTCCAGGGGATCTTCCCAACCCAGGGATCGAACCCAGGTCTCCCACAATGCAGGCAGATTCTTCACCAACTGAGCCACAAAGGAAGTCCAAGAATACTGGAGTGGGTAGCCTATCCATTCTCCAGGGGATCTTCCCGACCCAGGATTCGAACCAGGGTCTCCTGCATTGCAGGCAGATTCTTACCAACTGAGTCATGAGGGAAGTTCCCCAACCACATCCCCAGTACGCATGTACTTAATTGCACAGAGACCCTTATTCTACACCAAATCCCACATACACCCCAATCCCAACCATAAGCTTTACAACCATACATGCTTCTATCACACTACAAATCACTTGCATACAGTACACAGACGTACTCATACAAATACACATACCCACTGTCTCTTAGTCCCCCCAGTGCCTAACACACACCCAGGTATGGGCAATCACACACACACATTCTCACAGATCTCTGCCTATACCCAAAGATGGAACCCCCTGGACTCTCCCCCACCTGCTCCCCAGGCCTCACCACACATCCAGCCCTAAATGGGTGGAGGGCAGTCCCCACAGGAGTGGAACCCGGCAGGTACTCCAAAGCCTGCACACAAGTCCTATGCGTGGGCTGGCCCTGTGTGGAGAGACCCAGATGGTAAGGGAACTCGTAGTCCCACTGAGCCTGCCTTCTCATGGCCCCTGGCCACATTCCTGCCTGCTCCAGGAGTTTATTCTTCCCTTGTTCATTGATGATTAAAATACTTTTAAGCCGACCACGAAGATTGTTGTCTTCGTCTTCCTTTCTTTTTTTTTTTTATAAAAACCAAAACCAACAGATGCGTTTGGGGACCCTCTGATTTTCTTCCAGGGTGATTTACATGACCACAACCAGTACTTGGAGAAGAAAAGCAAACACTCCCGCGGCCTAATAGAAACATTCCCCCTCTGCTCTCCATCTTCTCAGCCGCTCAACTCATTCCCAGAGACGACTCCCCAGGCCCCCTCCCTCCCGCCTGGAGGCTGAGGGGTGGAGGAGGATCTGGTGGGACCATGGACCGCAGCCCCATGTGAGACAATCTTTAAAAGACTTTTCTATTTTTATTTTTATCATCAACCCTAGAGGAGGGAACTGGGCTGGCAGAGACAAACCTCCTCAGCAACAGAATAGGAGACTCCTGTTGGCTTAATTGGCCCCTTTAAACAATTAATAATCTGGGGGCCAGGGTAGGTACTAGTGTTATTTCCATTTTACATACGAAGAAACTGAGCTCAGAGGTAACAAGTAACTTGTTCAAACCCTCAGCTGGTGTCAGGCCCCAATGAAGGCAACTCAAGAGGTAGTCGAGCTGACTCCAGGCCTGAACAAGTGGACCACTGACCCTTCTCCACCTTTCTTAAAACATGTCCCTCACTGGCTGATCTGGCAGCTGCAGCCAACCCCACACCCCTGGAGGCTTTGGTGAATACAAGTTGTCCTTCAAATCTGGGGTACCCCAGGAAAGCACAGCCAAGGCTGGAGGGACTTGTGGCATTATTTCATCCATCTTCTCCAAGAATAGGAATCCATCCCATGGCCCCCTTCCAGGGACCACTCCCCTTGGCTTACACACCTGCTGAGACAGTACCCCCCACCCCACCACCAGCTGAAGCGGCCTTTTCCTATCCATCCACCACTTCTCCATCCAATCATGACCCATCAAGCCACACACTCATCCATCTAATCTAATCTAGCCTACAAAATGCTGGGTGCCATTCCAGCTGGTGGTGATGCAGTGGTGAGCAAGACACACGTGGCCTTTGCCCTGTGCAGGTAACGTGCTGGGGGCGGGGTGACACAGATACCAGCCCAATAAGTAAATAAGATAATGTCAGATCATGAGCTTGCTATGGGGAAAGGCACTTGGCTGTGTGGTGGAACAGAATTATCCTCACAGGGAGTGGGTGTCCAGGGAAGGCCCCTCTGAAGAGGGGGCATTTGATTTCATACCTCAAGAATGAGAAAGAACCAGTCATTCTACGCATTCAGGACAGAGACCCAGGGAGGATGAAAAGCCAGTGCAAAGGCTCTGAGGTAGGAGAAGACGTGGCGCAAGGAGGCCTGCATGGGCAGACTAGGGTAGGCGAGGTGGGGAATGGCAGGGCGCTAGAGAAGTGGGTGGGCCTGCCTTGTCAGCCAAAACGAAGATTTAGCCGGTGTTCCAGCAGACAGGGTTTCCTAAGATGGAGAAGCGTCACCCTCCACAGCTTCTCTGGATGTTCCTAAAGAGAAATGAGTACACTGGGCCTCCCCAAGTCTGACTCAAGGACCTTCTCGTCAGGGCCACCTCCCAGTGCAGAGAACGCTATCGGGCACCCATGAAGCCATCAGACTACCCTGCATTCCTGGACACAACATCTCACCCTCCACTACTTGCCCCTGTGGGACTTTCACATTTGCAGTCCCACCTGAGCATCCTCAAAACAAGGAAGGGAGGGGCAGTTATGAAAACCTCTTTTTGATGAGACTAAGGCACAAGGAACATGTCCATGGAATTCTCAGGCCAGAATACTGGAGTGGGTAGCCTTTCCCTTCTCCAGGGGATCTTCCCAACCCAGGGATCAAACCCAGGTCTCCCGCATTGCAGGCAGATTCTTTACCAGCTGAGCCACAAGGGAAGCCCAAGAATACTGGAGTGGGTAGCCTATCCCTTCTCCAGCAGATCTTCCCGACCATTACTTTGTTGACAAAGGTCTATCTAGTCAAAGCTATGGTTTTTCCAGTAGTTATATATATGTGAGAGTTGGACCATAAAGAAAGCTAAGCATGGAACAATTGATGCTTTTGAACTGTGGTGTTGGAGAAGACTCTTGAGAGTCCCTTGGATTGCAAGGAGATCAAACCAGTCAATCCTAAAGGATATCAGTCCTGAATATTCATTGAAAGGACTGATGCTGAAGCTCCAATACTTTGGCCACCTGATGTGAAGAACTGATTCACTGGAAAAGACCCTGATGCTGGGAAAGACTGAAGGTGGGAAGAGAAGGGGATGACAGAGGATGAGATAGATGGTTGGATGGCATCACCAACACAATGGACATGAGTTTGAGCAAGCTCTGGGAGTTGGTGATGGACAGCAAGGCCTGGTGTGCTGAGTCCATGGGGTCGCAAAGAGTCAGACACGACTGAACGACTGAACTGACTAAGGCACAAAGCGGCAAAACTATCATCTGAGGTCACACAGTGAGTGGGTTTTGAATCCAAACTGGTTTTGGGGGGTATCCAGAGAACCCCACCAACCAAACCACAGCCCTGTGGGGGTAATGTTTGGATAACTGAGGTGGTGGCAGGCAGTAGGGATCAGGCAGAGTACCAGACTATTTACATATATTAACTTACAAAACTACAGAACCAAAGCTCAGAGAGGGTAAGTGACTTCCCTAAGGTCACACAGCAGATCTGAGGAGGAGTCAGGACTTGACTCAGATCTGGCAGCACAGGATAATCAAGCAGCCCATTAAGAGAGGCAAACTTCCTCTTCTGCTATCGATTTGGACTCAGGTTCGAGTCTGTTGGTGACAGGGACACCAGGGAAAGGTGTGGGTGGGGATGGGTCACACCAGGGAGGCATCCTAATTTGTTACCAGACCCCACTGGCCAGCTCTGAGAAGCTGGGGGACACTCCCCTGAGCACTAACATTTCAGGGGGCTCAGAAGGGCTCTCTATCCCCAACATCCCCTCTGATCTTGCTGAAGCCACCAGTGAAGGTCATTCTGTTGCCCTCCCCCAGGCTTCTTCAGCGCCAATGAGGCTTGAAGGAGACATTCTCTGCAGGGCAGAATGGAAAAGGCCTCACACAGAGGACAGGAGGCTTGGGGACCTGTCAGGGGCTGGCAGCTGTCTCTCTCAGCAGACTTGAGTACCATGCAAGGGAAGCTTCTCTAGGCTCAGACGGGAAAGCTGGCATGTTCCAGAAAGCTCCACAGGGATTCTCAGGTCTAAAGACTAGCCACCCCTCCTCCTGCCTTGGGTGGTCACTGACTTCCCTACAAAGCAGTGTGTTGGGATGAGACGGCCTCTGGGGCCACTCTCATTCTGGAAATCCTCTGCCTCAGACCTCGTTTGTGGCTGGGCTATGGCACAGAGCAGGATTGAAGGGGACCAGGAGAGGGCGTGAGGATGAGTGTTAACCTGCAGGAGCGCACAGGGTGACCCCGTCCCAGTGGACTTGGAGCTGTGCTGTCTCGCTTTAGGAGAGCCTGAGCAACAGAATCCCGCCAATCTGAAACAAGACATGTTGGGAAACTGCACTCAGTCAAAATGAGAAGCATCTACTCCCAGGCTCAGGAGGACAGCGCTACACTGCAGACTGTTCATCCATCACTCATAGCCAGTGTGACCCTACCTCCGACCCCAGGCAGCAGCCAGGTGTGCCCAGCACAGGAGCGGTGCGGGGTCACCATCACAGACCCACTCCCCTCCCTAAACCCCAGGCTGGGACTGGAAACAAAATGTCTCTGCTTGGTCACACTTGTGCCTTATTTTCTGGCCAACCTAGACACTGTATGTGATATCATCAAGTCCCCAGAGTGGTCCCCACACTAGGTGATATCGTCCTGGCCCTCATTAAATTTACAGGTGGAGAAACGGGAGCACACAGCATTATGGAACTTGCCCTTGTTCACTCAGATGGAAAGTACATTTTGCATCTGTATTCACCGGTTCACACCTGCGGATTTAACCAACTGCGTATCTGTGGTATCCACGGATACAGAAGGTTGACTGTACTAGGTTGTTTTACACAGGGAACTTGAGCGTCTGCTCAGGATTTGGATTCCGGTATCTGTGGGGGTTGAGTGAAAAGTCCATTCTACAGGGAGGACTGTAGTAGCAGTTAGAATTTGACTGAGACAGTCTGGCTGGACAGAGAGGTTGAGCAGTGTGAGTCATCAGCACCTGGTGACCAACTACTAACAGATATAAGGAAATGAGGAAGTATCCAGAAAGCCTCTGGGGTTCTAGAGGAACAGGGTTGGGGCCGTAGCAGGTATCCAGATACAGAGCAGCCACTCTCAGTGGCTGAGGCCGGCTGGGCAGGAACCGACCCTCTGAGTCCAACAGGTCTGCCTTGAAGCAGGCACAGGGCAGGGCGCCTGCTCAGAGGGTGATGTCCAGCAGCTGCCATGAAATATCTCATCATTCCAGTAACATTTCTGAATACATCTCCTAACTCACTTCCTGTAAAATCAGACAGACTAGGTAAATATGTATCTTTTAAATGAAGCGCATTATAGTACCTAAATGGTTTTTATCAAGTGCTTTCCAGTCTCTTGCAAATCTCTGATTTCTAAATAGTCCCTTATCCATTCCATATGCCCTTCTGAAGTCACTGTTAACAGAACAGCAGAAAACACAAATAATCTGCCCCTTTGCATGAGCTTATGGTTGACTCCAGTTACTGCCAATCAAATGTCCTTAGGAGAGCCCCAAATCAAAGCAGGATGGAGCCACTGATTAGATGGGGAACAGGGCTCTGGGTGATGGAGGATGGGGCCAGCTGGGGCCGGCTGAACCAGGCCTGTGTTGGACACTGCCTGCCAGGCCACAAGGGCACACTGTCAAACAGTATGTAAGTAATGTGATGGGAGCCCAGGCTTGGGATTTGGGGCAGCACACAGGTGAGGTGCTGCCAGGCCTGCTCCTCCCATCCATTCTCACCCTGTGGCTCCCCTTGTCCTCAGAGTCAAGCCCAGTCACTTCCCAGGCCAGGTTAGGGGCCCCTCTATATCTCCACAGCTGTCATTCTGAACACTCAGCAATATAATTTTTAACTGCCCTTTGCTGTGGGCAGGGACCACCTCCTTGATACAGAAAATCCAACACAAAGCTGGAGAAGCTCACAGCTCACCAGGGAAGCCAAAGGAGAGCTAGTTCCATCCAGTGCCCAGAGCAGCAGTTGCATCCAAGGATGGAGGGAGCAGGACCCCAGAGGTCGCCAGGCCCACTGCTGCCCAGGGACTAAGTCCCCTCGCAGCACCCAGCCTACCCGTGATGAGAGCTCACTCCCTGCATGCAGGGCAGGGGTTCCCCCTGTGGATGGTTCTGATCAGGAGAAATGTATCCACACACCATCCTGATGTCAGCTTCCCTCCGACACCCATCAGTTAGCCCTCCCCCAACGCTGTGAGGGCAGAAGCTGCAGTGAGGAAGACAGCAGGGGCTCCGGGAAGACTGGAGGCAGGGTTTGGCTGGCTTAAGGAAACACTGGCATACCTGGCTTTACCAGACCTTCAACAAGGACTGCTGGGTCCAGCCCTGGGCTGGACACTGGGGCAGCAACGCACACAGCGGCTGGTTTAGAAGGCCTCAGCCACAGCCTGCTCAGTAGACAACTCAGATGCAGCCCATGATGGAAATGAGGCTTCGGGTCCACCCCAGGGTGCAGCACCCACCCCATTCTCGAGACCCCAGGCCCTGCTGCCTGAAGGGCCACAGGCCACACTGTGCTGCCCATCTCTGCTCCTGCTCCCCACTGCCAGCCAGCCAGGCAGAGTTCCAGAGAAGAGGCCAGCCCCATGCTGGACTTTTGTCCCTTCTAGCAACTCTAATGTATCTACCATCACTGAACACCTACTATGTGCCAGGAACTGTGATGGGTTCTCTACAGGCATTACCCAATTTGTCTGATCTCCACAAAGCAGAGTGTCTACTACTCTTCCCAAGTCCCATCCTGTCACATTAGTCAGGTTATAAATGAAGAAATTCAGGATCAGAGAGGCTAAACCACTTCTCCAAGGTCACACAGCAAGGGGTAGAGAGCCAGGACTGAGACTAGGTTCCTCTTTCCAACAATCTCCTAGGGTCACTTTAATAAGCAACTAGGCCACAGTGGCCCTGGCCTTGCAGTAAGCTGAATAGCAGGGCAGTTAAGAATATACTGCATTTATAAATGGTGAATGAATTTACAAGCCTCCAGCTATAATTTCATCATAGTCCAGGCCCTGGAAAGTCTGCATAATCCTGAAAGGCGCTAGGTTTCAGCTAAAAGACGGCTGTGACTGCTAATTGGAGCCTCAGCCTATGCTGTAAATCAGACCAAAGTGTGGGCACCTAAATGCAATCTTTTTTCAAACAGGCACTGTATGTCTTTACATTATTGTTGGCCAACCAGGGCCTTAAATAGTTTCTGTGTGACCGAGTTCATAAATCTGCCCTCGCTCCATGGCTGGCAAGCGCTGCCGGAGAGGAGACCATGTTCCCAAGGTAAACAGTTGGCTGGCAGCTGTCTCCTGGCCGGCCAAGACCTAGAGCAACGGACCTGGGGTGGGGGCCCAGCTCACTCTCAGGAAGCCACAGAACATGCTGGGGTTGGCAGAGGCCAAAGGGAGCCTGTGGGCCCAGCAGTCCATGGAGTTGTCATCCTAAGGTGTGGAGAGAAAAAGCCCTGGGCGCATGGGAGCCATGCTGGCCAACAGAGCAGGTCCCCAGGTCAGCCAGGGAAACTGGAAGGAACTCACCCTCACCCTCACCATGAGCCCACAGCACGCAAATCTCTCCACATCCTGGGAGGCTGGCATCCCTCTCCCCATGTTAGAGGTAGGGAGACTGAATCTTGCAGAGGTTATGCCATTGTCCACAGAGCCAGCAAGCGGAAAAGCCAGTCTGGATCCAGGGCTGCCTAGTTCCAAAGCCTTTTTCCATGTCACTAATGAGGAGAGGACCTGGAGCAGATAGGTAATAGAGATCATATTTGCCAAACCCAAATCTATTCACCAGGAATGACAAATACGTGCACCAGCCATTCACCAATGTGAATGTGGGACGATTCCAGAATGTAATACTCAGGGAAGGAGTGAGCGCAGAGATGAATGAACTGAGGCTTACAAAGATCATGCACGATGCGATGCGGTAGAGAAGATTCATTGTGTATTTCTGCCACCGTCATGTGCTGAACACCTTCAGTATGCCAGGACCCTGCCAGGTCCCAAAAAGCCAGGAGGAATCAGTGTCTGCCTTCAAGGAGCTCTGCTGCTCAAAGAGCTAAGTGGTGAACAGAAAACAGGGCACCAAGAATTCCACTGCACACAGAGATGAGACACAGAAGGAACCCAGGGACATCAGAGAAGTATAGCCCTACCAGGGAAACTGCTGGGGCTGCACCTCCGGGTAACTCACGATGTCCAGAAACACCCCTGCTCCCAAGAAATGAACAGGCTGGGATTCTGCAGCCAGCACCCCAAACCCTGAGCTGAGCTGGCTCAAGAGGACCCAGCAAGAACCCACCCTTTCTCCTGAGTCCCAGTCCAGCAACTCCCCATCATACCACATGGCTCCACACCAATAAGTAGGCACCCCACTCCCCGGTTCTGCTCTACTCAGAGGTATTTCCATTTCCCTCTCCTTCAACAGTGTAACGCTAATGATAACAGCAGCAGTGAGGCAGATGAATGTTATCCCCTTGAAACCAGTTTCCTCATGGAGATGATGACAGAACCAGATCTGTTGGAGGATTAAATAAAATAGGGCATGTAAAGCACTGAGCAGTGTAAAAGATCAGCAACACATCAATAGTTGATTCTTTTTTCTAAGTTTTTTTTTGATGTGGACCATTTTTTAAGTCTCTATTGAATTTTTTACAATATTATTTCTGTTTTCTGTTTTGGTTTTTTAGCCTCCAGTCATATGGGGTCTTAACTCCCTGACCATGGATCAAACCCGCACCCCCTACATTGGGAGGTGAAGTCTTAACCACTGGACTGCCAGGGAAGTCCCCTCAAGAGCTGATTCTTAAAATAGTACATTTATGGTGCTTTGCCATATATGAGTCCCTATGATTCTTGTAACAACTTGTGGGTTTGTTTTTGTTACTATTATCGTTATTATGAAAGTTAAAGAGTTAGTCATTCAGTCCTGTTTGACTCTTTGTAACCCCATGGACTGTAGCCCACCAGGCTCCTCTGTCCATGGAATTCCCCAGGCAAGGATACTGGAGTGGGTTGCCATTTCCTTCTCCAGGGGATCTTCCTGACCCAGGGGTTGAACCTGTAACAACTTGTAGGGTGGTAGTTGTTACTATTATTGTTACTATGACTGGTGACCATTTTATAGATGAGGAAACTGAGGTTTTGCTTCTGGGCCTCTCTGCTGCAAAATAACCAGATTGTGCATAAAATACAGTTTTTGTTGAGTTGCTTGTACCCTGGAAGATAAAGAAAGTCTCAGAGGCTAGGGGAGAGAAAAGGAGGAAATCATGAACCAAAAATAGACTGGTGAGGGGTGGGGTTGCCCTGAAGCAGGTGTTGACATCAGGACTGCAGCATAGTATGGGGGCTAGACCTTCAACTGCTACACTGGGCTTGGGGACCTGGCTGGCATTTGGGGCAACATGGGTCTGAGGGCTCCAAGGTTCTAGATTTCCCCTAGGGAGGAAAGCACGTTGATCTCAGGCCACCAGGATGCCCAGAGATAAAGATCATCCACAAGGGCTCATACTCAAAATTACCCGGCACACAAGGGAACAAGCAGAGGAAGGACCTGAAGAAACAAAGAACCACAAGAGTAGGCCTCTCCCAACCCCGCCCCAAGATTTTCAAAATTGAAAACGATCAGCTCTAGATTATAAAGTAATACGGGTGAAATGTTTAAAGAAATAAAGAATGGAATATCAAAATATGAGCAAGTAACAAGAGACTATCGATAATAACCAGGGAAATTTGAAAAGAATCAAACAGAACTTAGAGAAATTAACAGTGTAATTATTAAAATACATTTTTAAAAACCTATATAGATAAAATAGCAAGTTAGACACAGGTGAACTGGAAAAGCTGAAGACATTTCATAGAATTCAGATCAGAGAGACAAGCAGCTGGAAAATAAGAGATTTGTAGGCCAGAGTAAAAAGGCATAATACACCTTAATCAGGGGCTTTCTGTGTGTCACTAGTGGTAAAGAATGAACCTGTCAATGCAGGAGACATAAGAGATGTGGGTTCGATCCGTGGGTTGGAAGATCCCCTGGAGGAGGGCAGCAACTCACTCTAGTATTCTTGGCTGAAGAATCCCATGTACAGAGGAGGGCTACAGTCCATAGGGTCACACAGAGTTGGACACAACTGAAGCAACTTAACATGCATGCATGATGGCACCCCACTCCAATACTCTTGCCTGGAAAATCCCAAGGATGGAGGGGCCTGGTAGGCTGCAGTCCATGGGGTCGCTGAGGGTCAGACACGACTAAGCGACTTCACTTTCACTTTTCACTTTCATGCATTGGAGAAGGAAATGGCAACCCACTCCAGTGTTCTTGCCTGGAGAATCCCAGGGACGGGGGAGCCTAGTGGGCTGTTGTCTATGGGGTCGCACAGAGTCGGACATGACTGAAGCGACTTAGCAGCAGCATGCATACCTTAATCAAGTCTCAAAAGCAAAGAAAAAAATGGAAAAGAAGCAAAGCCAGAAGAGATATTGCCTGAGAATTTTTAAGAGCTAAAAGGAGGGGAAAAAAATTAAATACATCCACATCTACTTACAGGGTAGTGAGAATTCAGAACACTAAAGTAGAAATCTTAACATAAAAAAGAATAAGAGAGAAAACACAGATAACTCACAAAAGAATGCCAATTATATCAACAGGCTTTTTTTAAAAAAATGGAAGCCAGGGGCAGTGAAATAATATTTTCAAAGTGCTGACAGAAAGTAACTGTCAATCTAGAATGGGTACTTCCAGAACTACCTTTCAAAATGATGATGAAGGAAAAGACATTTTCAGATAAACTAACAAGACAGACAGACAGATTTACTTGAAGAACTTCTAAAGGATAAATTTCAGGAAGAAGGAAAATGATCCCAGAAGGAAAGTATAAAATTTGCAATAATTGATGAGGGACAAATAAGTTCATAAATATGGAGGTAGAAGACTTCCCTGGTGGCTCAGATGGTAAAGAATCCGCCTGCAATGTGGGAGACTCTGGTTCAATTCCTGGGTCAAGAGGATCCCCTGGAGAAGGTATAGGCTACCCACTCAGGTATTCTTGGGGTTCCCTGGTGGCTCGGGTGGTAAAGAATCAGCCTGCAATGCAGGAAACCTGAGTTCAATCCTTGGGTTGAGAAGATCCCTTGGAGGAGGGCATGGCAACCCACTTCAGTATTCTTGCCTGGAGAATCCCCACGGATGGAGGGGCCTGGTGGGCCATAGCCCGTGGGGTGGCAAAGAGTCGGACACCACTGAGCAACTAAGCACAGAATAGCCTGGCATGGAGATAGAGCTAAACAACCTTTGTATTATAAATTAACAATGCTCTCTAATTTGCGGAGTTGAAACAAGGACAGAACTAGAGTATTGTCCAACTAGAGAAATTAGAGATAGTGCTCTAGGGTTCTTGGGCTTCTCTTGTGGCTCAGCTGGTAAAGAATCTGCCTGCAATGCAGGAGACCTGGGTGCGATCTCTGGGTTGGGAAGATCCCCTGGAGGAGGGAAAGGCTACCCACTCCAGTATTCTGGCCTGGAGAATTCCATGAACTGTATAGCCCATGGGGTCACAAAGAGTCAGACATGACTGAACAACTTTCACGTTCACCTTCACGTTCTAGGGTTCTTGTACTGCTGGGGAAAGGCTTAAGGTATTAACCTTAGACTTTCAGAGTCTTTAACTTCCACACCAGCAGAGAGAGGAAAAGCAATGGTGGTGGGAGGGGGGAGGTGATGGGGAACCAACCTCTCTCAATCAATCAAAAAAAACAAAATATAACAAATGACAACTAAACCTAAGCCAGAACAAACAAGCAAAAAAGAAGCACAGAAAAGGCAGAAGTAGAAAGCAAAATGTAAGATATCAGAAACATGTCTAAATACATTAGTAATCATAATGAAAAATGGGCTAAACTTGAGAGCACACCAAAACGAACTAAGGAAACAAAACAAATTACACCTCCCACTATTTGCTAATCACAACAAACACACCTAAAGCATAAGGACATGAAAAAGTTGAAAGTTAAAGGACAGAAAAAGATATATCATGCAAATGCTATTCAAAATAAAGCTGGTATAGTCATATTAATACTAGATAAAGTATATTAAACTAAAAAATGATTCAGTTCAGTTCAGTCGCTCAGTCGTGTCCGACTCTTTGCGACCCCATGAATCGCAGCACACCAGGCCTCCCTGTCCATCACCAACTCCCAGAGTTTACCCAAACTCATGTCCATTGAGTCGGTGATGCCATCCAGCCATCTCATCCTCTTAGTGATGGAGTTATCTAATGATAAAAGTTTTAAACTTCTAGGACCCTAACACTGTTGCAAATGCTGCTAGAAGTACAAAGCCTACCATCTTGGTGGGAGGTTTCAACTTCTCGCAATGATTAATAGATCAAATAAAGAAAAATTAGTGAAGTTACAGAAATTTTGAATAATACAAGACTTTTGATCTATTGAACACAAATAAAGCATGCACATTCTGTTCAAGCACATGGAACATTTACAAAAAAATGTCATAATTATAGTCATAATGGGTGATATCATATAAATGAATGTTCTTCAACTACAGTAAAATTAAATTACAAGTTAACAACAAAAACAGAAACATATTTCTCTATATTTGGAAAATTAAAGACTTATTGGGTCAATCAAAGCATCATAATGGGTACTTAAAATACTTAGTTAGAACTGAACAATAATGCCAATAATATATATAAAAAATTCTGGGATGCAGTAAAGTAGCATTAAAAAATATTTTGCAAATGATTAAAGGAAAAGAGAAAGTCTGAAAATTAATCTGCTAAGCAATCCATCTCAGAAATTATAAAAGGGACAGCAAAACAAACTAAAAAATATATAAAAAGAAAAAGATAATACATATAAAAGCAGAAATGAATAAAATAGAAAACAAAGATACAATAGAGAGAACCAACAAAGTAATTAGTTCTTGGAACAACTGAAAACAGAGACAAACCTCTGGTGCCATGAATTAAGAAAAAAATAGACAAGGCACACAAAAAGAGTAGTATTAGGAATAAAAAGGGAGATGTAACTACAGATCCAGCAAAGATTTAAAAAATAAAAGGGAATACTATAACCAATTTTATGCCAATGAATTTGAAAACATATACAAAATGGACAAATTCCTAGGGATGGGGGAATTGACTTTAGAAGAAATAAAAAGTCTTAAAAATTCTATGCCAATTAAGATAATTGAAACCATAGTTTTAAATCCTCCCACAAAGATAACACCAAACTCAGTTTTATAGGCAATTTTTACCAAATATTCAAAGAATGTATCGTTCTGATCTTATACAAACTCTTCAGGGGATAGGAAATAAGAAGACTACTCTTCAATTCATTCTATGAGGCCCAAAAAATACCTGATACTAAAATTAAATGAGAGAAGTATCTGAAAGGAGAACTATAGGCGAATATTACTCATTGAGATGTAAAAATCCTGAAATAAGTGATATAAAGAAAAGATAACATATCATAACCAAGCTGGGTGAATTCTAAGAATGTAAGAACAATTTAACATCAGAAAAATCTCAAAATTTAACTCACCATATTTATAAACTTTATTTACATATATATATATGATAACTTCAACAAATTTAAAAAGATCGCTTGATAAAATTCAATGCTCATGTAATCTTAGCAAATTAAATAAAAAGAAATGCCTTAAACAAAACAAGGATGTCCCCTCTCATCACTCCTTTTCAACATCATACTGGAAATCCCAGCTAGTGCAATAAAATAGGAAAAGGAAATAAAAGGAATACAGATTAGGAAGGAAGAAATAAAGCTGTTTTTTTACACAGATGACATGACTGTCTGTGTAGAAAATACAAATCGACAAACTATCAGAATTAATAAGTGATTACAGCAGTATTCGAGGTTAACATACAAAAGTCAACCACTTTCTTCTATATCAGCAATGAGAAAATGGAATTGAAATGAAAATCACAATAGAATTTAGATTAGCACACTGCCCTCCAAATAAAATCCTTAGATATAAATCTAACAAAATATGTACAAGAGCTATATGAGGAAAACTACAAGGCTGTGATGGAAGAAATCAAAGAAGAAATAAATTACTGGAGATATATTCCTTCATATTTGGATAAGAAGGTTTATGGATAAGAAGATTCATTACTGTCAGAAGTTCTTCCCAACTTAATCTATTAATTAATTAGTTCTTCCCCATTTAATTAATAGAGTAACACTATTTCAATTCAAATCCCAGCAAGTTATTTTGTAGCTATTAATAAACTTATTCAAAAGTTTATATAAGAGAGGCGAAATACTCATAATAGCCAACACAATATTAAAAAAAAATAACAAAGTTGGAGAGCTGACACTACCTGGCTTTAAGACTTGCTCGAAAGACCCAATAATCAAGACAGTGTGGTATTGGTGAAAGAGTGGACAAATGGATCAGTGGAACAGAACAGTCTAGAAACAGACCACCCCAAATATAATCACCTGACCTTTGACAAGGGGGAAAAGGGGATTCAGTGGCATAAAAACTGTCTTTTCAAGAAATGGTGGTGGAATGACTTAGACATCCACATGCAAAAAAACAAAAACCAATCCAAACACAGACCTTATATCTTTCACAAAAATTAACTCTACATGGATCATAGATCTAAATTAAAAATGTAAAACTATAGAACTCCCAGAATATAACATAGGAGAAAATCTTAATAACCTTGGGTTTGGCAATTATTTTAAGTTACAACAGCAAAGGAAGAATCCATGAAAGAAATAATTTATTCCAATTTAGATAAATAGGACTTTATTAAAATTAAAAACTTCTGCTCTGCAAAAGACACTGTCAAGAGAATGAGAAGACAAGCCATAAAGACAAATCTGAGAAAAGAATATTTTCCTTATTAAAAAATGGGTAAGGGAGTTCCCTGGTAGTCCAATTGCTGAGGATCTGCCTTTCAATGCAGCGGACGTGGTCAGGGAACTAAAACCCCACTTGCTGCAGGGCAGCTAAGCCCACGTGCCACAACTAGAGAGAAGCCCACAGGCTGCAAAAAAGGGCCTCACACCACAGCTAAGACCTGACATAGTTAAATAAACAAAGGGCAAAATATATGAACAGAGATCTCACCAAAGAAGATATACAGATAGAAAATGAGCATATGAAAAGATGCTCCACATCCTATGTCATTCAGTTCAGTTCAGTTCAGTTGCTTAGTCATGTCCGACTCTTTGCGACCCCATGAACTGCAGCACACCAGGCCTCCCTGTGCATCACCAACTCCTGGAGTTCACTCAAACTCATGTGCATTGAGTTGGTGATGCCATCCAGCCATCTCATCCTCTGTCGTCCCCTTCTCCTCCTGCCCCCAATCCCTCCCACCATCAGGGTCTTTTCCAATGAGTCAGTTCATCGCATGAGGTGCCCAAAGTATTGGAGTTTCAGCTTCAGCATCAGTCCTTCCAATGAACACCCAGGACTGATCTCCTTTAGGATGAACTGGTTGGATCTCCTTGTAGTCCAAGGGACTCTCAAGAGTCTTCTCCAACACCACACTTCAAAAGCATCAATTCTTCGGCACTCAGCTTTCTTCACAGTCCAACTCTCACATCCATACATGACCACTGGAAAAACCACAGCCTTGACTAGACGGACCTTTGTTGGCAAAGTAATTTTAGGGAATTGCAAATTAAAACAATAATGGACACCACTACATATTTATCAGAATGACTAAAATGTAAAACACTAACAACACCAAATATTGGAGAGGGTGTGGGGCAACAGGAATGCTCATTCATTGCCAATGAAAATGAAAAACGGTACAGTCATTCTGGAAGACAGCTTGATGGCTTCTTATAAAACTAATAAACATACTCTTACTGTATGATACAGAAACTGTACTCCTGGTACTTATCTGAATGAGTTAAAAACTTACGTCCACACAAAAGTTGCACGTGGATGTTTTTGGAAACCTTAGTAATGATTGATCTCCAAAACCTGGAAGCATCCAAGATGTCCTTAGTAGATAAATGGGTAGACTGTGGTACACCCAAATGATGCAGTATTCATCAATTCCAAAGCGAAACGAGCTATCAAGCCATGAAAAGACACGGCAGAAACTTACATGCATATTACTAAAAGAAAGATGCCAATCTGAGAAGGATACATATTGTATGATTCCAACTGTATGACATTCTGGAAAAGAGAAAATTATGATCAGTGGCTGCCTGGGGCTGAGGGAAGAAATGTATGAATAGACATAGCAGAGAATTTTTAGGGCAGTGAAACTATTCTGCATGATGCAACAATGGTTGATACATTATACATTTGTCAAACTGGGAAATGTACAACACCAAGAGAAACCCTAATAAAAACTGTGGACTCTGAGTGACACTGATATGTCAGGGTAGGTTTACTGGTTGTAACACATGCACAACTCTAGTCCAGGATGTTGACATGGGGGAGGCTGGGGTGGAGGGAGGGTGGTGCAGAAGATATATGGGAACTCTCTGTACTTTCCACTTAATATTTTGTGAGCCTAAAACTTATCTCAAAAATAAAACCTATTTTTTAAAAAAAAGAAATGCTTTTTGTCTGATAGAAGGTACCTACAAAAATTTTACAGGAAGTATTATATTTAATGGTAAAATGTTAAGGAGCATTTTAAATCAAAAACAAGATGAGAATACCCACTATCATTTTTCTTTTCAAGAAATAAAAGTATAAAGAAAAGGAAAAAAATAAATATTCCTTCCTGAAAAGGAATAAATAAAATCATTATTCACATATATGAGAGTCTATATAGAAATACCCAAATAATCTACATAAAAATTAATAAAAATAATAAGAGAATTTTTCAAGATATCTGGGTATAAGATAAATAAACTGAAAGCAACTGAATTTCTATTCAACAGGAACAAATAAAAAAGAATTTAAAAAGAAATATAATTCATACTGGCAACAAAAATCAAAAGAAGCCTATGAATAAATACTTAAAAGAACTACATGCAATACATATATGGAGAAACATATAAAATCTTGCAGAAAATCATTAACAAAGACCATATTTACAGATAGAATAAATACCATAAAGAGGTTAATTTCCTCCAATTGATCTGTAAACAGAGTTCCAATTTTTAAAAAGTCAAGCATTGCTGAAATTTTAAGGTTGATTCTAGGGACTTCTTTGATGGTCCAGAGGCTAAAACTCCATGCTTCCAAAGCAGGGGACCCGGGCTCCATCCCTGATCAGGGAACTAGATCCTACATGCCACAACTAAGATTCCGCAGGCTGCAACTAGAGCTCCTGCATCCCACAAGGAAGGTCAAAGATTCCGTGCGCTACAGCTAAGACCTGGTGCAGCCAAACAAATAAATATTAAAAATAAATAAAGTTGATTCTAAAATATCTATGGAAGAGCACCGTCCTAAGAATAGTCAAGGAATACCTAAAAAAGACTGAAGTGAGAGTAGGTGGCTAGATTCTCGTACTAGGTATTAGTGAAGACTTCTTACAAAACTATGGCACTTTTGATAGTGTAATACTGGTCAGTCAGGTCAGTCGCTCAGTCGTGTCCAACTCTTTGCGACTCCATGAATCGCGGCACACCAGGCCTCCCTGTCTACCACCAACTGCTGGAGTTCACTCAAACTCACATCCATTGAGTCAGTGATGCCATCCAGCCATCTCATCCTCTATCATCCCCTTCTCCTCCTGCCCCCAATCCCTCCCACCATCAGGGTCTTTTCCAATGAGTCAGCTTTTCGAATCAGGTGGCCAAAGTATTGGAGTTTCAGCTTCAGCATCAGTCCTTCCAATGAACACCCAGGACTGATCTCCTTCAGAATGGACTGGTTGGATCTCCTTGCAGTCCAAGGGACTCTCAAGAGTCTTCTCCAACACCACAGTTCAAAAGCATCAATTCTTTGGCACTCAGCTTTCTTTATAGTCCAACTCTCACATCCATACATGACCACTGGAAAAACCATAGCCTTGACTAGATGGACCTTTGTTGGCAAAGTAATGTCTCTGGTTTTGAGTATGCTGCCTAGGTTGGTCACAACTTTCCTTCCAAGGAGTAAGTGTCTTTTAATTTCATGGCTGCAATCACCATCTTCAGTGATTTTGGAGCCCCTCAAAATAAAGTCTGATACTGTTTCCACTGTTTCCCCATCTATTTCCCATGAAGTGATGGGTCTGGATGCCATGATCTTCATTTTCTGAATGTTGAGCTTTAAGCCAACTTTTTCACTCTCCTCTTTCACTTTCATCAAGAGGCTTTTTAGTTCCTCCTCACTTTCTGCCATAAGGGTGGTGTCATCTGCATATGTGAGGTTATTGGTATTTCTCCTGGCGATCTTGATTCCAGCTTGTGCTTCTTCCAGCCCAGCATTTCTCATGATGTACTCTGCATACAAGTTAAATAAGCAGGGTGACAATATACAGCCTTGACGTACTCTTTTTCCTATTTGGAACCAGTCTGTTGTTCCATGTCCAGTTTTAACTGTTCCTTCCTGACCTGCATACAGGTTTCTCAAGAGGCAGGTCAGGTGGTCTGGTATTCCCATCTGTTTCAGAATTTTCCACAGTTTATTGTGATCCACACAGTCAAAGGCTTTGGCATAGTCAATAAAGCAGAAATAGATGTTTTTTTGGAACTCTCTTGCTTTTTCGATGATCCAGCAGATATTGGCAATTTGGTCTCTGGTTCTTCTGCCTTTTCTCAAACCAGCTTGAACATCTGGAAGTTCACGGTTCACGTATTGCTGAAGCCTGGCTTGGAGAATTTTGAGCATTACTTTACTAGCATGTGAGATGAGTGCAATTGTGTGGTAGTTTGAGCATTCTTTGGCATTGCCTTTCTTTGGGATTGGAATGAAAACTGACCTTTTCCAGTCCTGTGGCCACTGCTGAGTTTTCCAAATTTAGGTGCTGCAAGAGGGCATCTAAGGGCAGACACACTGAAACCATAATCACAGAAAACTAGCCAATCAGATCACACGGACCACAGCCTTGTAATACTGGTACAGGGCTTTAAAAAATTGACTAATGGAACAGAAGATCCTAGAAACAGACCCATAAGTATATAAAAATCTATATATGACAGGTGGGTATTGCAAATCTCTGGAGAAAGAATGGACAATTCAATGAATGGCTACCCAGATGGAAAGAAAATTAAATTGGGTCCCTATACTCAACTTCAATGAATTAAACTCTTAAATTTAAGACTTTAAAAGCTTAAAAATAAATTCTCTCGTTATGATACAAGAGAATTTACTTGTGATATAAAGGTGGAGAAGATTTTCTAAGAAAGAAAAGATATAAGCAATTAAAGTTAAGACTGATAAATTTACTCATTATAATTAAGATCTTTCATTCAGGAAAAACACCATCAAGGAATGAAATATGAGTCACCAACTGGTAGCAAATATCAAGAATTCCTATCAATCAATAAGAAAAAGACAAATCAATAGAAAAATGGGCAAAGGAATGCATTAAATGCATTTCACAGAAGAGGAAATAATAATGGCCCGCAAACTATGACAAGGCATTGCAATCCCATTAGTAATCATCTACACCATTTCACCTGCCAGACTGACCAGGTTATGTAACACTTTTGAGGCTGTAGAACAACAGAACTTGTATATGCGGTGTGGGTGAGAGTGCAAACTGGTACAACCACTTTTGAAAGCAATATGGCACCATCTTACATTATCTGACTCAGCAATTCCATTTCTAGGCTCACATTCTAGTAAAACTTCCACTTGTCAAAAAGACACATGAAGAGGAATGTTGGCAGCAGCATTGTGAGCTAGCACAAAACAGAAACAACCCAAATGTCCATCAACAAGAGAATGACTGAAGTTTCCTCACACCATGTAATATTACACAGCAGTAAGAATGAATGAATTATAGCTACACACAGCAATACGGATACAATCAAACATAACATTAAGTGAAAATATGGTTAACACCATATACAGTATGATCCTATTTTTATAAAGCTTTTAACCAAGCAAAACTAAGCAATACATTGTTTATAGATATATGTGTGTGATGAAACCACGTTAAGAAAAGCAGAGAATGCCAAACAGAAAATAAACAGTGGTTCCAAAAATTCATGGGTGTTCATCTTGCTATGCTTTATTATTTACACATATTTGCATGTATCCTTTTCAATGTATCATATATAAAATAACTTTTAAAATGTAAACATGACTAAGGGCTCTGGGGCTAAACTGTGCTAATCCAAATTCTGTTTGTCTCTATTTCCTAACATGTGACACTGGCAAATCACTTCCCTTTCCAAAGCTTCTGTTTCTTTGTCTGAAAAATGAGGTTAGTGATACCTCATGGGGTGTTGAGAGCCAATCCTAAATTGCACAATATCTGGCATGTACTAAGCACTACTACTGCTACTAAGTCGCTTCAGTCGTGTCCAACTCTGTGCGACCCCAGAGATGGCAGCCCACCAGGCTCCCCCATCCCTGGGATTCTCCAGGCAAGAACACTGGAGTGGGTTGCCATTTCCTTCTCCAATGCATGAAAGTGAAATGTGAAAGTGAAGTCGCTCAGTCGTGTCCGACCCTCAGCGACCCCATGGACTGCAGCCTTCCAGGCTCCTCCGTCCATGGGATTTTCCAGGCAAGAGTACTGGAGTGGGGTGCCATTGCCTTCTCTGATTAAGCACTAAGGGCTTGCTGTTTTTATTACTATTCATAGTGATAAACATAGGCAGTGGCAGGGCAGGGACCTG
>NW_011494816.1:2035992-2068272 GCF_000754665.1 Bison bison bison | reverse complement strand
CAGGGACCTGGGCCCCCCATCTTCCAATCCAGTGCTTTTTCTGCACTGCCCTCTCCACCTAGTGCTCCCAGACCCCTGTGGGCTGCAGCAGGGTGACTCTTTCCTGCCTTGCCAGGGGAGCAGCTGATTCAGGTGGCACCGTGGCCAAGAGCCCCATGCAACCAGGGGACGTTTACATTGCTGCTGGATTAGAATCCTCAGCCAGCACTGCGGTGGCCTCTGGGCCTCAGTGATTAATAACCTGGCCTAGTGCTAAGAACTCTCAGAGGATGGCTGTCAGGGAACAGGCGGGATTTCATGGGCACCTCTTGGATACATATGAACTCTGGGGACAGAAACCAGCCTCTTCGGGGACCTGGCCAGCACCATTGCCTGGAGCTGGGGCAAGGGAGGGGGGCTGGGAACTCGAGTCCTCCTGTCTCAGGGGTGCAGCTTCCACAACTGGCTGTGCCTATGCTTACTGCAGGGACCCGGGACAAACTGTTACATCACTTGGTTTTCAGTCTCTCATTTGTACAAGAGCACCTGGCCCAAACCTGTTAGCGAGTTTAGAGCGGAGCCCAGCAGTGTAAGGACTCCATCACTGTAAGTATTATTCCTTCTAGAATCCAGTCTCAAGAGTTATCATCATTAGTCTGTGGGTCCTGGAACTCAAGCTGAATTATAGTTGTCCCAGGGCCCAGAACAAAGCCTGACAAAGAATAAGACACTTCAGGGAATGTTTACAGAGTGAAATTGCCAAGCAGCAGGCCAGCCTCTGCTCCTACACTTCCCTCCAATCAGGAAGGTCCTGCCTGTGAGAAAGTCCTTCTTGGTACTAAGCTCAACCTGGTTCCTGGAAGCTTCCTCCACGTTTTGGGAACAGAGGAAGAACAGTAGGGAGGAGAAGCCCCCCACCCCCATTTATACCCACTCTCCAGGACCCAAAGCCAGCCTATCCCTTCTCAGTGGTGCTTCCCCTGGCCACACTGACCAGGAGGAATGACACCTTCCTCAGCCTCATAGAACCCATATTCACAGACACTGGCTGCATGAACACACGGAATTATACAGACACACTCCCCAGATACACACTCACAAATCAACTCACTCAAAGGAACACATGCAACACCCTGGCCCCTAAAGACACATTCAACAACACAAATGTGCCCACAGATACTAACACACGGGCCTGCGAGGGTGCATGTGATACACACACACCCCCCACAAGCACACAGAGATGCAGTGACAGGCACACACGCATAAACACAGGCTCTCAGAACTCCAGAAGCTGGGGAGCCAGGGCCAGAGCTCCTTAGGGGAAGAGGGCTCTGCGCTTCCCTAGAAAATGAAAGTGATTTACCCTGGACATGTTCCCCAGAGGCAGCTCAGAGTGATGCCAGAGACCACAGGTCTCTCGTTGGTCGCTCAGCAAGCCTGGCACCTGAGGGATGTTTTTAGAGACGGTATAAACAGACATTCAGGGCATAACCTCTGCTCCATTCCACACCTTACAAATTATCGCACAAATTGCAAGACAATGACAATTAGAGTAGAGATTGCCACAGGCCTGTTAGCTTGTGCAAACAGAGACCCCACTGCTCCCCACACCACCCCCTCAGCCTGCTTCAGGCACTCCAGACAGCAGAACGCTGTGATCCGGGGCTGGGCCTCACCCAGTGAGACTGTCTGCACTTCTGACCTCCAGTTCTATGGTCCTGGCTCTGCAGGAGGTCACACTGTGTGAGGCCCTGGTGGAGCACAGCTCTGAGCCTCAGTTTCCCCAGATGTCACTGGGCCTTTGCTCAGCTTCCCCTGCAGCTTCTCCACCCAGCCTGCCTTTTTCCCAGGTCCCGTTAACCTCTATTCCCAGCACTTCACTCACTGCCAGGTATGTGCTGCTACTGCTGCTAAGTCGCTTCAGTCGTGTCCGACTCTGTGTGACCCCATAGACGACAGCCCACCAGGCTCTTCCATCCCTGGGATACTCCAGGCAAGAATACTGGAGTGGGTTGCCATTTCCTTCTCCAACGCATGCATGCATGCTAAGTCGCCTCAGTCATGTCTGACTCTGTGCGACCCCATGGACAGCAGCCCACCAGGTTCCTCTCTCCACGGAATTCTCTAGGCAAGAATACTGGAGTGGGTTTCCAAACTCTAAATAAGAGGGTGGAGTGAATGAATGAACCCCCTCCCCAGCAAGGAAGACAGGCATTGTTACTTGTGGCAGGCCCTCTCTCCCAGTCTCCCTTCGGAGATCACTTGTACACACATCTTCTCCTCAAAGTCTGCATCTGGGACACCCACCGAAATGCCCATTTACAGATAAGGAAACAGAAGCTTCAGAAAGGTAAAGTAATCCTCCCACAGCTGCCCTTGGTCCTTAGCTCTGGGGAGGCCGCGCCCCCAAGTCCTCCTCTGGCTGGGAGGCTAATGAGGTCCTGACGTCCACTGGTTCCTAATACGGATAAAGGAGGCAGCTCCACTTTGCCCCCGTGTCCACACCACACCCATGGTTCCAGCTGTACCAATACCAAAGGGCAGGCACTGTCATCCCCACCTAGCCGTGGGGTCTAGCTGTGAATATGCTTAAGAAGAGGAGGCTTGTGTCCAGCCAGCATTTGACCACAGGCCCGTTGAAAGGGGTACGTCCCGCCAGCCTGTCCCAAAGCTTAGGCTCCTTCAGAGGGACCCTCTCCCCAGACAGCGCTATTGGCCCAGCGGCAGAGCAGTGGTCCCCTGGGGACCTGCCATCTCATCAGGGGCCTTCACTGGACACCCTGGCCCAGCTCAGAGGATTTGGGAGCCAAGTTGGAAAACTGCTTGCAGGCACAGAGCTGTCCAGCAGCTTATATAAATCTGGAGGAAAGGGGATATGGAGCTCTGGGAAACTGCAACCAAAGACACTAACTCTGTTCTTGGAAAAGCCTCGAGAATTAAGTCATTACCTGTTAATTAACACAAGCGGGGCAGAGATTTTAGTTGATGCCATGCCCCTCTGCGTGCTGGCATGAGTGTGTGAACACTGGCCCTCGGGAGGCACAGGAAGTGTGCACGCGCGCGCGCACACGCACACACACACACACACATATATGTTCAGACATACCTCACACCCCTCCTTCTCTAACCCACCTCGGGTCTCTGCAGTCCTGCCGACAGAGCCCCGAGCCCCTCCGTCTGACACACAAGGTCCTCCGTCACCAGCCCTGCTAGCCTCTCATCACTCTCTCCACCACTGAGCCATTCGCAGAGCTCGCCACCAGGCCTTTTCTCATGCCGTTCCCTCTGCCTAGGACACTCTTCTCATCCTTTAGCAGATGGGTAACTCTTTTCGAGCTCCTTTCTGGAGGCCTTCCCACCGTGTATTAAATCCTCTCCTTTGGTTCCCATTTGGCTCCAGGGGACTCATCATGGAGTTTTGTAACTCAGCCTCCAAGGCCTGTGCAACTCTTGACGGCGAGCTTCCCCAGGGCGAGACGAGGCGGAGCACAGAGCAGGTGGGGGTGGACGCATGAGAACCACACGGCATAGCCGCACACGCTCAGAGGCTACTGTGAGCCGACCCTTGTGCCAGCCTGGGCCCCTGGAGATGGTGCAGAAGCTGCTAGACAGGAGGACTTCCTGAGGGCCCTCTGTTGTCCTGACAGGAGGCGGCATCCCAGCCCGCCGGCCTGCTATCTCTTTTTGGAGACTTGGACAAGCACAGTCAGAAGGGCGATGACTCTTTCCATTCCCTGCCCCCACCCTCATCTCCCTGACCAGATCCTCTGCCCCTTCTTTTCCCAGGCCCACCTCTAGGCAGATGACACCCATCTCCTGCTTCAGGAGTCCCAGACTTACACATCTCTAGCCCCCTGGGGCTCTCGGGCTGGCACCTCCCTACTCTGCACATCTGAAACCAACTCACACCTTCCTCCCTCGGGCTGCCAGGGCTTGCGCTCACATCCACACAATGAACCCAGGCCAGAGACCGGAGCACCACCTCGGCTCCTCCTCTGTGTGTGAGTGTGTGTTAGTTACTTAGTTATGTCTGACTCTTTGCAATCCCATAGACTGTAGCCCACCAGGCCGCTCTGACCATGGAATTCTCCAGGCAAGAACACGGGAGCAGGCTGCCATTTCCTTCTCCAAAAGGAACTATAGAAAGAAAGAATGTGAAGTGGTTCAGTTGTGTCTGACTCTTTGTGACCCCATGGACTGTAGCCTACCAGGCTCCCACATCCAAGGAATTTTCCAGGCAAGAGTACTGGAGTGGGTTGCCATTTCCCTCTCCAGGCGGCTCCTCCCCTAACCCCACATGTAACAGGCTTCCCATCCCTTGCTGTCGACCGTCTCTCCTGAGAATTTCTCAGATCCAATCATTGCTGTAGCTGCAGAAGTGCCTATAAACAGGCTGCCCTGTTTTCCTCATATTAAAGAATCCTGCAATGTGAGAAGTGAAGGTATGAAATAAGGAGGACCTTTATAATGCTTCCCACAAAGGAGTGGGCAACCCCCATCAACTCAGCTCGGGGGGTGGGATAAAGACAGGCCTGGCCAGTGGAATGCCCGGCTACAGCTTTGGCCCTGGAGCAAGACAGCACAGAGGTCAAGGACCCCCCCGTGGTGGGTGGATAGTCTGATGTCTGTAGAAGGTCAAGGTTTCCTGCTTCTAAGCCCTTGGAGTCCTGGGATCCTGCCTGTCCTCAACATCTCCTGCTACTTTGGACAAATGATCTGTGGTCACAGACCTGCCAATAAATTCTAGGGGTTGGGGGAGGGAAGGGATGCAGGGCTTATTATGGCCAGAGTTGGTTTCTGCTGTTTATAAGTTTTATAAGTAAGAAACTTGCTTCTCTCTCTCCCTTCTGCCACCACTGGGATCCAGGCTTCACCGTCTCACCTCCTGGTCCACATTAGGGCCCTTTCTCACCTCTGCCAAGATGCTATTCTGATCCGCCTACCCTAGGACTAGGCTGACAGATCCTCCTTCTACTAGGGCGCCATCACCCCTGAGCACTCCTCAAAGCATGCATCACAGTGTGGCCCTCTTCTTTTGAAGATCTGCAGGGTCCACTAGGCCATGAGCTCCCTGAGCAAGGGGCTGAGTCTGCCCCCAAGTGACAGACTGACCCACGATGTCTACAGAGAGAAGCCACTTGTCATAGAAGTCAGGACTCACTGGGTGATCACAGTCAAGTCATTCCTTTTTTTGGCTGTGCTGAGTCTTCACTGTGGCATGTGGGCTTCCCTTGTTGCAGCACACAGGTTCTTTAGTCGTGGAGCGCAGGCTTCTGTCAAGTTGTGGCATGTGGGCTCTGCAGTTTGCAGCACAAGGGCTCCAGAGTGCACAGGCTCAATAGTTGCAGTGCCAGGGCTTAGTTGCCCTGTGGCATGTAGGATCTCAGTCCCCCGGCCAGGATCAAACCCATGCCCCCTGCAGTGGAAGCATGGCGTCCTAACCACTGGACCACCAGGGAAGTCCCAAGTCACTTAACTTCTCTGAGCCTCAGTTTCCTCATCTATACAGTGAGATTAATGATAGCTACCTCAGAGGGCTGCTGTATGGGAAGACTGAGAATAAAACATATACTATAAAACACAGGTGAGGTTCCTTCATCACCAGTATCTACTTGGCCCTGGGTTTTCTTAAGGAATATTCAGTTCAGTTCAGTCGCTCAGTTGTGTCCAACTCTTTGAGACCCCATGAATTACAGCACACCAGGCCTCCCTGTCCATCACCAACTCCCGGAGTTTACTCAAACTCATGTCCATCGAGTCAGTGATGCCATCCAGCTATCTCATCCTCCGTTGTTCCCTTCTCCTCCTGCCCCTAATCCCTCCCACCATCTGGGTCTTTTCCAGTGAGTCAACTCTTCGCATGAGGTGGCCAAAGTCTTGGAGTTTCAGCTTCAGCATCAGTCCTTCCAATGGACACCCAGGACTGATCTCCTTTAGAATGGACTGGTTGGACCTCCTTGCAGTCCAAGGGACTCTCAAGAGTCTTCTCCAACACCACAGTTCAAAAGTATCAATTCTTCAGCACTCAGCTTTCTTCACAGTCCAACTCTCACATCCATACATGACCACTGGAAAAACCACAGCCTTTACTAGATGGACCTTTGTCAGCAAAGTAATGTCTCTGCTTTTGAATATGCTATCTAGGTTGGTCATAACTTTCTTTCCAAGGAGTAAGCGTCTTTGAGTTTCATGGCTGCAATCGCCATCTGCAGTGATTTTGGAGCCCCCAAAAATAAAATCTGACACTGTTACCCCATCTATTTCCCATGAAGTGATGGGACCAGATGTCATGATCTTCATTTTCTGAATGTTGAGCTTTAAGCCAACTTTTTCACTCTCCCCTTTCACTTTCATCAAGAGGCTTTTGAGTTCCTCTTCACTTTCTGCGATAAGGGTGGTATCATCTGCATATCTGAGGTTATTGATATACCTCCCGGCAATCTTGACTCCAGCTTGTGCTTCTTCCAGCCCAGCGTTTCTCATGATGTACTCTGCATATAAGTTAAATAAGCAGGGGGACAATATACAGCCTTGACGTACTCCTTTTCCTATTTGGAACCAGTCTGTTGTTCCATGTCCAGTTCTAACTGTTGCTTCCTGACCTGCATATAGGTTTTAGCAAAGTTAATTGAGAAAACAAGGTCTATGGCTTTGTTCAGTGATTCTGATCATCATTCATGGTTTGGACAGCCTTCCTCTAGCAATCAGCTCATGTGACTCTCACTGTGGCCTCACAAAGGTTTGATATCCATACAAAACTGCCCCCAAGACACAAGCTGGTTGCTCTGCTTCCTTTACCAGACTAGAAGCCTACAATTCAACAACTTGCTTTCTTTGCCTTGGCTTCCAGGAAGCTCTACTAAACGTAAGATTTAATTGCAGTAGCTACGTGAGTTTAGGGTTTTCATGTATTTATGTTCTTTTCTTTCATCTATGTTGATTTAACAGAATCTAGATCGTTTGTAGTGAATACTCAAGAATTCTTAATGAAAGACAAGAACGCAATGATCAGGAATACAGTGCACTAGAACACAAGGAGACAGCATAGAAGACCACAGCAGGATTTTTTTGGGTTTCCACCAGTCATTCCTCTTCAAGGAGGATGTAACTGACTCCCAGGGAAGAGGAGGGGAGGCAAGGGCTGGACTGCACCACAAGTGCTTCCAGCCTCTGCAGGCCTTGCTCTTGTCCACCAGGCACTGCACACACAGTCCACAGAGTGCAGAACACTTTTAGGAACCCACGAAAATGTTTGAATTTAATTTATAATCAGAAGACCCAAGGAACCTTTAGGTCAAAAAAAAAAGGGCTTTCCAAGTGGCTCAGTGGTTAAGAATCTGCCTACTGACACAGGAGACGCGGGTTTGATCCCTGAGTCAAGAAGATCCCCTGGAGGAGGAAATGGAAACTCACTCCAGTATTCTTGCCTAGGTAATCCCATGGACAGGGGAGCCTGGTGGGCTGCAGTCCATGGGGTCGCAAAGAGTCAGACGCGACTTCGCAACTAAACCACCACCACGAACACCAGGTCAAATAAAATGTTTTACTATATAACATTAATATGTTGTCTTGAAACCAATGCCATCATAAAATATAAGTTTTAGTACTTTTTATGGAAGAAGAGGCTGAAGCCAAAAGTTCTGGGGTCAACACCTGTCTTGATGAGGCCTGGCTTGCTTTATGCATCTCACCAATGAGTCCAGGAAGCTCCGACTTCCCACCTGCTGACTCCCCAGGGACCTAGGCCTCCTGCATGCTTCCCTCTCTGACAGGATCCAAACAGAGAGTTTCATGAAGATTCCAGTGGGAAGTGGGCTTTGCCAGGTGAATCTAATTTATACCCACAGTAACGACCTCAGACAGATCCTGAAACGCTGAAACTGCTGCCCGGCTGTGGGGCAGGGCGGTCCCCCGGCTGAGCTTGCCAACCAGTTGTCAGGACAAACCTTTCTGGGCTTGTGAAGACGATTAAAGGGCTGGCGCTTCAAAGGCACGAGCCTCAAACTTCCTGACAGAGGTGTTGACTGCAGGCAGCAGACCCTCTCTTCCTCTTGCCACAGGACCACACCTTGTCTTCCCCCAGCTTCCCAGGGTAAACAGTACTGACCCGACAGACACCACCATCACACCAGGGCATAAGCGGAAGTGGAACTCAGAGAGGGGCAACAGGTGATGTGTTCCCTGGGTGTCAGCACTGACCTGTGACCCTATGCATCACCACTGACCCAGTGAGTGACCCTGGGCATCACCACTGACCTGTGTGTGACCCTAAGCATCACTGCTGACCTGTGATTCTGGGCATCACCAATGACCCACTGAGTGACTCTGGGCATCACTGCTGACCTGTGACCCTGGGCATCACTACTGACCTGAGTGTGACCAGGGTATCACCACTGACCTGTGTGTGACACTGAGCATCACTGCGGACCTGTGACCCTGGACATCACTGCTGACCTGTGCGTGACCCTGAGCATCACTGCTGACCTGTGTGTGACCCGGGCAGCACTGCTGACCTGCCATGTGACCCTTTGCTGGTCACCCTGCCTCACCAGGTCCCAGTGTCCTCATTGGGACGATGGGACAATGGTTCTCATGAGGATGATATGGGGTGATGGGCGGTAAACCACTTGCAGCAGATGAGGCAGGATTATCACTCCAACTAAACAGACAAGGAAACTGAGACCAGGACAAGAAAACAGTTTGCCTAACCAACATCATGGTGAATAAGGGATCACAAGTGAATTCCAAAAGCCTTGAAGGTACTGTCCAGCTCTTCTTGAGGAGTGGTTATGCCTTCTGCTTCCCTGGATCAGAATCCCAACCCCACAACTCTCACTGGCTGTGGGACCTCCCCACATTCTCTCTCCTGCCCTGTGCACACAGTCACGGCCACAGAGGCCTCCATCCTGACCCGGTTCTCTCTCCTGTCCCCAGGACTAGAGGCCCAGACAGCTAGCCCCGAACCCCTCCCTTCCTCTGACCCTCCACACACCTCTCCTAACCTGTGAGGTCACTGTCTCCCTACATAAGAAGCCAGGGAAGGGGGGCGCCCAAGGATGCCTTGGGCTTGTGATGCTGATTCTTGATACAGCAAACCCCATCCTTCAACCAGTGTAGGTTAAGTGGAAGGATCCAAGAAAAGTCCAGATTATGTGGGATTGCTCTTGGGGAGTCGAAGTCACTAATTAAGATGGCAGGCATTCTTTGGGCTGAGATCACTGAAAACTGAGAATGATCATTCATGCTCGATTACAGAAAAAAACTGATACAGAGGATATCCTGGAGCAGTGGTTGGCTGGGTGTTGGATTCCCAGCACTTAACATCTCTGAGCCTCAGTATCCTCATCCATAAAATGGGACAGTAATGCCAACATCAAAAAATTCACCGAGAAAACAAAGGGCTTAACCTGCTTTCTGGAGGACAGCACATTCCTTAAAAATGCCACTTTTCCTCCTTCTTCACACTTTAAAGTAGCTGCTTTGGGGTAGTTTAATCATTTCCTCTGTTGTATTCTTGGCTGTAATACTCCTTTTGTTGTCAATTAATGCAAACGTGTACTCTTGCTCCATCTTTGGCCCCGTGGTCATAAAAACAAGATCTGTGGAGACTGAATTAATGATAAACAGCTGCAGCAGCAGCAGCTAACTGCAGAGCTTCTACTCTGTGAAGGGCTTGATAGTAAATTTCTCTCCAAGCCCCAGAAACCATGCAGGAATGAGGACAAGAACTCTTCCTCTTTAGGCCTCAGTTTCCAAATCCACAGACAGGATTGAGTCAGATGGTTTCTAAGCCCCTGTCTGGCTCTGATACTCCATGAGGTGGATAACTTGGGGTACAGACTTCCCTTTATCCTGATATTGCAGATTAAGGAACGAAGGAAATCAGGGCAGGGATGGGGTGGGAGGAGGGAACTAACACGTGCTGAGCACCATCCACGCACCGGGTGCTGTGCTGGGCTCTCTGGGCACACTACCCATCCAGCCTAACCCAGAAATGCCCCTTTGACAGCGACCTATGCAATCCTCACCACGACCCTGTGAGTTTGTTGCAAAAACACTCATTCTACAGGACAAGGCTCCTGGCTCTCAGCCTAGGCCCTTCCCAGAATGCTCCATCAGTTCTGTCCCACTGAGTTACACCCTCTGCCTTTGCACTCAATCCCATTCATTCAGCAAATAGCTGTCCATCACCTATGGTTCGAGGCCTTGGAAACGCAACAGAGAACAAAACATAAAAAGATCTGGACTTTGTGGAGCTTACAATGAAGTGGAGGGAACAGGTCAGAGACAAACACATAATGTTGGATAGTATGAGGGGCAGAGAATGACTGAAGATATTACATTAGACTGGTCGTCAGGGAAGGTCTCCTGGAAGAGGTGACCTGGACTTCAATGAAAGCTTCCACGGGCCTGAGTGAAAGGGAGGCAGGGCTGGAACAAGAGAATCCCTGAGGGAGTGAAGAGCCACACAGAGCCGGAAGTGGTTATGAACTTGGCAGGTGTGAGGACCAGCTGGGAACCCCTGCGGCCGGAGCAGAGCACGTGGAAGCGACTGAGGTTGGACAGCTCATAGGGGCCACACCTACCCCTTTCTTGCCCTCCACTTCCTTCCTCTTCCTGAGGGCCTGGCCAGGAATGCTGAAAGGTAACTAGGCTCAAAGGATCTTAGCAATCCTGGACCCAAACCTTCCATCTTACTGATGACAAAACAGAGTCCCAGAGGGTCTGGTGGCTCCTCCAGAGCCACAAGACTGATGCAAAGCCGGGGAGGGAACCAAGCTCTGCACCCCAGGCCCACGCTATCTCACCCAGACTGGTGGAGCTGGGATCAGGAAACCTAAAGGCTTGGAACCGATCAAAGTCCTTGTCACACGTGTGAAAAAACAGTCCCAAGGCCAGGTGGTTAGTTACATGTGCATGAAGAAGATAAGGGGTTGGGGTGGGCAGAGGAGCTGCAGACTCGTGTTGGTGCCCACCTAGGTGGGCATTTGCACAAGCCAGTCTTCCTCTGGGACCAGCACCCACAGCAATCAACCATCATGCTTTTTTAATGCATGTAAGGAGCTGTGATATCTGAAACCCACCACTGGTTGCAGCCTCCCTGGAGCCTGCTGGGCAGGGCTGCCTGAACTGGATCCTGCCAGGAGGGAAAGTGATTCTGACCCATGTGGACTGCACAAGCTGCCAGCCATCTCCTCTGTGTGACCTCCAGTGGGCCATCTGCCACCATGAGGCTTGAGTCCTCCTCTGTCAAAAAGCGCTGCAGGGCCTCGGAAGAGCATCAGAGGAGAGGCCCCGGGGGGTTCTCCCTCAGTGCAAACACAACCCAACTGGCCTTCTCCAGAATCTTGGGAGGCAGTGGTGGTACAGACAGAGGCAACACAAAGCAACTTTCAACAAGGGGCCTGGCGCATAGTAGGTACTCAACAGACACTGCACTGGGAAGCAGGGAGTGGAGCTTTGGTTCCTTTGCTCTGTGATTTTCCATGAGCCAAACCCTCTCTACAGGCCTCAGTTTCCATATCAGCAAATAGCAAAAGTACGAACCAGCACACAGCAAGAAGCATTCAGACTTGTGGCCTCCACGAGGCCACCTCCTCCTGCCCTGGATGCCTGGGGAGAAGAAATGGGAGCAGGGAGTAGGACTGAAATCTTGGGAAAGTACTGGAGGCACAGCTGACTCTTCCTGGGGCCAAACTCCCTTGTCTTCCAACTGCTATCACGTTCATTGGCAACTAAACTTGGTCAGAAAGGACCCCAGAGGCCAAACTATCTCCTCAAACAAGGGGTTCATCATATTTTGTGATTCAATAGTGGTGCAGAAGGCAAGTGTGGGCAGTAGGAAGATGATGGAGCATGGAACCAGGGACAGGAGGTGGGTCCCAGATGTGACACCTGGCCAGGAAGCTTCCCCGCTGTGGATTTCAATGAGGCCATTATAACAGAAGGGTCCTGCCACTGCCCTAAGCATTCCTTGAGCACAGGAGCTATCTATCCAAACTTCACCCCAGGGCCTGGTCATGCCCTGGAAGCTGCAAATGTTCATTTTAGCTTGAAAAACCTATGTTTTCTGTCTCAGTCCAACAGAGAGGATGGTGGATGGTCCATCAGCTGAACACACACTGGTACTTGCTCTCCTCCATGACAGCAGAGACCACCATCTCTAAGAAATGCACAGCCCAGGACTCCCGTGATCTCATAGAGCTCTCTGCTCTATGTCCCCAACATGGCTGATTATCAAGGGAGGCTGGGGCAGTGGGGGTACGTGGAAGAGGCCAGAGCAGGGGGCCACCTCCCAGCCATTTGGAAACTGCCACTCGCAAGGCCGTAAGTCTCAGTGATGGGCTCTCATTTTATCATTACCCACGTCAGAAGAATGCATCTTGAGGAGGCAGTGCTGCACGAGTCAGCACGGTAATCACTTACAGACCCAGAGGCCCAAATCCTGGCAGTGGAGGAAGATTTATTGTGGGGATGGATGGAAAACAAAGAACAGTTGTGCAAACTTTACGGAGCCACATTATGGGAAATGCCTTTCCCATTTCCCACTGGTAAATGTGCTGGATGCTGTTTCCAAAGGAGGACTGAGCTCTGGTACCCAATCAGGTACAGACACTGTGCCCGGCTCGCTGAGCTGAGCTGAGCTGGGCTGGCCCATGGTGCCCAGGCCTTGACTGGCAGCCAGGCTCCACTCTCTGCTCTAGCGGACCCAGGGAAGAATGCTCCTTCCTGGGCCTCCCTGTCCTCATCTGCCTACTGCTGTTCCCCGTCAGATGCTCCCGCAACACAACCAACATTCTAAATGTCAACGCTGATTGTGTCACTCTCCTGCTCAGCACCCTCCCACCACTCAGGGTAGAGTCCAAGCTCTTCATACTGGACTTCAAGGTCCTTTAAGGGCCAACTTCAACTACCATTTCTGCTCCCAGCCCCCATGCACAGAATACCAGAGGCTACCTATGTTCCCCCCAAGGGTCAAGACCGTCACATCTTTTGTGTGGCTGCTCCCTTTCCGTGAAATGCCTTCCCTCATGATCTGCATCTGGGAAGCCCCTACTCTCCCTCCAAAGCCCAGCTCTCATGACCTCCTGGGGGATGACTTCTCCCTCCTCTGTGTCTCTGCAGCATTTGGTTAATGCACTCAGCACTGGACCATTCCTCATTCGATGCTGCACCCCCTGCTCCTAGCATCTAACCTGGCACCATAAACTGAAAGCCACTCAGTCATGTCTGACTCTTTGTGACCCCATGGACTACACAGTCCATGGCATTCTCCAGGCCAGAATACTGGAGTGGGTAGCCTTTCCCTTCTCCAGGGGATCTTCCCAACCCAAGGATTGAACCCAGGTCGTATGCATTGCAGGCGGATTCTTTACCAGCTGAGCCACAAGGGAAGCCCTGGTGCAGTAAGAGCATCAATAAAACTGTGTTGAGGAGCTAGCAGTGGTGTGGGGCAGCGGGGTGGCGGGGGGAGAGACAACACAGCTGAGCCTAAGGCACTCTCCCCACAGAGGAAAATAGGTAAGCTGAGTGTCCTGGGTCGTGGAGGTGACTGAGGCTACAGAAGGCTGGTGTGGCCCATCACTCACATAACAGATGAGATCCGTCACTGTAGCAGGCTAAGTGAGGCGCAGGAGGTCGGCTCAGATAACCCATCTGCCACCAGCGGAGACAGAGCCTATTAATGCTCAATCATGAAGTTTACCATTTCCAGGATGTCCCTCTTAGAAAACAAGTTCTGGACACTTTCTTCAAGTCACTGTTGATTTTATCTGACTTTCTCATGCCAATAAGAGAATCATTTCAATTCCACTTACATTAAATTCAAAAGCTTTTTCTCTTTTTATTATTTTAAATTCAATTCAGAGGGCTGTGTTTTTGTACTCTTAATTTTTTTCATATTCCATAAAGCAGTGCTGACTTCACAAAACTTGGCCAGTGTTCCTGTACCCTCCAGTCTGGTGCTCCCAGGAATTCTCATCTCTCTGAGAGCTCGGGTTTGATGACTCAAAAAAAAAATAACAAGCGCTCCTGTTCTCAAGCATGAAGCATGGAGTATTTTGCCAGGAGGCATGAGGTAAGTGCTCCATACACATGATCTCATTTAATTCTCACAACACTCTCCCTTTTACACAGACAGGAAACTGAGGCTCAGAGAGGCCACGTGACTTGTTTGAGGTCTCACTGTTGGTTAAGGGGCAGAGTGGGGATCTGAACCCCAAAAGTTATCCTCCGTGTTTAGTCATTGGTCCTCCCTGACTCACCAATTCCTGACTCAGACTTTAAATAAGATGGGGGGTGGGGAGTCAGGGATGGAGATGAGGTAGGGCTGGGGATGGGGGAGTGCATGGGAGTAGCAAGGGTGGGGACAGATGTGGAAGGGAGAGGGGTGGGCGTGGGGGGCTGTGCAGCAGAGGAGGAGGGGGCAGAAGAGCTGCACACAGAGGCCCAAAGGCCAGGCACTGCATCTGGGAAGCAGGTGGCTAGTGGGTTCTGTGCCTGTTGGAAAACCCAGCTGGAAGGGACAGGCCTATGAGGGTGACTGTGTACTCCGGGCCTGGCTGTGGGCAGGAGCACTGGACTGGGAGTTGGGGACTCAACTTGATACCCTCTGCAGCGCCCTCTGCAGTTTTCGAAGCACAAGCCTCCACCCCTCAGAGACTCTTCTGGGTGAGCATCATAAGCCCCATTTTATAGATGCATTAGTGGAGGCTCAGGAGTGAAGTGACCGGTCCAAGTTTGCACAGTCAGTAAGCAGCAGAGCGGGGATGAGCCTCCTTCCTCTCTTTTCCAGGCAAGTCTTTTCCATCTGTGGCGCCTCAGTTTCCCCCTCTAAACAGTGATGAGTGGGAGCCCTCAGGGCTCTGAGTTGTTCCCAAGGCTAAAATTTCCAGAAAGCCTCTCCTTACAAAGGCCCCTGAGTTTGAGTTTTATGAACTGGGGAAGAGAGGAAGGCATCCAGTGTAAGCCAAGATCTGTGGAGCTGGAACCTTGACTTCAAGAAGGGAAAGGGCAGGAGCATCTGCTGAGCCCCAAGAAACACAGAATGCTAGGCATTAATCCCATTTCACAGATCAGGAAACTGAGGCTCAGCATAGTCAAGTGAGCCATCCAAGGCCACATCCATGCCTGAGCTGAAAGTTACGACAGTCTCTGTTCCTCTGGGGACACTCAGGACTGCTTGACCGCTGTGCATTTTAGACCCTCCCTCTTTTCGTATCCTAATGCAAACCGCCCAGAGCAGTCAGATCACGTGCTGTGTGCTTACTGTGTGCCAGGCACCGCACAAGCATCTCATGTATAGTCCCTCATCGAAGCCTCAGAACAGTCATATTCTCTCCACTTTACAGGTAAGAAAACAGGCTCACAAGAGTCAAGTTAATTGCACACAATCACAGGCTGGCCAGGTTTAAAATTAAGGCTTTCCTACAGGGAAATTTCAAGCATCAGATAAGGGGTGGCTGTGACCATCTTTAAGGTCCCTCCAATCTTGCAACTTTATAGGAAACTGCTCTGGAGGACAGTGTCCAGGCAACTTCACACAGCTTCGGAGCACAGAGGTCAGATGACCACCCCAGCAAAGCCTTGGGAACAGGCTCAGCATCTCTGCCTCCAAGGCCAGGCCAGGTGCCAAACAGCATGTGGTCTCCAAGACATTCACACCAGGAGCACTGTTATAAATGGGGGAACACATGGTGGGAGAACAGGAGGCACAGAGAGGGGGAGCTGAGGAGAGGACACTGGACTGGGTTTTGCAGGATGGTTAGGAGTTTGCTGGGCTTCCTAGGTGGCACTAGTGGTAAAGAAACTGCCTGCCAATGCAGGAGACATAAGAGATATGAGTTAGATCCCTGGGTTGGGATGATCCCCTGAAGGAGGGCATGGCAACCCACTCCAGTATTCTTGCCTAGAGACTCCCAAGAACAGAGAAGCCTAGCGGGCTACAGTCCACAAGGTGGCAAAGAGTCGGACATGACTGAAGTAACTTAGTCACACACGCACAGGCTGGAAAAAGTACCCCATACGGAGGTATCAGCAAAAGCCAAGGCCCAGAGGACGGACCTCAGTAACGGTCCTTAACAAGCGCACAGTGCTAACTTAAGGACTGCATTTGCTCAGAAGGTTTTCCTACCCAGACCCTCTCGCTCCCCACCATCAGAACGAGGCAAGGCTCAGGCCCATTTCCAAAGTGGGTGGGTTTGGTGACCAGACCTGGCTGGACCAGCTTGGCCTCTATGGACTCATGTACAGCAGGCTCCTCCAGGGCAAAGGTTATTAAACCATGCTCAATTTTACAGTCTTTTAATCTCGCCAGAAAGCACAGCCTCCAGAAAGGGAGACTGTTTTCAGGTGACAATGATTTTTAACATGGTGAAATGGTCTTATTCTTCATCCCATGAGTGTTCTCTAATACAGAACAAAAGACCCATCACGTCGGCAGGGCAGGGACCTACAGGCTCTTAAGATGATGCGCCAGTGGCTTGGGAAAACTAGTTAAACACAGGTGCCTACCTGCTTCCCTGCTCCATCAGGGCTCCACGGGGCCAGGTTGACTCTGATTCTCTTCTGTAAACCCACTGCCCACGAGGGCCTGGCACATGGGAAGCACTCGGTATCAGCTTGCTGAGTGAGTTTCAGATCTGGATGTTTTCCCAACATGTGTAAACAGATGACAATTCTCTGCTTGGGAAATGGCTCGGGGTCATGGCTAGTGCACAGCCTCTGGAGTCAGGTTGAGACTTGGGTTCAAAATGACCCCATGATACACCTGAGACCTGAACTTGGGCATGAACTGGACTAGCCTTTCCCCATTTGTAAAATGGGGATAATTCCAGTCTCCAGGAATGTTCTGAGGGCTGAGACCACACATGTATGGAAGCCCTAAGTACTGAAAATTACCCAGTGAGTATTTCAATAATGTTCCTATCCTGTCTTGACCGACTCCGACAAGCAGCCAGGCTGAAAACTGCAGCTCCTGGCTCTTCTCCCACCCTCCCTCGTCCAGTAGTTAAGACCACAGGATTAAAGGGCAGAATTCTTTCCCTGGCGCTAGAAGTGTCGCATCACCTTCATCTCTAGACCCCTGACTCCTGGCACACAGGAGAGGTGTCCCTCCGGCAAAGCAAGTGCTTCAGGGGGTGAATTCTTCCTTCATTGGAAGGTCACTTTTCCAACTTTTGGTGACCAGTCGCACCAGGAAGCCCCCTGCCCACTGAAGTTGCCCCATCTGCTGTGCGATCCTGGATCCCCACTCTCTCAGGGCCTGTCTTCCCCATGCCCTCTTCCTACATGATGAGGATGGACTGGTAAAGCTGCCTGCTCAGTCATTTCAAACTCCTGGATAATTCCCTGGGATGAGCCGGAGATGCTGAGATGAGTCAGGGCTGTCAGCTGGCCAGGAATGTGGCCCCTCACTGAGCTGGTCTCAGGACATTGGGGGGCGGGGACAGATGCTCGGGACCCCACACGCTGTGATATGAGCAGCACTGAGGATTCTACTCTGCTGAAGGGAGAGTCTGGGCAAAGGTGGCAGCCTATGGAATGGTCCAGGCAGCTGCACCAGGTGATACAGAGCAGATACATTGAGTCTTCGAACTGACATTACCTTAGCTAGGGCAAGGTAATCCATAGCTGGACATAGCTTGTCTCAGAATAAGCTAGGTCTCTCCTTCCTCAGGACTTCCTATGAGATATGATCCCAGACCCCCAGTCAAGCCTCTGTCTCATGTATATCCCTGGTCCCAGTCCGACAACATTTAGGACCGTCTGGAGAGGGCAAGGGACCAATGGTCAGTGCAGCTGCAGCTGCCAGAGGAACCCAGGCAGGATGTAAGTCCAGACCTGAGGCTTCAGCCGTGCATCAGGACTGGGAGAGCAGGGACCAGCACCTCCTCCCTGTGGCCCTGCCCCGGCTCCCCGTTCTAACTCCAGTCACCCTGAATAGCCATCTGGCACGGAGCAGAGGCCGTGCGTCCCTGGCAGACACCTGCCCACAAGGCCATCAGCACGTGTGACACTCCTGCCCACCCCACAACAGTGGAGGCTGCAGTGTTCAGCCAACCTCCAGGCCGGGCTCCACTCCTGCCTGGCTCTTTTGAGTCTCAGGTTCCTCATTGGTAAAATAGCCATCAACGACCCCGTCCTAATTCCTAGGGCTACTGTATGAATCTCTTCAGATGATCAGTGTGAAGAGTATGCCCGAGGAAGCTAAGAATTAACTAAGCACTTCCCTGGAGAAGGCAATGGCACCCCACTCCAGTACTCTTGCCTGGAGAATCCCAGGGACGAGGAGCCTGGTAGGCTGCCATCTATGGGGTTGCACAGAGTCGGACACGACTGAAGCGACTTAGCAGCAGCAGCAGCAAGCACTTCCCTATGTTATCTCTTTCAATCCTAATAGCAACAGCCCTAAAAGGTAGGTAATATTATCACTCCATTTTACAACTGAGTACGATTCAGAGACTGGAGGGCTTCCCAGGTGGCACTGGTAGTTAAAAACCTGCCTGCCGGTGCAGCAGACAGAGGTCCAATCCCTGCACTGGGAAGATCCCCTGGAGGAAGGCATGGCACCCCACTCTAGTACTCTTGCCTGGAAAATTCCATGGACAGAGGACCCTGGAAGGCTGCAGACCCATGGGGCCACAAAAAGTCAGACACGACTGAGCGACCAAGGACGAGGAGGACAATTCAGAGAGGTTAAGTCACCTGCCTGAGGTCACACAGCCGGTAAGCGGCAGGGCCCCAGGTCAGTGTGACTCTAGATTTGTGCTTTCACCTGCCTTTCACACCGTCCATGCCGTGCTCACAGCTTTGGTCAAGCTCTTCACAAAAGTCAGGAATTGTCATCAAAACCTAAGGTTATGAGAGATTCTCCTCCTTCACTTCTGCCTGTCTTTTTCTCAACGTGGAAAAAAGCAAACTCATAGTCTGCTAATTTCTGCAGTCTCAGACAATCAGAATTCCAACTGTCTGGGAGAGCCAATCTAAGAAAGCAAGAAATTAATCTTTTCAAAGTTAACGTCTCGGAGGCGTCGCGTCAGTATTTGGGTTGGACGTAACCTTGCTATCGTAACGCAGATGAAACCCCAAATTTAATAAGGCTAAGACACTCCGACAACATAAGAAACATAACAGGATATTGCAAAGAGATTAGGGCGCTTCCTCTGGACAGCGCGGATGGGCCGCGGAGAGGGCAGGGGGAGGGGGGGGTGCGCCCGTGGAAGGAGGGTGCACAGCGAGGCGAGTCCTGGTCCCTGGCCGGGCCTGAGGACGAACGGCCTAGGCAGAGGGCTCCTCCAGGCCCACCTGGTGTGGGAGCAGAGGCTCCGCAGGATAAATGTGAACCAGCTGCAAGGACGAGCACGGGAGTGTTACAGTTGGACTGGGCGGGGAAGGCTTACCTCATGAAAGAACTGTGCAAACGGCTGCTGGAAAGATAATAAAAGGATTAACTGCTATTTTAGTGGGCCATTTACTCTTCAATCAAAGTGTCTCATCTATTTCCTGTTCTCTGGAGGCTCTGCGTCCAAAATTCCTTTGTCTATTACAGCACATGGTAGCAGAGGCCTGTCATGAGAAATTAATAATTTTACAGGGAAGGGAGATTTTATTTATCTGGGTGCGGACTAGCGCCCGCCCCTTCCCCTGGGTTACCTACTGCACCGGTCTCTCTGGAAGAGGCAGCACGCCCACAGCACACACAGTAGACCTCAGAGATTCTGCTACCATCTTCAGAGGATGGCACCCGGCAGGGCTGGCCCCAGGACCCCAGAGAACAATCAGTTTAACAGGGGAAGATGCACACAAACAGGAGCATCACAGTTTAGAAAGATGAGAGTTCAACTTCCACTCCCAAGGTTACTAGCTGTGTAACCTTGAAAGTGAAGTGAAAGTCACAGTGGTGTCCAACTCTTTGACTCCATGCACTGCAGTCCATGGAATTCTCCAGGCCTGAATACTGGAGTGGGTTCAGTTCGGTTCAGTCGCTCAGTCATGTCCGACTCTTTGCGACCCCATGAATTGCAGCACGCCAGGCCTCCCTGTCCATCACCAACTCCCGGAGTTCACTCAAACTCATGTCCATCGAGTGGGTGATGCCATCCAGCCATCTCATCCTCTGTCATCCCCTTCTCCTCCTGCCCCTAATCCCTCCCAGCATCAGAGTCTTTTCCAATGCGCAGGAGGGCCAAGAGGAGCTACTCCACGTTCAAGGTCAGGAGGGGCAGCCGTGAGGAGATACCCCTCGTCCAAGGTAAGGAGCAGCGGCTGCACTTTGCTGGAGCAGCCGTAAAGAGATACCCCACATCCAAGGTAAGAGAAACCCAAGTAAGATGGTAGGTGTTGCGAAAGGGCATCAGAGGGCAGACTGGAGTGGGTAGCCTTTCCCTTCTCCAGGGGATCTTCCCAACCCAGGGATCGAACCCAGGTCTCCCTCATTGTAGGTGGATTCTTTACCAGCGGAGCCAGAAGGGGGCAAGTTATCTTCATCATTGTTATTAGTATTACTAGCAAGATTATTAGCCTCTATTATTGTTGTCATTATGGTTTGTCTCTAACTGTGGGACCTGGGGCAAATTATACAATCTCTCTGAGCCTCAGTTGCCTCATGTTTAAAATGGGGAAAAATAGTATCTGCCCCATAATGTTGTTGTGAGGACCACAGGGAGCATGAGACCACAGGCTTAGAATAGCCCCTGCACACAGTCAGCACTCAGGGGCTGGGCTTGCAGGTCTTACTACCATAATCCTAAACCCCTAAGAGGTAAGATGAAGTGTTCTCACAGCAGCAGGTGGAAGGCCCGCTGGGCCCTACTGAACTTCCACTTCTTCATCTGCAAAAGCCCTTGGCAACCCCAGGTAAATATAGACATGGCTTGAACATCACCTGCCCCATGAAGCCCATTTAGGTTTCTCCTCCCTGGGTGGATACAGACTCCATCTCAGAGTCTGTGAGTGACTCCTGTCACTCACCTCCCTCCCATCAACTCTACATGGGAGCCCAAGAAAAGCTCCATGCCAGGGTTCAGGTCAGGCTGCCTCCACAAGGGCCTTGCAGGTACCAGTGAGGTCACCCCCAGACAGAAGATGTGAAGGAGAACTGCAGCTCAGTGGCTGTCAACTTCAGGATCTCCGAGAGAGACGGGGACTGTGTGCGGCCCAGGACCCCGCCTTGTGATGCCCTCTGGACAACTCCTTCCAGACAGGGGCATGCCCTCTTACAAGTCACGTGTCACAACACCCCAGATGAACAGGGGCATCACCAGGAATCAGCCTGGCCACCAGCTCTCCCTCCAGCACACTCTCAGCCCAAAGACACACAATACAGTCCACTTCTCAGCCTGCTCATTCCAGCCACTCCCCATGACCCCAGCATGCCAACCACCCCACATTATTTGGCAGAGGCTGTCCCCTGCCCCTCACTTGTCTACAGAGTGAATTCTTTCTCATCCTCAAGACATAGCCTCCTTGAAGTTATATAAGCTGGTCCAGTGGGTGCCCAGGTCACAAGCAAATGGGCCCCAAGGGCCAACAGCTGGTCCCAGGAAGATGGACTTTATGCTGCTGGTTGCCGATGCTTCTCGCCCCCTCCCTGGCCCTGCAGTGCTGCCCAGCACTTTGAGCAAGAACAGAGAGAGGTCCACCTCTCCCCCAGCTGCACCCCTTCCCAGACTGAGTTCTCCATGAGGCAGGCGAGGGCCCAGAGACAGTGAGTGCATACGAGTGTTGGAAGAACTCAACTTTGGCTATGACACTGGCCCTACAGACCAGGCACACGGCTTCCTTCCTCTGCCTTTCCCAAGCCCCAGCAGTTGGGAAGACAGAGCTGGGACTTGGTACCTCCATCGGCCCTTCCACTCCCAGGCAGGCACCTGTCCTGATGAGCTGGCGGGACCTTGGGGGTGGCTTGGCTAAAGATATCAGAGACTAAGACAACATTCCTGATACAGATTTCCACCACAGTGAGAGCAGCACGTGAAAATGACCAGTCAGAAGGGCTGGAGGCCTCAATGCCTACAGTTAATGTGTGTGTGTGTGCGTGCACGCATGTATGTGTGTGTGTGAGTGTGCACATGTGTGTGTGCAAGCATAGGCATGTCCCTGGAAACCTTAGTCTCCACCTCAGCCAGAACGCTGCAGGTGCTATCCAGGGCCTTATCTGCTAACCAAAGGTCTCACCCCAAAGCCTGCCCTGGGCACCCACAGCTCTCAAGCCTGATGCCTGTAGGGACCCAGTGCTCTGTGGACAAAATCAAGCCTGTGACCCCTAGTGAAGAGCCAGAGCCAGGGGCGAGCACATTCCCCATGACTCACCTGGTCATCAGCAGACGGGACACGAGCATTTGTGTGTAAGAAAGGCCGGCTGAGCTGCTCTGACCCCAGATCACAGGTGTCACCACCTGAACAGCGTGTGTGACACCAGACCGTAGACAGTAGAGAAGAGGGTACCTGGCAAGTTCGAGGGGCCCTCCACCAAGGTCCCCAGTGAATGGGGCACTGACCATTGTGACTGGTGGCCACATCCATAGTACTGGTCCTTCCCTCTTCAAGCAAGGGGACCCTGGCCAGACGCCAGGGGAGGCCCCCAGGCAGAGCTCTGCCAGGGCAGTGAGCTAAGTGCAGCACTGTGGGGGCAAACCCGGAGGCCGTGGGAACTCACCATGCATTTGTTGGGCTTCTCACCCGAGTGCACCCTCATGTGGATGAGCAGCTTGTAGCGGGCGTTGAAGGGCTTGTAGCGACGCACGCAGCCTGCCCAGAAGCAGGTGAAGTCTTCGCCCTTGCGCTGGTCTATGTGGCTCTTCTCGATGTGCCGCACCAGCTCCTCCTGCTGCTCGTAGGCTGCACAGCAGTCCACCCAACGGCACGCCTGCCGCCCAGCCAACCCCCTGCCCGCCAGGCCCAGCCCCAGACCCCCAAGGCCCGGGCCAGGCGGCAGCTGAGACAGGGGGTAGGGGGGCGGCAGGCCCTGCTGGTGAGGTCCGAAGAGCTCTGAGAACTCGTCCGCGGGCTCCTGCTTCAGGAAGCCGGCCTTCCGGCACGCTTCAAGCCGCAAAGTGCCCTCGTGGCTCTCGGTGGACGCAGAGCTGGGCCGGGCCCGCTTGGGAGGGCCCCCCGTGTCTCCCGGCATAGGGGGGCTCCGGAGTCCGTTGACACAGGTAACCAGGGCTGTCTGGGAGGAGCGGATGATGGAAGTGATGTCGGAGGCGGCGCAGGGTGAGACAGAGACCGAGGAGGTGGGGGGCAGCCCCAAGAGGCAGCAGCGCTTCAGGCCCCCCTCCGGGAGGTGGGCCTCAGGTGGGGGTCCCAGGCCCGAGCTGGGTTCACTGCCCAGAAGGTAGCAGGAAGGTGCGGGGTTGGCAAGGCCTCGGCCCAGGAGGTCCAGGTCTGTGTGCAGGCCTGTGGCCGGCGGGGCCCGGCAGTGGGCGGATGGGGGTGCGCGAGCTTCCGTCATGGCCCGGTAGTCAGGCAGGGATTCCTGCTTGATGTGCTGTGTGGCTGGGAGGCCACCATTCACATAGGTGGCCTGGGGCCTGGGGGACCTGGAAGACAGTGCAGAGGGGTCATGAGAGGGTGGGCACTCCACAGTGGGGAGGGCTGGGCGGGGGACAGCGGGAGCCTGAGGGCGGAGGGAGTGGAGAAGCCCAGAGCAGGGGAGGAAGGCTGACACTGGCAGCAGAGAGATGAGGCCTGGTGGTCCAGTGAGCAGGAAAGAGCATGGAGCAAGAAGGGGAGAGAGAAAAAGCGGAGGGGGCTGGGGAGATGTTCAAGAGAGGCAGGAGGTCTGAAAACATGACTGTGTGGGGGAAGATGCCAGTAAGGCGCACGTTTTGTCCTTTTATTATATCCAGACCACCCTCTCCAGACCAAGCACCATCTGTCCTGCCTCTGAGGCCTCCCTGGGTCTGCCCTGTCCCCCTGCCTGTGACCTTCTAGTGAGTTCTGGAGGAAGAAGGCTGAGAATGGTTCACGGAGAGACACCAGGTCCAGTCTGTTTTAAATTCTGCTTACTTGTCCCTTAAATATCTCTTAATTCTTGTAATCATTCTTAACTTCTAAAAATGTGATGTTTTGCCCCAAGCAATCTGTTTTTTTCCACTGTGAACATCAGTGGGTAGGGGTTTGAATCACAGTCACAGTGAGGAGTCATCCCAGGAAAAACCGAAGAAAACTTTCTTCGGGGCGAATGTTCCAGAATGTCAAGCCAGTGAGTGCACGAAATGCCACTCTGGGGAGAAGCCATGGGAAGGCAGGCCACGTGGGACAGTGGGAAAATCTAGGTTAACTTCTCTTAACCCTCAGGTCTCTATCTCTTTAAAAAATATATATATAGATATTTATTTATTTATTTGGCAGCACTGAGTCTTAATAGCAGCACGCAGGATCTTCTGTCTTCATGGCGGCACGCAGGATCTAATTTCCTGACCAGGGATCGAACCTGGGTCTCCTGCATTTTGGGAGCATGGAGTCTTAGCCACAGGACCACTAGGGAACACCCAACCCTCAGGTCTCAGGTTGAGACCTGGGGCCAGGCTCAGCCACACCTCGCTGTGCAGACCTTGGCAAGATGCTCTGGACCTCTCCCTGCACCCTGACGTTGAATGGCTCTCCTGAGGGTGAGGATGATGATGGGCAGGGCCCGGCTGGTCAAGACGCTGCCATCATCACACAGGTAGTACACACCTTCCTAGAGAGGGCCTCTCCCAAATGCAGGACAAGCCCATGCAGAAAGAGGTGTCAGGGCCTGCCGGTCATCAGATAATTCTGAGAGGGGGAGACCCCAGCAAAGTGACACTGGACTCAGGGCCAGAGAAGCCCCAGCAGCTGGCTGGGCAGATTAAGAGGCCTACTGACGTGCCCAAAGCCTGACCCCACACGCCCTTGTACCTTTCCCCAGCCAAGCCTCAGTTTCCTCACCTGTGAGATGAGGACTAACCCTCCCTACCTTGGAGGGTGGCTGCCAGGATCAAGGGAGGAGACAGGTGCTGTGACAGCCCTCTGGGAGGGCAGCATGGTGAGGGGTACCACCAGCGCTGCCATTATTACTGCCATCTTCCTGGGGCTCCTTTGGAGCCCGGGGTGGTGGGGTCATCACCTGTCCGTCTGCTTCCCAACATGGCCCGGCAGCCCATCCCCTCCCTCTTGGGGTCCCTGGAGCTCTGGCATCCTCAGCTCCAGCCTTGAGGTGGAGGAGCAGAGACAGGACAGGAGAGAAGGAAAGTCAGAGCCTGGAGCCCTCAGAGACCACTGGCTCCAACACCACTGCTACCAAGAGCGCGGAGCGCTCACAGAAGCCACAAGCAGCAAACCAGAGACAGGCATGGACCGGAGCCCAGGCTCCCCGTCCCTCCCAGGGTGTAGCCTTTGCATGTGCAGAACCCAACCTGAAGTGCTCCCTGGATGGGAGGCTGGGGAAGGGGCGCTTCTGTTCGGTTCTCAATTACACTTGAACAAGTCTCTGCCTCACTCACCAGAGGCCTCTCTTCCCTCTCAGGAACTCTGCTGTCCAGAGCATGGTCACCAAGTGGAATCAGAGGGAGCAAACACATACCCCCAATCTACAGGGCTAGGGACTCTGGGCTCACTATTGCCAGCAGAAAGCTCTGAGCAGCTTAAAGATCTTATCTGAAGTTATGACTTTGTGGAGCTTAAAAAAAATAGTGCTCTTTGCATGGTCATGATCCTGGGTCTGGCGGAGGTGGGCATGGGTGGGGAAGGGCAGCCAGATGAGCATCTGTTTGGAGCAATCGCTTTAAAAACAGACTGTGTGTAAAATAGATGCCAGTGGGAATTTGCTGTGTGATGCAGGGAGCCCAACCTGGTGCTCTGTGACAGCCTAGAAGGGTGGGATGGGGTGGGAGGTGGAAGAGAGGTTCAAGAGGGAGTGGACAAATGTATGCCTATGGCTGATTCATGTTGATGTATGGCAGAAACCAACACAGCTTTGTAAAACAACTACCCTCCAATTAAAAATAAGTAAATTTAAAAATAACAAAGCCAGGTTAAAGCAACCAACACTAGGAGAAGAGAAGAGCTGTGTTGTTCTGTGACTGAGTTACCCGAATTTGTTGTTCAGTCGCTAAGTCATGCCTGAATCTTTTGTGACCCCATGGACTATGGCCCACCAGGCTCCTCTGTCCATGGGATTCTCCAGGCAAGAATAGTGGAGTGGCTTGCCATGCCCTCCTCCAGGGGATCGTCCCAACCCAGGGATTGAACCCACATCTCCTGTACTGCAGGTAGATTCTTTACCACTGAGCAACTAGGGAAGCGAGTTACCTGAATAATCAACAGCAAAACCTTGAATGGCATCAGGCAGGGAAGGGTCAGCTCAGGCCCCAGGGTCTCCTGGCTCTGAATGCCAGCTAAGGCAGCCCCTCTCCTTGCCCTCGTTGTCCCTATGAGGCTAGGCAGTGGTTCTGACCCTGCTCTGCTGCTGAGCCCTGTCACCCCAGGCAATTCCCATCGCAATCTCTAGAAACTGTGAGCACAGGGCCCTAGAAAGAAGGAACAACTCCAGCCGCTTTCCCAGGGGCCATCTCATGAATCCCAACGATACAACGATGCACGTATCTGCTGAAGGCATGGCCAAATTCTTCAAGGGAGACACTACCATCTATTTGACTTAGGAATGAAGCAATGTGCCCAGCCCTCAGAGGCAGGCAGTGAGAGCAGGAATTTGAATCTGATCTGTTTGAATCAGAGGGAGTAGCATGAACAGAGAGACCCCAAGACACAAGGCAATCCAGTGGGAGGGAGAAGGCACAGGATCCAACTGGGTGTGGGATGGGGGCTGGGGGCTCTTTTTCTTCAGGAAAATGAGGAAGTTTGGAAGAGCCAGAACAGCAGCAGAAGCGGTGGCGACTCAGACTGATGCTGGTATAGGGTCCTGGGTACAGACTCTGCTGTGCTCTGACAAATGACATCCAAAATAACAAATGATGTTTCTGATCATCTCTACAAAAAAAAAAAAAAATTTTTCTACTTCCTAAGCTTTGACTAGCATAGCTTCCTCCATAAGATAGAAGGAATTTCACTGAGCAAACTAGATGCTGCCAGGGGAGCCTCAGTGAACAATCAAGCAGATAAATGCATTTGACTGTCGCCAAACAATGCACAGATCAAAGTCTAAAAGATGCTTGCTTACTCCTCGTCATGTACTTAAATGCATCCCTTTAAAATTCATAATTTGAAGTCCTAACCCCCAGTGAGACTGGATTTGGAGGTAGGGCCTTCAGGGAGATAATTAAGGTTAAATGTGGAAATAGGGCAAGGCCCTGATCCAATAGGACTGGAGTCCTTCTAAGAATAAGACAAGACACCAGAGGTGCACACACCAAGAAAAGACCCCCTGAGGACACAAGGGAGTAAAAAGGTGGCCATCTGCGAGCCCAGGAGAGAGGCCTCAGCAGAGACCAAACCTGCAGACACCTTGATCCTGGACCTCCAGAACTGAGGAAATAAATGTCTGTTCTTTGAGCCACCCAATCTGAAGGGCTTTGTTATGGCAGCCCGAGCAGATTAACTGTTGTTGTTGTTCCGTTCATGTTCAACCCTTTGTAACCCCATGACCTGCAGCACACCAGGCTTCGCTATCCCTCACCATCCCCCAGAGTTTGCTCAAACACATGTCCATTGAGTCAGCGATGCCATCCAACCATTTCATCCTGTTGCCTGTGTCTCCTCTTGCCTTCAACCTTTGCCAGCATCAAGGTCTTTTCCAATGAGTCAGCTCTTCTCATTGGGTGGGAAATACTGGAGCTTCAGCTTCAGCATCAGTCCTTCCAATGAATATTCAGGACTGATTTCCTTTAGAATTGACTGATTTGATTCCCTTGCAGTCCAATGGACTCTCATGAGTCTTCACCAGAACCACAGTTCAAAAGCATCGGTTCTTCAGCGCTCAGCCATCTTTATGGTCCAACTCTCACATCTGTACCTAACTACTGGAAAAACCATAGCTTTGACAATATGGACCTTTGTGAGCAAAGTGATGTCTCTGCTTTTTAATACGCTGTCTAGGTTTATCATAGCTTTCCTTCCAAGGAGCAAGTGTCTTCTAATTTCATGGCTGCAGTCACTGTCTGCAGTGATTTTGAAACCCAAGAAAATAAAATCTGTCACTACTTCCACTTTTTCCCATCTATTTGCCATGAAGTGATAGGACTCGATGCCATGACCTTAGTTTTATGAATGTTGAGCTTTAAATCAGCTTTTCCACTCTCTGTCACTTTCATCAAGAGGCTCTTTAGTTCCTCTTCACTTTCTGACATTTGGGTACTGTCATCTGCATATCTGAGGTTGTTGATATTTCTCACAGTAATCTTGATTCCAGTTTGTGCTTAAACAAGCAGGATGACAATACACAGCCTTGCTGTACTTCTTTCTCAACTTTGAACTAGTCTGTTGTTCTATGTCCAATTCTAACTGTTGCTTCTTGACCTGTATACAGGTTTCTCAGGAGACAGGTAAGGCTTTATGGTATTCCCTTCTCTAAGAATTTTCCACAGTTTGTTGTGATCCACACAGTTAAAGGCTTTCGCATAGTCAACAAAACAGAAGTGGATGTTTTTCTAGAATTCCCTTGTTTCCTCTATGATCCAACAAATGTTGGCAATTTGATCTCTGGTTCTTGTGCCTTTTCTAAACCCAGCTTGTACATCTGGAATTTCTCGGTTCATGTACTGCTAAAGCCTAGCTTGAAGGATTTTGAGCATTATCTTGCTAGCATGTGAAATGAATGCAACTGTGTGGTAGTTCAAACGTTCTTGGGCATTGCCTTTCTTTGGGGTTGGAATGAGAACTGACCTTTGCTTTATCCTGTGACCACTGCTGAGTTTTCCAAATTTGCTGGCATATTGACTGAAGCACTTTAACAGGATCATCCCTTAGAGTTTTAAATAACTCAACTGGAATTTCATCACCTCCACTAGCTTTGTTCGTAGTAATGCTTCCTAAGGCCTACTTGACTTCACACTCCAGGATGTCTGGCTATAGGTGAGTGACCACGTCATCGTGGTTATCTGGGTCATTAAGACCTTTTTTTGTACAGTTTTTCTGTGTATTCTTGCCACCTCTTCTTAACCTCTTCTACTTCTATTACATCCTTACTGTTTCTGTCCTTTTCTTGTGCCCATCTTTGCATGAAATGTTTCCTTGGTATCTCCAATTTTCTTGAAGAGCTCTCTAGTCTTACCCATTCTATTGTTTTCTTCTGTTTCTTTGCATTGTTCAGTTAAGAAGGCTTTCTTATCTCTCCCTGCTATTCTCTGGACTCTGTATTTAGTTGAATATTGAATATATCTTTCTTTTTCTCCCTTGCCTTTACTTCTCTTCTTTTCTCAGCTATTTGTAAAGCCTCTCAAACAACCACTCTGCCCTCTTGCTTTTCTTTTTCTTTGGGATGGTTCTGGCCACTGCCTCCTGTGCAATGTTATAGACCTCCGTCCATAGTTCTTCCGGCACCCTGTCTACCAGACTAATCCTTCAAATCTATCCATCATCTCCACTGTATAATCATAAGGGATATGATTTAGGTCATACCTGAGTAGTACAGTGTTTTCCCTACTTTCTTTTATTTAAGCCTGCATTTTGTGATAAGGAGCTCATGATCCGAGCCACAGTCAGTTCCAGGTCTTGTGCAGACTGTATAGAGCTTCTCCATCTTCAGCTGCAAAGAATATAATCAGTCTAATTTCAGTGTTCACCATCTGGTGATGTCCACGTGCAGAGCTCTCTCACGTGTTGTTGGAAGAAAGTGTTTGCTATGACCAGTGTGTTCTCTTGACAAAACTCTGTTAGCCTTTGCCTGTGTTGTTTTTTATTCCAAGGTCAAACTTGCCTGTTACCACAAGCATCTCTTGACTTCCTACTTTTGCATTCTAATACCCTACAATGAAAAGGTTATCTTTTCTTGGTGTCAGTTCTAGAAGGTCTTGTAGGTCTTCACAGGGCCAGTCAACTTCAGCTTTTTCGGCATTAGTGATTGGGGCATGGACTTGTATTACTGTGATGTCGAATGGTTTGCCTTGGAAACAAAACAAGATCATTCTGTCATTTTTGAGATTGCACCCAAGTACTGCATTTTGGACTCTTTTGTTGTCTAGGAGGGGTACTCCACTTCTTCTAAGGAATTCTTACCCACAGTAGTAGATGTAATGGTCATCTGAATTAAATTTGTCCATTGTCATCCATTTTAGTTCACTGAATCCCAAGATACCAGTGTTCACTCCTGCCACCTCCTGCTTGGCTCCGTTCAGTTTACCGTGATTCATGGATGTAACATTCCAGTTTCCTGCACAGTATTGTTCTTACAGCATCAGACTTCACTTTCACTACTAGACACATCCCCCGCTGAGCAGCATTTCCACTGTGGCCCAGCCGCTTCATTCTTTCTGGAGCTATCATTAATTGCCCTCCACTCTTCCCCAGTAGCATGTTGGAGAACTTGTGACCTGAGGTGGGTGGGGGTGGCTCATCTTCTCATGTCGTATCTTTTGCCTTTTCATACTGTTCATGGGGTTCTCGCAGCAAGAATACTGGAGTGGTTTGCCATTCCCTCCTCCAGTGGATCACGCTGTGTCAGAACTCTTCACTATTACCCATCCATCTTGAGTGGCTCTGCACACATGGTCCATAGCCTCACTGAGTTACACAAGCAGATTAATACATTCATGTAAATTAGAAGTCTCACTGATATCAAAGAAAGCCACAGAGAGCCTATAGTCTCAAAGAAAATAGTTCCATGTGGGAAAAATAAGCCCCCTGCTAACTAGGACTCTCTCCCATCATGGAGCTCTCACTGAAGAGTAAACTCTGTTGGGGAGACCTTTACTTCCTTCACCAAGGCACCCCCACCCCCAGCATGAACCATGATGCCTGGGACAGAACTGGGGCTTGATAAATGATTGGTGAAGGAACCAGCTATAAACAGGCAAGTGGGCCAGTTTTAGACTTTCTGATCAGTGAGACAGGCCCCAGGAGAGCAGCCCCAGGCAGTGGATGAGGGCCATGGGGCTGAGTGGGTGGGTGCAGAGGCCTGTCTGGGGTTAGTCTCTGCCTGTCAGCAAACTAGAGGGCATAGCAACGCGGTTGGGACCCTTGGAGAAGTCTCAGGAGGCAGAGTTCAGTCCAATATGCAATCTGATGGAATATCTGTTCAGAGGTGCACATCACTGGGAACGTGCCAGCACTGAATGATGGTTACCTGGCAGAGTTCTATGGGGCAGTGGCTTCCTGGGGCAGGAGACGTCTAGATGGAGGAACTCCTCTCCGCTCTAGGAACAGTCCAGGGTTGGACACTACAGTGTGCATGAACCCTGAGCTGGGGTTTCCCTGCCCAACTTCTCTATCATCCTCTGAATCTTATTCTTCTGAAATGGTTAACAGTCAGCTCAGCTTCTGCAATGGGGAAAACCACCTCAGTAAGAGCATTCCTGCGTCTCATGAGGCGGTGCAGTGGCGAGGTGTGGAGCCTGGACCAGGCAGCTGTCCACATGCCTCACGGGCTCCAGCTGGTCTCCAGCCCTCCCATGCCTCAGTTTCCCTGTGTGTCCATGAGCCAGGTAAGACCTAGGAAACCCTAGGGACCTAGGCCTAGGGACCGTCTACAGAAGGCAGCTGATGCGTGGGGCTGGAGCACGTACCTGCTGGGGTGGGGGAAATGCAGCAGCCTCTCGCAGGCAAGGGGGTGGCCCCGGGGTGGCGGGCTTCCTGCAGGGAGGAACAGGCCCTGGCGGCAGGTGGGGCCAGGGCCCTCGGCAAGGTCCAGATCCAGCAGACTCTTCTCCGAGCCTGGAGTGCAGTGGCCGTAGCTCCCATTCACTATGCAGAGAGAGACAGAAGCAGACAAAGTGAGTGGGGACAGCCTGTAGAAGGTGCGGGTACAGGGCAGTCACTGGGGTTCCCGTGGCACAGAGCCCCTTGAGCAATACGACCCGAACCTCTGCTGTACCAGGCACTGGGGACCCCTGTTGATTCCCATAATCACCAGCAGGGTCTGTAATAAAATCCCCAGTTCTCAGATGCAGATGCTGAGCTCCAGTGGGTAACTGTTTATCTTCATACAAACACAGAACACTTACAACATACGAGACACGATTCCGGGTGCGGGAAACATGGTGGGCTAGACACACACTCCTGCCTCTTGGAGTTGACAATCTAAGATCCTGGCACTTATCTGACAACATGCATGGCCACAGCGGGAGCTGGGTGCCCAACGGGTGAGTGTCACTGACACTTGTAGGTCAAAGAGGAGGTGCTCACTAAGCAGCATGTGTTCTTGTTATCACCAAAGCTCAACGC
>NW_011494816.1:2006226-2035892 GCF_000754665.1 Bison bison bison | reverse complement strand
AAGCTCAACGCACGTTGTTCTCCAAATAGCGTTACTCCACAGAGGCACAGTACACAGTTACTCACACCTCTCTATCTCCATGGTTCTTTGACAGGCTATCACAGGCCCTGCTGTGCCCAACTCCTGGATTTTTAAGGAGACAAACTGAGGGAGATGCGCCTCAATTAGTCTTGAAATCTATGTGTGTGCTCAGTCGTGTCCAGCTGTTTACAGTCCCATGGACTGTAGCCCGCCAGGCTATTCTGTCCATGGGATTCCCCAGGCAAGATTACTGGAGTGGGTTGCCATTGCCTATTCCAGGGGATCTTCCTGATCCAGGGACTGAACCCGCATCTTCTGTGGCTCCTGCATTGGCAGGTGGATTCTTTACCTTTCTGCCATCTGGGAAGCCCCTTGAAATCTACAGAAAGCCCTTAAAAACTATATAAAGTACAAGCAAACGTTAGGCGTGGTTGCTACATATTCACTGCCCCCTGCATCTCGGTTTCCTCATTTACAGTGTGATGAGGGTTAATCCGAAGCCTGTCTTCCTGAACTTTCCACCCAGTCATTTGGCAGGGTTATGCGAAGGAGGAAAGGGTATGGGCTTCAGGGCCTGGTGAGCCCCATGTGAGCCCCTCCTGCCCCCACCCAAGCCTGTGACTCAGACAAGTCCCTCCCCAAGGCTGAGTCCCCTGTACAAAACGGGGACAGCCGTGCAAGTTCTCCAGAGATGATGTCAGGTGTGCGAGCTGAGGTGCAGAGCCCCTAGGTGAGCGTGGGCGCCCAGTAAGTGGGATACCAGAAGTGGAAAGCGCTCTTAACATCAAACAGCACTCTGAAAAGTACAGAGTGTGTGACGGAGGTGATAAAACATTACCATCAGGCCCAGGGGGCTTTCCCAGTGGCTCAGGGGTAAAGAATCCTCCTGCAATGCAGGAGATGTGGGTTCGATTCCTAAGTTGGAAAGATCCCCTGGAGAAGGAAATGGCAACCCACTCTAGTACTCTTGACTGGGAAATGCCATGGACAGAGGAGACTGGAGGGCTACAATCCATGGCGGCACAAAGAGTCAGACATGACTTAGTGACTAAACAACAGCAGGCCCAAGGACTGTCTAGGGACTATCAACACTGAGCAAGAAAAGAGCTGATATCAGTGCACAATTAGCCCGAAGTTTAAGGACAAGGACAGGAGAAGTGCCCTTTGCTGAGCAGTATGTGCAGGTCCTCACTCCACTGCCTCATTGGGGCCTTCTACCGCCCTTGCAGGGAGAGATCAGGGTTATACCCATTGTACAGAGGAGAAAGCAGAGGCTCGGAAGGCTAAACTGCTCACTTGATCACTCAGCTAGTAACAGTCTGGGCTGAACTTCTGGCTTATGCCCATCAGACCCAAACCCCACTTTTTAATCCCTATGTAATAAAAAGTAGCCTCTCAGAGTGACAAAAGTCCAACCTCATTCTCAAGGATCCAGCTCCCCCAAGCCTAATTCTACCCTGTCCGCCACCAAGGCAGCCCTTTCACAGAAGGCCAGACCCTCAGTGCTAACTCGCCACGTGCCCAAAGCTCCAGCAGACACAGGCATTCACCTGCCAAGCTCTTTACAGTTTGCAGGTGAGAACACAGTGCTCTCAAGGTCCCAGGGCAGCTGACGCGTCTCCAGACAAGCATGTCCTCAGAAGTGGCCCTCTGGTCACTTTCTCAGGCCGAGCACTGGCCAGCATCCTACTGTGAGGAAACCTCACTCCCGCCGGCTTTGGCTGCTCCTTGGCCAGCCCCTCATAAGCTTATTTTTTAATAAATTGGCCATTTTTTAATTAAAAAGAAATCCCTGGTAACAAATGTGAACGGCCTGAGTTAATGAGAGCAGGCTGCCACTCATTTAACTCTGTCTCTGCTTGGCGGTCTCTGCCTTTCCCACATCATTTCTGCTTGTGATTTTATTGTCCCATTGAGGCAAACCCTGGGACTGAGCCTCAGAAAGCTGTGGATAATTTTATGACCATTAATAGCATTTGGCACAAAGACAGCTTCATCATCACGTGGGGCTGTTCTGCCAGGGTCTTTCTTCCAGAGCCTTTGAGTCAAGGATGTGGTTCTGAGGTTCTTTCCCCAACAGGCCCGTTGGGTAACCTACCCGCTCCGGGTTATCTGCTCCTCCTTCCCACAGGAAGATATGTGGAGAGACAGAAGGCAGGGCCCCAGAAGGTGCCCAGCAGCCCAGCATGCATCAGGTCCTATTCATCAAGCCTTCCCACTTGATTACCAGGAACATTCGATTCTTTGAAGCGTTCGCCCCTGTGAAGTGGACTCATTACCACCATTTTCCAGATGAGAAAAGTTGAGATTTGGAGATTAGGTGCCTTCCCCTAGGCGCCGGGGTCTGTAAGAGGCAGGGTCACAACACAAACCCAGATCCCTCAGACTTCAAAGCTCAAGTCCTGTGCTGTTGCCTCTCAGTCAACTGATCAATAACCGTGGACTCCGAAGCAAGCATGCCCCCTATTTGACTCCAGTAAGATCATGTTGCAGAGCCTCTGGGGAAGTCAAAGTACAGCCGTTACAACGACTCCTAAACTCCAATCTTTGCAACAACTCTGCCAGGTGGTAAGACCACTCCATCTCAGACAAAGACTCAGAGAAGTTTAGTGGGTTACCCAAGGTCACACAGGGAGTAAGGGGCTCAGTTGAGATATAAACCCATCACCTCTCGGGGGAAGAAACAGTCATTACTAGACCAACAATTGAGGACTACTGGCTCCTTCTCCACTGGACACAGTAAGAAGCTGTCCTACACTAAATAAAGGCAGGGAGAGAGGAAGGAGCCCCTTGGTCACAGTTTGGCACTGCTCGGGGCTCCAAGTCCATTCAAGCCCTGCTCTTATGTGACCCTCACAGCACCGTGATGAAAGCACTGGCCTCCCCACCCCACAGAGGGACACACAAGCACCAGAGCTGGCGAGTGGCCGCCCGAGGTCACATGGCGATTGCTAAGTCCAAACCCAGGTCTCCCCACACCCGTGCCAGACCCTGCTCTGGGCCACCTGCATTCTCACAACCTAGAAAGGAAAGCAGAGGCTGTGTCCCAGAGATGCTGCCACCACTGGAAAGACGTGGCTAGTCACTCTGCAATCCTGGGCCCTCCCACCACCTTCCTGCTGCTGGCATTCCTCTGTGTCCCCAAGGGCACCACAGGGCCCACCCTGGCTCACTGTCTGTCTCCAGGAAGCAGGGGTGGTGTCCTTCTCTGGGAAGGCAAGGAAATGAGAGGGACACATCGGCCCCACTGCCCTGAGGTGGCTGTGGGTACCCTGAAAAGGGACTGGCACCCAGAAGCTATGCCTCCCTCTGTACCACAGGGAGCCAAAAACAGACCTCGGACTTGGTTCTTCCCACATAAATGAAGCTTCTTTGGAGGCTTGGGGGGTGAGAGGATTCTCTTTATTTTTGCAAATTGATGAGAAAATCTAGAATGTCAGGCCTGGGACTGAGTGACCATCTATTTTACTAATAGATGAAGAAACTGAAGCACGGAGAAGGTCAGGACCTGCTTTAGTCACACAGAAAATCCATAGCAGAACCTGGACTGGCACACCCCAGGCTAGGTTAAGAGTTTGGTTTGGTTTCCTCTGCAAGTCTCAGTTTTCTCGTCTGTAAAATGGTGCTAACACCTACCTCACAAGATTGTGGGGACAATTAAGTGAGATTACGAACACAATGCACTTGCCATGGTGCCTAACTCACAGTAAGCACTTGAAAAGTAATAGTGATGATAATAATAACTACTTCTTCCATTTATCCTTGAGTTCAGGACAGGGCTGGAGGCAGGGTCCAGTATGAGAAGTATGACCCCGGGAAGGTCAGGTATGGATGACCCTGAGACCAGGCTCAGAAGGACAAACTCCTAAAGCTGAGGTGTCACCAAATGCAGAACTGGGCAGCCTGAATGAGGTCACAGCCAGCAAATCCACAGAAAGTGGCTCTAGTTACACACCACAGCATTTTGTAAATTACCGTAATGACTTGGCTATAAAGTGGTACCATATATAAGGTGACTCCCCACAGGAATTTTAATTTACACTGAAAACTGCCAAGTCTGCATGAGAGGGACAATGATGCATTCAGCATCTCAGGCCCAGATGCCACCTCCTTGTCCCAGGAACAGCCAGTGGCTGGGTCTAGGAAGGCCTACATGATGACTGCTCCTTGTTAATGGACAAGCAGACTTTTAGTGCTCATCAGGTGCCCGGCTAGTGATAGGGTACTGCAATTTACAGTCCATAAAAAATTTCAGTCATCACCTATAAGCTTTGCTACAACCCTCAGAAGTTGGCCAGGGAGATTCGGAGGGGGCAAACAATTTGCCCAAGCTCACACAGCAAGCGCAGGGCTCAGATAGCAAACTTTCTCTGTAATAGGCAAGACAGTACACATTTTAAGCTTTATGGGCCATACATTCTCTGCCACAACCTACTCGACTCTGTTTTACTGTGAAAAGCAGCCACAGACAACATATAAACAGAAGACTGGGCTGTGTGCCAATAAAACTTTATTGAGGAGAAGAGTTCACTGGTTCTTGGACTGTAACATACTGACCCCAATCTAGTACAGCAGTTAGAGATGGGCTTTACAATTAGACCTTTCTACGTCTGGAAAACAGGAGCATTTTATGGGAGGGAGCTGATGACATGAAAACCACTGTCTTCTCTGACTGCAGGACCAGCCCTTGGTGGCATCTGATAAATGAAGGTGCCTTCAGCCTGGTTTGGGGATCCCCACAGCCTAGGCTCACCCCTTATCTGGGCATTACTTCCCACTCCCACAGCACTTTGCTGCCACGCTGCATTTTCCCCTGCCCTCCACTCAGGGTGCCTGATGCCTTCCAAGTCCCTCTGGGCCCCCAAAGCTCAGCAGAAATGCATCTCCTTCTGGAATGTTCTTTGGTCTTTCTCGCTCTCCCCAAGCTCCCCCACCTCTGCACAGGTCAGTCCCTGCAAATAGCTGCCAGTTAGGGTGCACCTAACCCAGCATCTGCCAAATACTTGACATGTTTGATCTCCCAGTTCAGTTCAGTTCAATCGCTCAGTTGTGTCCAACTCCTTGAGACCCCATGGACTACAGCATGCCAGGCTTCCCTGTCCATCACCAACTCTTGGAGCTTACTCAAACTCATGTCCATTGAGTCAGTGATGCCATCCAACCATCTCATCCTCTGTTGTCCCCTTCTCCTCCCGCCTTCAATTGTTTCCAGCATCAGGGTCTTCCAATGAGTCAGTTCTTCCTGTCAGGTGGCCAAAGTATTGGAGCTTCAGCTTCAGCATCAGTTTGATCTCTAAATCTCAACAACATCACCACAAGGTGGGGACTGTAAGACTCTGATCTACACCCCCACACTGATGCTTTTACATGCAGTTAAAGTCCGGCCTCCCCCAGAGTCTGTGAAATCCTTCAGGACAAGGGTCTTGGAGCTCCAGAACTGCTGAAAGTCAGTGCATCTTGACAAATGATTTTGTCCAACTTTCTTCACACAGAGAAGAGAAAACAGGGGCTTGGACTGGGGAGAGGCTGGTCCCAGTCACACAGCAAGCAGGTTCTCTTGACACCTGGCCCCACCAGGGCTATTCCCCTCACTCTGAGCACACAGTTAGACCCACAGGAGGTGCTATGAAACATTGAGGAATGGGTGGCTAGAACGATTGTCCAAAGTTCTCTTCCATGCTTACTTTATGTCAGACACTGCGACTTGCGGAAACAGAACAAGTTTTGTCACACACACACACCTAGGTTGAAGTCCTAGCTCCATCATTAACTTTATGGCTGCTTGACCCTACTTTTCTGAACCTCAATTCCTTCTTCTGTAAAACAGGAATAAGAATCTCAGCTCCAAGAGTGGCTGTGAGGAGTAAATGAGATAATAGACTTAGAGGTGTGGTGTCAGTGTAGCCAGTACTTTAGTAAAAGTCTCTCTTTCTTGACAGGTGGGGATACACAGTCACAGCCTCCCTGGGGTGATGTGTCTCCAGCAACAGCAGCCTGTTCTCCCAGGCAGTGTACCCCCGTGGCCACAGAGGGCAGCCTCAGGCCAACGAGGTCTTAAGTCTGACCCTGGGCTCTGCAGCCCCATCTCCAAGCCTCAGCTTTCCCCTGTGAGTAGTGGGAGTGGCAGGCCCAAGCAGAAGGGGCACCAGGGGCCCCAAACAGCAGGGGGCACCAGACTCCATTCTCAGGCCCAGGTGAGTGCTGGCTCTCTAAGGGTGCTCAGCAGAAGCCAAGCCGGTGCTGCATCTGCATCCCAGGGGCCCTTCTTCCTCCATGCTGCCTCGTCATCCCCTCTTTTCCCACCTCATCAAACCCAAGGCCTAGAAATCAGCAGGAAGTGAGACCTTCTGAAAGAGGAGAGGTAGGAAGCTTTTTCTCCAGTCTCAAAAGCCCTGCAGGATGGGCTGATCAATTCTGAGCCCTCTTAGGGTGCTGCAGGTCCCATCAGGGGGCCTGTAACCTTGCCAGGGCCACTGGAGCTATGGAGCCTGATGCCTGAGGCCTCATGCCGGGCTTATGGCCGCCCAGCGTCTCTTACCCTAGATCACAAAAAACTCCATAAATTCCCCTTTAAATCTATGCTAGATTTATGGGGACTTGGGCCAGTAAAACCTGAGCATGTTCACTTCAGGATGGCGCCGCAGAGAAAGCAGAGCGAGCCTGCAACTCTGTCCCATCCAGCGCCAGGAACTGAGCAGCCCAAGGCCGGCTGCACCTGGAGGTGCAGGTAAGTATATAAGCAGATATATACCAAGTTGCCCCTCAGACTCTCTTATTGCTATCAAATTAGCACATATTTGCTATAGAAAAAAATCAGAAAATGTACCAAGGCAACAAGTAGAAAATAAACACCATGTAAACAGTCATAAACCAGAGAGCCAGAGCAGACATGATCATGACCTCACATAAACTTCTGTGGTATTTCCCTAAGTATTCATGTAATTTTTTTTTTTACAAAAAGAAGAATGATATGCTTATTTTCTTGTATTCCACCTTTTTCATTTAGTAATGCATCATGAATATTAAAGTTCACGAAGTGCCCATTATGTGCAATGCACAGTACTAGGCTCCTTTCATGCCAGAATTACTAATTTTCCAGAGGAAGAGTAAGTGCCTTGCCCAAGGTAATGCATCTGTTGATTGGCGGAATCACAATGAAAGCCCAGCTCTCTCAGACTTGGAAGGCAGTGCTGACCCGGACATTGCTCCATTTCATTAAGAGATTTAGGGTCAATGCAGGCTGACTGTTTTCCTACTGTATGCATCTGCCTGGACTATCATTACAAAATATCATAGACTGGGTGGTTTGAAACATAGAAATTTATTTTCTCCCATTTCTAGAGGCTGGAAGTCCATGATCAAGGTTCCCACTGATTTGGTTTCTGGTGAGGGCTCTCTTCCTGGCTTGCACACAGCCACCTTCTCACCATGTCCCTCGTATGGCCTTTCCTAGTGCTTGCATGGAGGTAGGGGGGAGGAGAGGGAGAGTATACATGTGCTCTGTGTCTCTTCTTACTGGGTCAGGGCCTCATCATCATGACCTCATTTAACCTTCATTACTTGCTTAGAGGCCCCATCTCCAAATACAGCCATACTATAGGTTAGGGCTTTAACATCTGAATTAGGAGAGGGACACAAACATCCAGTCCATAACATTTAGTATGCATTCTCTCCTTTCCTCACCCTAGTAGGGTCCCATAATTCCACATCTATCTATGGGATATGAAAAGGAGAGAAAGTATAACATAGCAGATAAGAGTGCAGATTCTAGGGTCTACCTGATGAAGTCTGAATCCATAGTTTTGCCATTTACTAGCTGTGACCTTGTCTAAGTTAAGTGACTTAACTTCTCAGTGCCACAGTTTATGTAGTTAAAAAGGGTTTACATACCAAACGTGAAGTACAAAGAACAGTACTCCTGGACACAGCAGGCACTATGTAAGTGTCTGCTCTCATTGTTCTTATTCAGTTCTTAGGGTAGGATACAGAAGTCTGAACCAGTCAGCACATTCTAATCTCCCCAGCCACACTGCCACTGTGACTGGCTCAGAGACAGGCATGAAATGCAAGTTGGGAACTTCTCTTTGACATTAAGGAAAGAGCAGCCTCCACTCCTGTACATGCAAAACTGTCCATATTGAAAAATTACTAACTATCATCACTCAGACATTACTTTTGCCAATTATCTATCTTTCTGAAGCAACAACGTATGTTAGACCTATTCACTATGTTCTATATCTCTCTTATGCTCTTTCCTGAATTTTTCATCCTTTTTTAACTTTCACGTGCTGTCTAGATATTGTCTAATAACCTATTTTCCAATTTATCAATCTTCTCTTTAACGGCGTCTAACCTATTAAGTCTCTATGATAAAAACTCTCCAGAAAGTGGGCATAGAGGGAACCTGAAAGTGAAGTGTTAATCGTTCAGTTGTGTCTGACTCTTTGCAATCCCATGGACTGCAGCCTGCCAGGCTCCTCTACCCTTGGGATTCTCCAGGCAAGAATACTAGAATGGGTAGCCATTCCCTTCTCCAGGGCATCTTCCTGATCCAGTTATCAAACACGGGTCTCCTGCATTGCAGGAGGATTCTTTATCATCTGAGCCACAGGAAAGCCAGAAAGTGGGCAGAGAGGGAACCTACCTTAACATAATAAGGACCATATACAGCAAACCCACAGCTAAAATCATTCTCAATGGTGAAAAACTGAAAGCATTTCCTCTAAGATCAGGAACAAGATAAGGATGTCCACTCTTGCCACTTTTATTCAACATCGTTTTGAAAGTCCTAGTCATGGAAACCAGAGAAGTAAAAGAAATAAAAGGAACCCAAACTGGAAAAGAAGTAAAACTGTCACTGTTTGCGGATGACATGATACTGTATACAGAAAAATTCTAAAGACGCTACCAAAAACTATTAGAGCTCGTCAATGAATTCAATAAAGTTTTAGTACACAAAATTAATACACAGAAACCTCTTGCATTTCTATACACTAACAAAGATCAGAAAAATAAATTAAGGAAACAATCCCATCTACCATCACATAAAAGAATAAAATACCTAGGACTAAAACTACCTACAGAGGCAATCCTTCACTGTTAGCTTAATTTTTCAAATAAATGAAATGAAATTTAATCAAAGGCAGAAAGTACCCTCTTATTTTAAAAAATCATAGTCTTTTTGTTCCAGCCCAAAGTGTTCTGATACCCAGGGGATTATTTTCTTGCCATGAGGTGAGAATCACTTGTTCATTATACCCAACAAACCAAATCAGTATCCAAATATGTACTTTCTCTTTAATTACCATTCCAAAACCTTAATTAAGGCATTCCATTGATTATTGCCAAAAACTTGGAAATCTTTCATGTGAAAATCTTTTATAAGGTTTTCTGTCCCTATAGTACATCCCCTGTATCTTAATGCCTTTCAGACTGTAAGCCTTCTGAGCAAGGACCATGCCTTAATTTTGTCTTTTACTGCAAAACACATCTTGTGATGCGTTTGTGCCCTATGAATATTGAATTATACAAATGATATGTAATGGACTCAACATAGCCACCTGTCAGTACAAAAGCTAAATAAATGCTCACTATTTTTTAAAAAGCACACATTGAGATTAAAATGACTGTCAGTGATGTCTAGTCCATTGGATGCTTTATTCAAGGCACTGTGCTCAAATGACAAAAACTGGATATCTATTTGTGGATAGTTATTATGGCATCCTAGGGCTTTCCAGGTGGCACAATGGTAAAGAATCTGCCTTCCAATGCAGGAGCCACAGGAGACACAGGTTTGATCCCGAGGTCAGGAAGATCCCTTGGAGGAGGAAATGACAATCCACTCTGTATTCTTGCCTGAAAATTCCAAGGACAGAGGAGCCTAGCAGGCTACAGTCCACGGGTTTGCAAAGAGTCAGACGTGACTGAGTGTGCACAAAAGCACGCAAGGAGGCAGAAGGCCTGTACCCAGATACTGATGAAAAATCAAAGACACAACAAACAGATGGAGAGACATACCATGTCCTTGGATTGGAAGAATCAATATTATGACTGTACTACCCAAAGCAATCTACAGACTCAATGTAATCCATATCAAATCACCAATGGCATTTTTCACAGAATTAGAACAACAACAACAAAAAAATGCACAATTTGTATGGAAGCACAAAAGACTCCAAATAGCTGAAGCAAACTTGAGAAAGAAAAGTGGAGCTGGAGGAATCAGATTCCCTAACTTCAGACTATACTACAAAGTATCAGAACAGTATGGTACAAAAACAGACATATTGATCAATGGGAAAGGATAGAAGGTCCAGAGATAAACCCACCCGCCTATCATCAACTAATCTATGACAAAGGAGGCTAGAATATGCAATAAAGAAAAGAAAGTCTCTTCAATAAGTGGTGCTGGGAAAACTGGACAGCTACATATAAAAGAATGAAATTGAAACACTCCCTAACACCATATGCAAAAACAAATTCAAAATGGATTAAAATCTAAATGTAAGGCTGGATGCTATAAAATCCTTAGAGGAAAACAGGCAAAACACTCTCTGACATAAATTGAAGCAAGATCTTTTTTGATCCACCTCCTAGAGTAATGAAAATGAAAACAAAAATAAACAAATGGGACCAAATTAAACTTAAAAGCTTTTGCACAGGAAAGAAAACCATAAACAAAACAAAAAGACAACCCACAGAATGGGATAAATTATTTGCAAACATAGCGACTGACAAGGGATTAATCTCCAAAATATACAAACAGCTCATGCAATTCAATAACAAAAACAAACAAACAACCCAATCAAAAATGGGCAGATCTAAATAGACACTTCTTCAAAGAAGACACACACATGGTGAGGAAGCACATGAAAATATGCTCTACATCACTAATTTATTAGAGAAATGCAAAACAAAACCACAGTGAGGTACCACTCCAACCAGTCAGAACAGCCAGTATCAAAAAAATCTGCGAACAATAAATGCTAGACAGGGTGTGGAGAAAAGGGAACCCTCTTGAACTGTTGGTAGGAATAGATACTATGGAGAGCAGTATGGAGGTTCCTTAAAATATTAAACTAGAGTTCCCATATGATCCAGCAATTCTAATCCTGCGCATATACCCACAGAAAATCAAAATTCAAAAAGATACATGAACCCCAATCTTCACTGCAGCACTATTTAAATAATAGCCAGGACGTGGAAGCAATCTAAATGTCCATCAACAGAGGAATGGATAAAGAAGATGTGGTACATACATATAATGAAATATTACTCGGCCATAAAAAAGAGCAAAATAATGTCATTTGCAGCAACATGGATGGATCTAGAGATGGTCATACTGAGTGAAGTAAGTCAGGCAGAGGACAAATATATGATATTGCTTATATGTGGAATCTTTTCTAAAAAACGGTACAAATGAACTTATTTACAAAACAGAAATAGAATCATAGACGCAGAAAATAATTTTATGGTTACCTGAGGGTGGGGGGCAGCAGGGAAGGGGGAGGGATAAATAGGGAGACTGGGATTGACATATACACAATACTATTGGGTTGACCAAAAGATTTGCTTGGTTTTTTCCCTAAGCAGGCTAGTATTAATAGCACTTAATTGTCTTTAACTTCATTTGAAACAAATTTGTTAGACTGCATTGTGACATCTGTCATATGAGTGTGCGTTTAAAAAACAAATCCAAATTAGTAAATTTTTGTGTAGTCCTTTTGATATTGAAGATGGAAGAAAGAAAGCAACATTTTGGGCATATTATGCTTTATTATTTCAAGAAAGGTAACAACACAACTGAAGCATAAACAAAGATTTGTGCTGTGTATGGAGAAAGTGCTGTGACTGATCAAGTGTGTCAGAAATGGTTTGCAAAATTTTGTGCTGGAGATTTCTTGCTGGATGATGCTTCATGGTTGGGTAGACCAGTTGAAGTTGATAAAGATCAAATTGAGACAATAATTGAGAACAATCAACATTATACCAAACAGGGGATAGCCAACATACTCAGAATATCCAAATCAAGCGCTGAAAATCGTTTGTACCAACTTGGTTATGTTAATCACTTTGATGTTTGGGTTTCACATAATTTAAGTGAGGGGCTTCCCTGGTAGCTCAGCTGGTAAAGAATCTGCCTACAATGCAGGAGACCCCAGTTTGATTCCTGGGTTGGGAAGATTCCTGGAGAAGGGATAAGCTACCCACTCCAGTATTCTTGGGCTTCCCTGGTGGCTCAGCTAGTAAAGAATCCGCCTGCAGTGCAGGAGACCTGGGTTCGATCCCTGGGTTGGGAAGATCCCCTGGAGAAGGGAAAGGCTACCCACTCCAGTATTCTGGCCTGTAGTATTCCATGGACTGTATGCGGTTGCAAAAAGTCAGACACGGCTGAGCACTTTCACTTTAAGTTAAGCTAAAAAAACCTTCTTGACCTTATTTCCACATGTGATTCTCTACTGAAACATAAGGAAAACGTTCCCTTTTAAAAACAAATTGTGATAGGTGATGAAAAATGAATACTGTACAATACTGTGGAATGGAAGAGATCATGCCCAAGCGAAATTAATCACCTCCAACCACACCAAAGGCTGACCTTCATCAAAAGAAGGTGATGTTGTGTATATGGTGGGATTGGAAAGGAGTCCTCCTTCTATTATGAGTTCCTTCCAGAAAACCAAACGATTAATTCCAACCAATATTGCTCCCAGTTAGACCAACTGAAAGCAGCTCTTGACAAAAAGTGTCTGGAATTAGTCAACAGAAAACTCAGAATCTTCCATCAGGATAACACAATATGGCATTGTTTATGTGATGATCAGGCAAAAACTGTTACGGTTTGTTTGGGAAGTTCTGATTCATACAACATATTCACTAGACATTGCACCTTCAGATGCCCGTTTATTTTGGTCTTTACAAAATTCCCTTAATGGAAAAAATTTCAATTGCCTGGAAGACTGTAAAAGGCACCTGGAATAGTTGTTTGCTGGAAAAGATAAGTTTTGGGAAGACGGAATCATGAAATTGCCTTAAAAATGGCAGAAGGTAGTGGAACAAAATGGTAAATACATTGTTCAATTAAGTTTTTGGTGAAAATGAAAAATGTGTCCCTTATTTTTATTTAAAAACCAAAGGAGCTTTTTGGCCAATCCAATATACATAAAATAGAAAACTAATAAAGACCTAGTGTATATAAGGAGCTCTACTTAATACTCTGCAATGACCTATGCGGGAAGAGAATCTAAAAAAGAGTGGATATATGTATATGTATCACTGATTCACTTTGCTGTACAGCAGAAAGTAACACAATATTGTAAATCAACTATACTCCAATAAAAATTTTTTAAATCCATTAAGTCCATCTTTTGAGTTCTTAAATTTTTTGTTGCTTTTTAGTTTGAAGTTTTCCATTGGATTAACTTTTATAGCTTTCAGATATCTCTTGAAATTCTCCATTTGGTAATCTACGTTACTGAACACATTAATCACAGTTATTTTAAATCCTATATCCAATAAATCCAACATGTGGACCACCTGTGAGTCTGTTTTTGTATGTTTTCCCCACATTGGTCCTTCCTCCTCGTATCCCTGGTAATTTCTGACTGAATCCAACATAGTGTATGAAATTTGTACAGGCTCCAAATGAAATCTTCCTCCAGAGAGAATTTCTTGTTGTTTCTCAAACGCAGTTAAAAGAGGGGAAGATCATCTTTATCCAGCCTAGAATTTCACTGTTTTAAAGCTGGGCTTTAGGTTTTGTAAAGGTTGCTCTCTTTGTGGTTCATCCTTTCGCCTAGGGTGCTGCCCTTCAGAGACCCCAGCTGAAAGCTTGGGATGGCAGGGCTCCTCTTCCTTGGTTGACACTGAACTTCAATATAATTTCCCAGAATTTGAGGCTGTCAAAAGCTTTGCTTAGTTCCTCAGTCACTTAACTGCCACACTGTCGATTTCTCAGCCTATACCACTTAAGAATCTACAAATATCTTGGAAGGAAAAGCAACACTGAATGTTCAACTCATCTTTTGACACTTTCTATCTCCATGGAATCTTGGCCCCTCAAAAGTTGCCTATTTTTGTGGGTGGCCCTAAACTCCCCTTTTTGTATCTCCAGCATTGCAAAGCCGCAGAAAGCTCCATTAAGCTCTCTGACTCTCGATCCTATACAACTTGCAATCTGGCAAATGCCTGGAAGGAAGAAGTGGCACAGTGTCAAAGCCACCTCAGCATAATTCCTTTCTCTTCAGGACGTAGGTCCCTCAAGTCCTGGTTATTTTGGTAGTTTTTGATGCCTTCAAACAGTTGGGTTTCACATTTTATTCAGAGGAAATGTTAGTCTGATATAAGCTTATTTGCCATGTTGTTGTTCAGTCGCTAAGTCATGTCTGACTCTGCAACCCCACAGGCTGCAGCACGCCAGGCTTCCCTATCCTTCACTGTCTCCTGGAGTTTGCTCAAACTCATGTCCATTGAGTTGGTGATGCCATCCAACCATCTCATCCTCTGTTACCCTCTTCTCCTCCTGCCCTTAATCTTTGCAAAAAGCCCTTTCCAACATACAATTTTAATGACTGCATAGTATTCCATTATATGATTGTACATACTTTATATAATCTATCCTCCATAGTTAGGATTAATGCTTTAAAAGGTTAAAACTAGAAACAATCACATAATGAATGTCCTTATAGACCTGTTTTCATGTCCACCCATATTTATAGTTTTAGAATAAATTTCTAGATGTGAGACTGCTGAATCAAAGGATATGCAAAATTTTAAAGAACTTTGCTATCTCCTGTTCACACTTCTTTCCAAAAGGAATATATCAATTACATACCATCAGTAGTACACGAAAGTACCTGTTTCCTTCTACTCTCACCACTCTGGGTATTCTCACTTTAAAAAAAATATGTTAATTTAACAGTTTCAAGGTCACTTATAATAGAAAAGAATAGGATATAGCTTGTATGTCCAATAAACAGAAAAATGATTACATAAACTATAGTAAAGTTACTCAGTGGAAATTTTGTGTAGCTGTTAAATATAATAAAATTCCATCATAATGCAATTAAGGGTGGTCCAAAATCTTCAATTACTTTAAAATGCAGAGCTCTGTTATTCTACAGTTAAGTTTAAAATGGTATTTTTGGTGGCTTTTCCAGTTAATATATGGGGAAAGATGTTTTCATTTATTAGATATGTCAGAAACAGCCCACTTATCGCAAAGTACACACTACGTGAGGAGCTAAGAAAACCTCATATGGTTAGGAGGCAGTAACTTCCTAAACCCATAATCCCCTGCAACCTCCAGAGAAAAGAAGAACTCTCTTGTGAAGGGGCTGGACAGAAAACAGGAGCAACGGACAATGGCCACTCATGTTTTATATGAAGGCATCTTATCGCAAGGGATCTTATCATGGGTTTTATTGGATTTACTAAAGGTTTTAATTACAAAGGAAAATAACTTTTAAGAATTATATTAAAAGAAGAAGATTCAAAAGTCCATGTACATGAAATTAACTTGGATAGTAAAAAAAAAAAAACAGAAAATCAATACATCAAATATTTACCATTCACTATTTAACATATGTCTACTGAATGACGACTCTGTGCCAGGACGAGGCACAGGAACGCAGTGATAAACAAGGGAGGAAAATCTCTATTTTCATGGTGCTGACATTCTGATCAGAGAGAAGACAATTTCAAAAGTCAAAACATAAATGTACACTACAATATCAAGTGGGGATAAATATAAATTAAATTACAGACAACAAGCTAGAAAGTGCAGAGAGATGAGGACAGTTGGGGTAGGTTCCTCCAAGAGGCAGGCATCTGCACAGAGGTTTGGTGAAAGGAAGGAGGGGGAGCCATGCGGACACCTGGGGGAAGGGCTTTCACATAGCGAGAAGCAGGTACAAAGGCCCCGAGGCAGGAGTGTTCTCCGGAGGTGGAACACAAGAAGGCCAGGTGTGACTGGAGCTACCCAGCAAGGGTGAGAGATGGGTGATCTGGAGAGGCCTGCTGAGGCTCCAGGTTGGTTTGTTTCTCACTGTGCTTTTTCTTGGTGCTGTCTTGTTTTTGTTTGTTTGGGCCACACCCAGTGAAGCATGTGGGATCTTAGTTCCCCGATCAGACATCAAACCCAAGTCCCCTGCGTGGACGCATGGCGTCCTAACCACTGGACCACCAGGGAAGGTTCAAGGGTTTCATACCGATGTAACAGAAAGCCACGGGACGGTGACAGCAAGAGCAGCCAGACTTAATTGATAGTGTGGAAGAATGCCTGAGTTTCGTGTTGAAAAAAGACTTTAAAAGAAAAAGAGTAGCTACAGGGAGAGAGGTGGCTTTATCAAAGCAGGGCTTTCTAAAACTTCCATTCCTTTTTGGATTGAGTGCATTACTCTGATTCCTCATTGTAATGGTGATAACATGACTGCATTTGTCAAAACTCACAAAACTGTTCACACACAGGCACACTTTTTTTTTCAGTGGTTTTTTACTCTACATAAATCTTAAAATATTTTAAAATCACTGTATTACATATTTCAAAATATTTCATGTTGTTTCAATAACTGAAAAGACTGTGCCAAAATCCATTCTTGAGAACAGACCAAAGACAGAGCCGGGATAGCCTGCGGCCCCTGACTTGGCACAGGCCATCCTCCAGCACGTGGGTGTGTGAACAGGTCCCGTCCCTTCCAGTTCACCACCAGCAATTCCAGGGCAGGGGGAGAGTGCGTATTCCCAGAGGCTGGCCCAGAGGACCCCTGGGTACCCTTCCTGTTGAAGGTTTACAGAAGATGACAGCTCTAAGGAGACAGGAGCTTTCACAAGACATAAGACGGCTGACAAGAGGGATGCACAGCCCGGGTAGTCCTCAGGACCCGTGGCTTCCTCTCCTCATGCTGCTCTGCAGGAGCCTCTGTTCTCTCCCTGCTCCTCCTGCAGTCTCACGGCCTCCCACCCTCCTCTCCCTGCTCTCAGATCCTTCCCTGGAAAGGCTGCACCTACACTAGATGTGGGCTTCCCGGTGGCGCTAGTGGTAAAGAACCAGCCTGCCAAGGAAGGAGACAGAAGAGACCCACCAGGTTCAACCCCTGCGTCAGAAGATCCCCTGAAGGAGGCCGTGGCCACCCACTCCAGCATTCTTGCCTGGAGAATCCCATGGACAGAGGAGCCTGGTGGGCCCCAGTCCATAGGGTCACAAAGAGTCAGACATGACTGAAGCTACTTAGCACAGCACAGCACACTAGATGTAAATGACTGCTAGAGTTCCCAAGGAAACACACACACACACACACACACACACACACACACATCCCAGATTTCAACTTGAATGAGTGAGAAAGCAGCAACACAAAGCAGGGACCCAAAGGCTGCCAGAAGAAAGCATGGCACGTATTCAGCATAGTCATGTATTTCCCAGGGGTGCAGGAAGGGTGGTCTAGTAAATAAACTCTGATATGCCCTAAAATTCTCAGACTCTGCATTTCATCACACTGAGTCATCGTGGTTCCAAAATTTAAGATTAGAGATTTCTATGCATCTGGGATTCTAAAGTTCCATGATTCTCTCATTCTGAGATGATGCAATTATATACAGCTAAGCATTTAAATTACTATGGTTCTAACATTCTATGATGTTACAGATCAGACATAAGGAGATTCTCTGATTGCAAGGTTGTATAATCCCCATGTTTCTCAGTCAGAAGGCCTGCCACTTCCTAGGGTGCCCTGCACCCCACACAAGTCCCTGCCTGGCCTAAACCATCAGAAAGCAACAGTTATGGTCACCAAAAACTCTTTGTTTTTGTCCAAGTCCCAAACAGGAGAGTAATGGGATGACAAGAAATCCAGAGGAAAAGGCTGTTAAAATCTATAAAAACTTCTTGAAGACAAACATATTCCATCTGTGTTTTTTCAGTAAATACAAGACCATAAATGTTTATGTCAGACATATATTTATTATTTCATATTTGGCCTTTTTAAAAAAACTCCCTCCCCTTAAATCAAGCTAATTAGTTAACTCCTATGCCCATTATCAGTTTTCCCCCCAACAGATGAAATGTCCCTCCAAACTGCTAAAAGTATCTATAAAGCAAGAAGGAAGATACACAGCCAATGAGGGAAAATGCCCCAGCTTCAGGAGGCTGCAGGCGGGTCAGAGCATGCAAGATATCAGCACCTTAAAATCCTCTCCCTCTTCTCAGGTCTGTTGGGGAAGGATCAGTTGTTCTAATGGAAAAAAAAAAAAAAATACCACCATGCTGCGGAAGATGCCCCAACCTTCAGTAGGGCATTCAGAGATGCCACACGGAGCAGTGAGAACGGTTCCTTATACCTCAGAGAGGCTCAGAATTTCTAGACTGTTGGGAGAGTTCATTTGTTCCACAGTGTGGACAGAAAGGCTGGCAAAACCTAGTAAGGAAGTCACAGAAGTTACTTTGGCTTGTGAAAAATCCCCTCTCCCGGGACCCAGTGCTGAAACCACTCAACTCCCAGGGTCCCTCCTCCAGGAAGCACTCCCTGATCAGCTGTAACCCACAGGGCTTTCCACTCTCCTCCTCTGCCCTCCTTGGGGACCTACAGCCAGTGCTCCAGTCTGCACCCTCATCCATCAGGGCACAAGGTGCCCGCCCACAGTCATCATTGCCATAGGGGTTCTCCAGAGTGGAGGCTCCACCCCAGGGGGGAGGCACACTGAAAATCACTGTGGGGAGATCTGGTGTCACAAGGATTGGGACTCGCTGTTATTTAGTTGGGAGGAGCCAGGGAAGAGCCAACTCACTCCCAGGGTGGGTAGCCCTATGCTAACTTGTGAATATGCTTCCAGACATTCAAAATATCTGTAAACAAGCAACCTGGTCATCTAAGTCTAAAACACAGCTCCATTTTACACATAAACACAAAGCATTACTTTTTTCATGCTTTTAACATATCCTGAATTTTCCAGGAATGGAACTACCACATAAATGGAGGAAAGCTGGTACTGTGTTTTGTTTGGAACTTGACCAGTTGTTCACCAGTTCAGAAAGTGACGTCACCCTCAGTCACTCTGCTTGTGACGTCTCTGCATCTGTAGCCGGCAGGTCTGGTCAGGGATGCCAGGTGTGAGTGACTGACAACTTCTCTGGGCGCTTATATGGGAAACCACAGATGACTTAAGGGTTTCTTCCATTTCATTTCTCCTTTATGATACAGTTGAAATATTATATGGAATTTGTAAGAACTTTTGGTGCTAATGGGTTCCATTATCTATAAATTTCATTTTAAGAGCATAAAGGAGGCAGTACAAAGAGGGTCCTGTTAGAAAGAGGAAGTGCTGAGAACCACTGACCAGGCCAACTCCTCGTTTTCCAGATGGGGAAAGGGAGGCATCCTCCAAAGTCACTTAGTGAGGTGAGCATGGGGGTTGGGATTCGGCCAGGGATGTCTGACTCTGCAGCCCTGAAGACCTGTTTCTGGATTCACTGACACACAGAGAGCCCTGAACCCAAAAGGACCCCAGGAAGGCAAGCCCATGGTTCCCACCAGGGCTCTCCAGGGAAGGCAAGTGGGCAGCCCAGACCCTGTGCCAGAGGGCAGGAGGTGGCAGGGGAGGGAGGGGGTGTCAGGCTGACCCTGGAAGCCCCAGGAGAGGCAGGTCAGACAGACAGTCTCAGACAAGTGAGTCTTCCAGGCCTGGGAGCAGAGGCTCGAGACCCTGGGAGCAAGCTCACCTCCCTGCTCCCTTCCTCCCCGACACGACACCTTCCTCTTCTCCTGCTGTGCCCTGACCCAGTTCCTTCCACTCCCTCAGCCCACATGCCCCTCACCTGACAGCTCTCAGTCCATCCTTCTCCCCTATCCTCACTGATCTTGCCTCAGTTCAAACCACCATCATTTTTTACCTGGACGTGACGCAGCCTCTCCTCTCCAGCCGGGGTGATCTTCCCAAAGCACAAACATCCATCTGGTCTTCCCCCTGCTCCTAACCTTCCATGGCTCCCACTACCCCACAAGATACCTTCTGAGTGCCTAAGCCAGGCAGCACCTAAGCCTGTACCTTCTATTCATTCCTGTGTCCAGCCCCTTTCTCGAAGGTTCCCAACACACAGTCAGCCGACAGCTGTACCAAGCTGCCCACAGCTCCCTATACCTGCCCCGTAAGTACCGCCCTTGCCCTTGCCATCCCCCAGCCAAGCCGAGCATCCATCACTACTTGGTCTGCACGACCACCGCCCCACGAGGCCCCGTCACAGCTCACTTTGCACTGTGTGTGCGGCCCACATATAAGTACGTCAAATGACAGTCTGAAGGACAAATGCAGAGAACACATCAGGGGAAAGCTGAACAAGGCCTTGAGTGACACTCGAACCTCTGCTACCTTGAAAATCAAGACAGACGGAGGCCTTTTCTCTAAGATGCAGGCCCCTGATGGGAGTAGGGAAGGGGGAGGGGTGCTGGCCAGGCCACAGACCCCCACTCCAGCCATTACAGCTTTACTGGCTGAAACCCACTGATTTCCCTGGAGAGGTGGGAGATGGAAACATAAGGAACATTTCCAAAAACATGCTGGAGGGAACATGAAGCAGCACCTAGCAGTGTTTTCATTCCAAACAGGAGCAGGCCTCGGTGAGGGGCTGAGAGACTGCAGGTTCAGCCCTGGCCCGGCCTGGGCTCTGCTCCGGGCTTCCCCGTGAATGCAGGTCCACCCTACTCTGATGTTTGAGCCTGTAAGTGTCTAGGAAGATACGGCTGATGGCACAGCCCATACAGGGACATGCCATCAACATGCGTTGTCAATAAGGACCACGAGGTCCCATTTCACTCCATGAGGAGGGAGCTGGGTTCTCATCCGATATGAATGAATCAGTGCTTGTGAGTTTGGTCCAGTTGCCCCCAAGTTTAGTCCCGACCCCTCTTCCCATACTTCAGGTCAAGAGTCCAGAGAAAGGCCTGCCAGGCAGGGAAGGCCAACCCAGCATTCTGGGATTCCCAGAAGACTCACTACATGTCTTGGGCAGCCCCCAGCCCCGGGGTCTCAGTTGCCTTTGCTGTGAAACAAGAGGAGTGGACTGGAGGTGTCTCTAAATGTTCCTGTTCTCTTCTCATCCCAGACAGCGATCATGAATGCCTTCTCAAGAGGCCTCATTACCCAGAGGAGGGGTGGTCTTAAACAGGATGCTGACTTCTCCCTCCCACCAGCCCTAGCATTCAAGACTCCTCACTGCCTGACATGCCTGCCACTTCCCACAGGAACCCACGGCTTTCTCAGAAATAGGCTGAAGAGAGCACTGGTCCACCCTCTGATCCTGAGCTCCCATGTGTGCCAGGCCTGGGCACGAGGACACAGAGGCGAGCCAGACACTGGTGTTTCCCTCAGGGGCCCAGAATCTGGTGAGTGACCTGCATCCTTCAAAGGAAAAGACTCTGGGATGGTTCTGTGCCAGGACTAAAATCCATCCCTCTTTCCTACACAAGGATGAGGGAGCATACCTGCCTTCCTTTACCTTTCCTCCAGCATGGTCACTGCCTCTATGAAGCCTTCCCTGATTCTGCCACCCTCCCCCTACATGGTTGGCTGCCCCCAGGCACTCTGGGGATCACCACCGTCCCCCCCACATCCCTTACCAAATGATGTAAGTGTTGTGTCTGGATTTTAGAGGGCAGAGCACTGTGCTAAATGTTTCATCCAAGCCTCTCCACAGTCTTGTCAAATGGATCAATTAGTCCATTTTACAGATGAGGAAACTGAGGCCCAAGAAGGGGAAATGACTTCTCCTGAGTAACACACTCAAAAAGAAATGGTCTAGGGCTGGTGAGTCCAGATGAGTGTCCTCACCCAGGCTACAGTGATCACTGCACACCCCACCACAGGGCTGCTCACAGGTCCAGGGGGCCCATTCCTAGGGGGGAAGGAAGTACACACTAATTGAGGAGCATCCCTCATCACTCTACTGTAGTACGTTAGGGCTAAAACAGCCCTGAAAGATCAGCTAATGTCAGCCTCCTGTTTTACAGAAAAGGGAAACCAAGGCCCACAGAAAGCAAGGGGCTTCTCCAAATCTACACAGCCAGTGGCCAAGTCAGGACCAAACCCAGTTCTCTGGAGTCTCCATCAGGCATTCACTCCATGGCACCTCGCTCCCACCTCTTACAGGAGCTGGAAAGGGTAACACTCTCTCTAGTGTCTGGCAAAAGTGCGACACTCAAGGACAACTTCATTTACGAGTGTATCTTCAAGCTCCTCCCATAAGGTCTGGCAGCGGTTATTGAGAGATAAGGAAACTGAGTCTGGAAGGTGATGAGAGTGAGTCTGGGAGGTGATGTGAGCCATGCTCGGATTCAAGCCAGGTCTGTCTGGGGCACTGCCCCAGCTGTCTCCAGAGGGCTGGGCCATCAGCCTCCAGGACATGGCACTTCACATGTACCCAGATGATCTCATCCAGCCTCACCGAGGCCCATGGTGAGCCCTGACCTGCACTCCTGATGCCAGCTCAGTGCCCAGCATCTTTTCTTCAGACCAATCCTGACGTCACAGTGTACCATCCTAACAGATGTATCTGGTTACAGGATGGGGTGAATAGAAACTGGGATGGGGGGCCTCCTGGGCTCAGGGTGTGATCTCCCCAAAGCCCTCCTGCTTTCTTCTCACCCATCTCACTGCCAGCTTTTGCCGGGTGAGCTGTGACAGCTCCCGGCCAAGCGCAGGGACCCCATCAGCGGGCAGGCTGTGAATGAGCGCAGTGTTTGGGACCAGTCAACAAGATGGATGTTGTTTCGGTTCGGCTCCGTGCACCGTAAACATTCCGTGGCAGACGCGGCTCCAGGTGGCTCGCTGGCTTGCGCCCGGCAGCTGGGCCAGCCTGCAAAGGCCCATTAACGTGGACATAAACAAGGAGGGCTGGCGGATGGAAGGCAGGAGGCCACTGGGGTCTGTCCCACTTTCAGAGACAAGAACCCAAGGCAGAAATCCCGGAGCCAGGCTGGAGATGGAGGCAGCCGGTGGGGAAGAACGAGGCCCTGCCTGGCTCCAATCCTCGCTCTGACGCCAATGTCCGGTGCCCTTTGTTCTGACAAAACTCACACCTTGTCCAGGCGTCAGCCTCCTCATCTGAGAAACAGGAGAGGGCTCCAGGCTGCAAGGAGATCCTCAGAAATTTCTGACGAAGGAGCTGACTGCACTAGTAGCTGCTTGAGGACAAGAACTCCATCCCATCCATTCTGGCCCAGTGGTGAACACAGGCTTTAGAGACAGAGAGCTTACCTAATCTGGAATCTGAACTTTGCCACTGGCGTGCTAGTAATTCAAGCTCTCTGAACCTCCCTCATCTGTAAGATACAAATGATCCTACCTGTCGCACATGCCTGTGATGATGGGCAGATACGACAACGCCCACAGGCGCTTTACTCAGCCTAGCATGCAGTAACAGAAAGTCACTCTCATTCTGTTAGGATTTGCGTGCCTCAAATCTCACGCAGCCTTGCCCAGCTCAGGCTCTCAGGATGAAGCCTGTAGCCAGGCTGGGAAGCGGTCAGGTCTTCTGGATTCTCCCCTCCTGGTCCAAGATCATCTCTGGATCCCTGACTAAGTGCTCAGCCTGCCAGGCGCCCATGTGGGCCTCACAGCCTGGCCCCAGACATCAAGCCCCAAGCCCACTGTGGGAGGCAGTCCAACTTGACGAACATCAATTATCAAGTGCCAGTTGGCCAAAAATCAATGTGTCAAATGACCAATTCATCAAAAGCCAATTAGCCACAAATTACTTCGCCAAGTGGCTACATTCCCAAATTATCCCAACAGTTACCCAAAACTTATTTATTTCAACCATTTATAAAGATGACAACCATTTGTGTTGGAAGAGATGGTTTTAGTTTTAGTTAATAAGTTCTGATTTTGTGTTCAGTGCAGCATTTAAAAAAAAATATTAAGGAGGTCAAAATCAAGGACCATGGGTTGGTTTAGTCATCTTATTTAGTATGCACTAAGGGACTGCAAGGAGATCCAACCAGTCCATCCTAAAGAAGATCAGCCCTGGGATTTCTTTGGAAGGACCGAGGCTGAAGCTGAAACTCTAATACTTTGGCCACCTTATGCGAAGAGCTGACTCACTGGAAAACACCCTGATGCTGGGAGGGATTGGGGGCAGGAGGAGAAGGGGACGACAGAGGAGGAGATGGCTGGATGGCATCACCGACTCGATGGACGTGAGTCTGAGTGAACTCCAGGAGTTGGTGATGGACAGGGAGGCCTGGCGTGCTGCAATTCATGGGGTCGCAAAGAGTTGGACACGACTGAGCGCCTGAACTGAACTGATTCGGTGTATTTCATTATGAGTTACCAAACATCAGTGCTTCACACAGGAAATCTTGAAGTTACTCTCTGCAGTAGGTTGAATGGTGGCTCCTGAAAAGACATGTCTGTCAAATTTCCGGAACCTGGGAATGTGACCTTATTTGGAAAAAGGGTCTCTGCCAATGTAATGAAGTTAAGGATTTTGAGATGAGGACATAATCCTGGTGGACCCTAAATCCAGTGAGAAGGGTCCATATGAGGAGAGACACAGAGAGAAGGAGACAACAGGACCACAGGTACATGGACTGGAGGCTGCTGCTGCTGCTGCTAAGTCGCTTCAGTCGCTGCCCCACAGAAGGCAGCCCACCAGGCTCCCCCGTCCCTGGGATTCTCCAGGCAAGAACACTGGAGTGGGTTGCCATTTCCTTCTCCAATGCATGAAAGTGAAAAGTGAAAGTGAAGTCGCTCAGTCGTGCCTACTCTTAGCGACCCCATGGACTGCAGCCCACCAGGCTCCTCTGTCCATGGGATTTTCCAGGCAAGAGTACTGGAGAGGGGTGCCATTGCCTTCTCCAATGCGTGAAAGTGAAAAGGGAAAGTGAAGTCGCTCAGTAGTGTCCGACTCTTTGCGACCCCATGGACTGCAGCCCACCAGGCTCCTCCGTCCATGGGAAGACTGGAGTGAAGTGGCCACAAAGCACAGAATGGCAGAAGCCACCAGAAGGTGGAACAAAGAACGCATGCCCTCCCTGAGCCCGCAGAGCTAGCACCTCGATGCCAGACTCCTCCAAAACTGTGAGAACAGACGTTTGTTCGTTTTGGCACCCAGTTTGTGGTCATTTGTTACAGCAGCCTCAAGAAACTGTACACATCTCTTCCGTCATTTTTTGCTGTGTCTACTCTTACTTTCGTCTACTCCTACTTCTGGGATTCTTTTGCTAACTTCTCAATAAATGTATTTAGTTTGCTTTTAGCAGCTAACACACAATGGCGATAGGGCTGCTCAGGCTACTTCTTAGTTTACTACTTTACCTATCTTTTAGAAGTTTTTGTGGTTTACAACCAACTTCTTCTAATCTTTAGTTTCATATTTGATTAAAGTGTTATCAAACTTGATAACTTACTCTTTTTAAAAAACTAAAGAATCAAATCCAGCAATACATTAAAAGAATGAGTCATCATGGCCAAGTGAGGTTTATCCTCAGACCGAAGGTTCTAGATTAATCAGCATGATACACTAAACCAAAAGAATGAAGGAGACGCATCTTGTGACCAGCTCAATGGATGCAGAAAAAAATTCATGATAAACATTTTCAGCATGCTACGGATAAAAAGAATCTCCTCAATATAATAAATTATATCAATGAAAAACTATAGCTAACATCAAGCTTAATGGTGAAATACAATGGTTTCTTCTAAGACTGGGAACAAAATAAGGATGTCCATACTCACCACTGCTATTAGAGGTTCCACAGCTAGTACAAGTAGGGAAAGAAAGAAGACGGCATGAAAATAGGAAAAGAAGAAGCATAACTCTTTATTTATTTTCAGATGACATGATTGTTTACATGGAAATTCCTAAGAAATCTCTGAAAACAAAAACATAGAAAAGAATAAATTAATTTAGCAGTGCCACAGGATGTAAGGTCAACATGTAAAAGCAATTATAGAGGAATGAATGGAGAAATGGAATTTTAAAAGTACCCCACATATAATAACACCAAAACACATAAAATTCTTAGGAACAAAGTTAAAGAAAGTTTTGTAAGATCTCTACACTGAAAACTCCTAACACTGCTGAGAGAAAGTAAACAAGACCTAAATAAATGAGAAGAGATACTATGTTTATGAATCAGAGATTCAATACTAAGATGTCAATTCTATCCAAGTCAATCTATACATTTAATGTCATCCCAATCAAAGTTACAGCTGGCTTTTTGGTAAAAGAGTTAACTCTAAAATACATATGTAAAATATTAAGGACCTAGAATAGTCAAAACAATATTAAAAATGAAGAACAAAGTTAGGGAAGTCACACTACTTGATTCAAGACTTTCCATAAACCTACAACCATCAAGATAGCACGGTGGTAGCTTAAGAACAGATTCACACACATAGATCAATGGAACAAACAGAAAGTCCACAAATAAACCCACACTACAGTGGTCAACTGATTCTTCCCTAACATGCCAAGGCAAGCCGATGGGAGAAAGAGGTCTCTCCAGTAAACATTGCTAGAATAACAGGATACCTGTACAGAAATGATGAACCTTGACCCTTATCTCACACTGTACCCCCAAATTAATTCACAATGCATTGTCAACCTAAGTTTAAGGTAAAAACCATAAAACATCTAGAGTAAACCTTAAGACAGACAAAAGTTTATTAGAACACAAAAAGCAGCAAACAAAAGAAACAGTTGATAAACTAGATTGATTCAAAATTTTAAATCTTTATTCTTTGAAAAACACCACCTAGAAACTGAAAAGGCAAGGCAGAGAATAGGAGAAAGTACTCCCTACACATATCTCTAACAAACTTTCATTCTGAATACAGAAAGAACTCTCCCAATTCAATAATAAAAGGATAAACAGCCCAAATAAAAATGAATAAAGGACTTGAATAGATTTCTCAAAGGAAGATAAAGGAAGATCCACAGATGCTTGCATCTCCAGTTATCAGAGAAATTACTGTAAAACCAGGGGACAAAGCAACACTGGCTTGTTGGAATGCGGGTAACTGGACACCCACTGAAAGCTAATGATCACTCCTATAATGAAGGGCTGTCTTCCTGCTGGCCAGTTCTGAAGAGAAAACAAACCACGAGTCCGGCTTCTGGCAGGTCCAGGTTGGAATGACACACCTGGCTTCGTTGGTGTGTCCTCCTTTTCTCATTTCTGAGCAGAAAAAAGTCAGAAAAACCTCCTACAGGAGATGACTCTTGAGCTAAATACTGAAAGACGATTTGCCAAGATGACAGGGCAAGAACAGCATCGAAAGTGCAAGGACCAGACACATAGGAGAAGCAAGTACTGGAAGCTTTGATTATTTCAGAGCTGGGATTAGGAGGCCCAGGAATTAAGATGAGCAGGGCCTGGAGCAGGTGGGGGCTGGTGAGCTACTTCAGTAACCTTGGGCTTTATCCTCCACCATAATGGAGTCACAGAGTCACGGATTCTATCACTTGGTCCAGATCTGGACCAGATCCCAACATATAAACTGTATTATCCATGCATTTTTCATTGACTCAAGTATTTACTCAGCAAACATTTACTGGGCACCTGCTGTTGACATTATCTCCCCAGCCTAAAGAGCATCCTGCATCCTCAGCCCCAGCTTTTTCTCCGGGATATACAGCCACTATAAAATGAGCTCCTGCTAAGTGCCAGGAGCTGGGCCCAATACTACATAAGCAAAATCTTATTTAATCTTCATGCTTTCTCCATTTTTCTGATGAAGAAATCAAAGGTTCAGAGAAGAAATTAATTCAAACCTCGGCCTATTGATTGCCAAACCCCCATTCAGATTGGTCCATCCATCCGTGCAGAAATGATACCCACGTACAGAATGCAGGCCAGGCTCAATGGCCCGCACAGGGGCACAGGTGTTCACAATGCTGCCCCTGAGTGCCCACGCTTGTCTGCCTGTGATGGCCTCTCCCATCAGAGGTCCTTCCACCTTCCCTCACAGAGGTCCAGACCAGCCCCCAGATGCCCAGGCTGAGTGACCTTGGAGCTGTAGGGAGGGCACTGGCTTAGCCTCCCAAGCTCCCCTCTCTATCCCTCATGACAGTAGATGCTCTGTCCCTTTGCCTCCTGGTGAAACCACCAGGCCCAGGGTGGGGGATGCTCTTGGGAACAATAAAGGAGGCATAGTGCCAAGGTCCAGCCGCTTCCACTCCAAGCCCACACCTCCATTTGGTGCGACAAGACCCTGGCCAAACACTGAAGTCCAAGTACTGCAGTGAGTTGTTAATTCATCTAGAAGCAAGTCAAATAAATAGCAGATACAACTCATAGCTTCCCCAGGATACAGCTCCCCACGACCCTCTCTGGAGCTACTACCAAGTCTGTCCTCCACAGCCTGGCAGCCACAGACTCTGCACACAGCCACCTCACCCTCAGGGACCCCCAGTTCTGCTCCAAACCATCTTCAGTGGCCCCATCCCCCAGGCCTGATGGTCCCTAGCCTGTGTCCAGAGGATCCTTGATGTGGCCAGGCTAACATCTCTGCCTGTCAGCCCCTCATTTCTCTGCTCTTGCCACACCCACTGTGACGGACTGAATGTTTGCGTGCCCCCAAATTCACACGTTGAAACCCTACTCTCAGTGTTATGGTATTAGAGTTGGGGCCTTTGGGGCGTGATTAGGACTAGATGAGATCACCAGGGTGGAGCCCTCATAAAGGGGATTAGTGCCCTTAGAAGAATCCAGAAAGAGGGGCTTCCCTCTGCTCTCTCCTTTATGAGAGAGCACAGTGAGGACTTGGCCGCCCATGAGGCAGGAACCAGGTCCCCGCCCAGCCACTGGATCTGCAGGCACCTTGACCTCAGACTTCCTAGCCTCCAGCACTGAGAAATAAATGTTTGTAGGATTTCTGTTACAACAGCCTGAACAGCGGAAACACCTGCCCTGCCCCCAAACATCTCAGCAGCGTTGCTTTTCTAGTCTCTCCAGCTTCTCTTCTCCCAGGCTGTGCAGCTCCACACCTCTGTTCACATTTCAGAGCAAATGCCACCTCACCCAGGAGGCCTTCCCTGATTTTCTGGGAGCCTCACTCCATGCCATCCAGTTTCATAGTCTATATCAGTTCACTTCAGTTGCTCAGTCATGTCCGACTCTTTGCGACCCCATGAATTGCAGCACGCCAGGCCTCCCTGTCCATCACCAACTCCCGGAGTTCACTCAGACTCACGTCCATCGAGTCAGTGATGCCATCCAGCCATCTCATCCTCTGTCGTCCCCTTCTCCTCCTGCCCCCAATCCCTCCCAGCATCAGAGTCTTTTCCAATGAGTCAACTCTTCGCAGGAGGTGGCCAAAGTACTGGAGTTTCAGCTTTAGCATCATTCCTTCCAAAGAAATCCCAGGGCTGATCTCCTTCTGAATGGACTGGTTGGATCTCTTTGCAGTCCAAGGGACTCTCAAGAGTCTTCTCCAACACCACACTTCAAAAGCATCAATTCTTTGGCGCTCAGCTTTCTTCACAGGCCAACTCTCACATCCATACATGACCACTGGAAAAACCATAGCCTTGACTAGACGGACCTTTGTTGGCAAAGTAATGTCTCTGCTTTTTAATATGCTATCTAGGTTGATCATAACTTTTCTTCCAAGAAGTAAGCGTCTTTTAATTTCATGGCTGCAGTCACCATCTG
>NW_011494816.1:1995983-2005964 GCF_000754665.1 Bison bison bison | reverse complement strand
CTGCATATCTGAGGTTATTGATATTTCTCCTGGCAATCTTGATTCCAGCTTGTGCTTCTTCCAGCCCAGCGTTTCTCATGATGTACTCTGCATAGAAGTTAAATAAGCAGGGTGACAATATACAGCCTTGACGTACACCTTTTCCTATTTATAACACTCATCATTTAAAAGCATCTTGTTTCTTTGCTCACATATTTATTTCCTGCTTTCTGAGGGCATGAACTTGGTCTGTTTTGATGACCACCTGGATCTGAGCATACTGCTTCAGAATAGCAGGAGTTCAACAAGTAGTTATCACGTGCATGAATCCCACAAGGCCCAACTGAAAATGACGCCATCTCTGTGCAACCTTGCTGGACAGCCTTGCTCAGATCCCTCAGAGGTGCAGACCTCATCACCTGCTCCCAAATCTCTCCCCCTGGTGCCCAAAGGCAGACCCACGGCTGACTCACCTCTGTGTCTGGCACCTCCTATAGGAACAGTATGCTTCAGGGGTGGAATGAACAGATTTTCACTGAATAAATAAATGAATGCAATTCAGCTTCCCCACCAGTGACAAATGTAGAAGGACTTTGTAAATGGTAGAGTGCAGTGGGCACTCATGCACGTGTGCGCATGCAAACACACACACACACACATGTACACACACAATCCAGGGCCTGATAGTGGCAGGGTCTTACAACACAGTCTGCTAAACTGCTAAACTGAATTCTGGGCAATTCTGCCTGCGCCCTAATTCCGGGGGCCACAGCCACAGCCAAACACAGAGCCCATGCAGGCCTTATTACAGTGGGTGTGAGTCGGACAACTCATTACCTGAGCAGCCAGGAGGCAGAGGTTAAGGAAACCTCAGGGCTGAGCACTCTGAGTCCTGGAGGGGGAGGTGAGGAGAGTTGCCTGCACATGTGAGCAGCAGATGGTCAGCCCGGCTGATCTGGAGGGTTCCATTTCAGTGACAATTCATTTTCAGTAATTATCCCTTGCTCCTTTAAAGTCACCTAAGGCAGCCCTAGTGGGCACAGCAGACCCCTTCCCTGGGCGAACTTTCAAGCTATTTGCACTTTTGGAGATGCGTAGAATTAAAAGCAGATGTGCCAAATTGAGCCTCCTGCTTGCTGCTCCATCTCTGATTTTTTTTTTCCTGCCGGCCCACTGTAAATGTTTTTAAAATGGGACTCCAGTACTAGACATGTCAAACAGCTGAATTCAAGGTAGAGGAGGCTGCCAGCGGAGAAGACGGATGAAATTTAAAATCCCTTTCGACAGATTAACTAGAGACACTTTGAAGCCATAAATCATGCAGACAGTCTAGAAGAAGCTAATAATGGATTTTGGTTTTATTCGTATATTTATTATCTCAAAGAGATAGCAGAATGCCAGGCCAATGAGCCTGGCTGGGAAATCCACCAGGACTTCCTATAGTTGATTATCAACCAGAGAAGAGGTGGGACAGAAAGGGAGGAGGAACCTGAGAACAGGCATTAATTACCTGCTGTGTGCCAGGCACTGGGCTTGGCATGACTTGTTTTATTTAAGCCAACCATGTGAAGGCAATATTGTCCCCATTTTATGGATGAAGACTCTAAGATGCTTCAAGATGACTTGTTCCAGGCCACACAGCCTCACCTCCCTGACTCTAAAGCTCTACTCTTTCCACTCAACAGAATGTAGGAAAATAGATGGCCCAACATGAGAGCACAGATGACCTGAGAGACAGACAGACAGCAAGGATGTCAGCTTCTGCATCCCGAGGAGCCAGTGCCCCCAAGGATCTATGCCCCTTTCCACTGCTGGGCCTTCAGCCTTGCTGTCCCCTCTGCCTGGGGTACCTTCAGTGGTCATGTCCTGAACTCTCAACCATGACAGGACCCAGCCTGGATCTCTGCCCTCAAGACAGTGCCTGAATTATAGCATTTTTATACTTGTCTTATTTATCCCCAGAGGGCTTGCATCAAATAAATATGACCCTATCCATTCCTGCATCCTGCCATGGCTACCCAGGTGATGTTTAATGCTGTTTTTATCACTCCCTGATGCCCCAGCACCTTGAACACCAGTGATGGCCAGGGCGAGACACTAACACTTATGAAGCACAGTAGTAAAGAACCCCCCTGCCAATGCAGGAGACACAAGAGATGAGGGTTCTACCCCTGGGTCGGGAAGATCCCCTAGGGAAGGAAATGGCAACTCACTCCAGTGTCCTTGCCTAGAAAATTCCATGGACAGAGGAGTCTACATGGGCTACAGTCCATGAGGTCACAAACAGTCAGATAAGACTGAGCACGCACACACAAGGTTAAAAACAACAAAACAGAACTAGGAACTTTCAGGCCCGCTCACTGTTCTGTTCTCTCACATTTTTGGTGCCCACTCTGTACCAATGCCAGGGATGAACCATCAACCAGACTTAGTGCCCACGTGGAGCTTACACCCGAGTATCAGCCACTTTATATGCTAATATAACACTACTGACCTAGGTATAATTACCCCCAGCTACCAGACCAGGAACCTGAGGCTGAGAAGGTGAAGCAACTCTGTCCTGATCAAATGGGATGCATACCCACTCTGCCCCATCAAAGCCCCATCCCACTCACCAACTTGGCAGGTCTAAGCACAGTCTGGTGCGTGCTGAGCATCAGGCATTAGTACCACAGCATCAGCCAGTGGTGCAAAGCGCAGGGTGGGGACAGGATGGATTTAATAAGCAAAGGCTCAGGACAGGGACAAGGAACACCCTGAGAGGTCAGAAGAGACGGCCATCAGGGAAGGCCCCCAGGGCAAAGAACAGGGTCCCAGCTCTCCCTGTTTACAATTCTCAAAGACCCTTTGTCCACAGCGTGTACCCCAAACTCTGTGGCACGTCAGAATCACCTAAGGGACTTTTGAAAAACATATCTGGGCTCTGCCCTAGACAGCAGCAAATGAGAATCCTGGCGTGGGGGGGTGGGTACTGGGGTTGGGGGCAGGGTATGGCCAATCAAGCTGTTCTTCACGAGGGCTCCAGAAAATCCTGCTGAGTTCAGCCTGCAGCCAGCCTGGTGCCAGCCCCACCAAGTGCTTGGCCACCACCGAACCGTAGAAGAAAAATCTCCCTCTTTGTCCTAACACATTCAAGGCACTTCACAGCCTGACTCCAAACCACCTCTCTGGTCTGATCTTCCAAGACTACATACATGTGTGGGCATATACATACACACACACTCCATACAGTCATATAGTCCAGGCCCAGCAGCTTTTTACCATTCCCCTGATAAGCCTTAAATGTGCAACCCCATCCCACGTTTTATGCTGTTCCCTCTCCTGGAATGCCTTTTTACCCACGTACCCCCGGGGAATTCATTCCTACTTATCTTCCAAGGCCCTGCTCAAACATTTCCTCCCTGAAGCTCTCCCAGATCTCCTCTGCGCTTCACAGCCCCATGAATGGTGGGGCCCCAGCTGCCCTCATCACTGGAAGGTTGGATCTTCAGGGCCTCTCTCCAGTTCTCCAGTCAGCCTGACTTTCTGGCCCAGTGCCTGGCTCCGGAATAGTGTCCTAGAATTGACTTTGAGCATGAGATGGTTTTGAAGAACAAGCTGTGACTCAAAGATAAACAGGGGAGGGGAGGCGTTACTGGGCTCCTTGTTCTCCTGCCACAGACCTGCTGTAGACACAGTGGCCTCATCCTGCTCGGGGGGCCTGCTTCTCCTTCTGGGCCTTTGCCCTAGCTGTCTCCTCTGCCCACAGTTCAAGGACGGCTGCTTCCTGTCATGCAGACCTCACTTCCTGGGAGAGGCCTTCCCTGACCACGCCCAGGCCCCATTACTCACAAACCCCTCATCTGCTTCATTTTTCTTCTTAGCATATAATATGGCCTACATAGTATTCTAGCTGCTCCTGTCTGCCCCACTTAAGCACAAGCTCCATGAGGGCAGGGACTCTCTCTGGACTCAACAAAGATTTGCTAAATTCAAATGGTTTCTGGAGAGCCTTCCTGATCATTCATGCACACATGCACAGGCCTTAAGAAAGCCATCCTACACCATTCATTATGCGAGCCTTGGCTTTTCCTCTTGTATCTGACTCTCCATGTTCATTTTTGGTGAATTTTAAGGGGAAAGATATCTTCAAAAATTGCTTTAAATTCCACAACCCTATCTCTCAGACAGCTTAGATTTTTTTTTCTTTTTTAAAGAACATGTGTTGACTCACTTCGCTGTACAGCAGAAACTAACACAACATTGTAAAGCAATTATACTCCAATAAAAATTAATTTAAAAAATTTTAATTGTGTTAAAATACACAGAACACAAAATTTATCATCTTAGCTATTTTAAGTATGCAGTTTGGTGGTATTTAATATACTCACATTGATGTGCAGCCACCACCACCATATATGGCCCTAACTCTTTTCATCCTGTAAATCTGACACTCTGGACCCATTAAACAAGACCTCCTCCCAGCCCCTGACAACCACCATTCTGCTTTCTGTTTCTGTGGTTTTGACCACTCTCACTACCTCATATGAATAGAATCATATAGTATTCATCTTTTTGTGACTGGCTTATTTTACTTAGTATAATATCCTCAAGGTTCATCCACCTTGCAGCATATTACAGAATTTCCTTCCTATTTAAGGCTGAATCATACTCCATTGTATGTATATACCACATTTTGGTAATCCATTCATTGGTCAGTGGACACCTGGGTTGCTTCCTCAGACTGCTTAGGTTTTTAAAATGTTCCTTTTTTTCCACTAGGCCTACCTGTGTGACTGTATCCGTTGTTGTTCTTCAATCCCTAAGTTGTGTCTTGAACATATACACATACACATACATTCAACATCTTACTTACATATTTACATTTACCATTTGTTACACTAAATATCAAATCATGAGCACATTTTCCAAAGTCACGAAGGATTCTTCAAAGCCCCCTGTGAGCAGTTGCATAGTACTCCATCATGGGTTTCACCGTAACTATTTAGTTATTCCCTACTGGTAAACAGTTAGGTTATTTCCAGTATTTGCTATTATAAATCATGCTATGATGAGCACCCTTGAACATAAATCACTATCTGCATTGCTGAACACTTTCTCGGGACAACTTCCAAAAAGAAGAATTCACGGGTCAAAGGGACTGAATATTTCTTAGGCTCACAGAACATACTGTCAAATTGCCCTCTATAAAGACTGTCCCCACTCACACTCTCATCAGTGACGGATGAGAGGCCCAAGTCCGCTGCTCGTTGCAACAACAACAGGATTTTCTTTATCTTTGCTGATTAGTGAGATTAAATTAAGACTTCATTTTTATTTGGATTTTATTACTAGTGGGGGCAAATATTTGAAAATACTCTTCGACTATCCATATGTCTTCTTCTGTCAAATGTCTGTTCCTATCCTTTCTGCATTTTTCTTATCATTTGGGAGAGCTTTTCTTGGGTATTAAATATATCAGGCTTGCATACTCTTCTCATTTTGCCTATTGCCTTTCATTACTGTTTATAAATTTTTACTCATAAAAATGTTCTAAATTTTCAAGTAGTCGAATCCAACAGTCTTTAGTTGAGATCACTTCCATGGGCTTTAAGTAAAGCTAGTTCTTTTCCAACCAGACATAAGATAAATATTTCCCTATAAAAAACCTTCTAATTTTTTGTGTGGTTTCATTTTTCACACTTAACTCCTTAATCCATCTGGAATGTATTTTCCAGGATAATGTAGGTGAGGATTTAACTTTATTTTTTTCCCCAAATAGTTAACCAATTGTCCCCATCTGTGTTAGTTTTTTTAAGACTGTTATGGCAAGGTTTCTACCATCTCCCTTAGTAGCACCACAATGTAATAATAATCACAAATATCATATGTATCACTTACACTTTACAAAGCGTTATTCATTTATCATTCATTCATCACGTTTTTGTTGAGCGCCTGCTATGCACTAGGGATTATTCTACCCACTAGGAATCTAGCACTGAGTAAAACAGATAATAATCTTTGCTCTCACGAAGCATGTCTTATAATGGGTGATGTAAAGTAAATAAGTAAATTCCATAGAATGTTCATGATAATGAGAAAAATAAAGCAAGAAGAGGGATTGAAAGTGTATGAAAGGAGGATGTACTTCTACATAGAATGCCCGGGGAAGGCCTCACTGAGAAGTGTCACTTGGATAAAGACTTGCGGCAGGCAAGGGATTGAGCCATATGGATGTCTGGGTGCAGGGGCAGGACATCCAGTGCCAGGGCCTTGAGGCCTTGAGGCAACCAGGATCAGCAAGAAGCTGGTGTGGCTGGGGCAGAGTAAGCCTGAGGGCATGAAGGAAGACTGAGGCCAGAAGAATGAGGGAGTGTGTGTGTGTGTGTGTGTGTGTGTGATGCGGGGCCTCCCAGGCTTTGTACAGATCTTGCTTTACCTCTACATCTGGATAAGATGAGGACTGCTGATGAATTTTAAACAGAAGAGCAACATCACTAATGTTTTAACACAGGATTTGTCAACCTCAGCACTGCTGACATTTGAGGCCAGATAATTCTTTGCTCTGGGAGGTTGTCTTGCGCATTGCAGGGTGTTTAGCAGCATCCCCAGTAGCTCACATGTGTGCATATGTGTGTGTGTGTGTGTGCCCTGCTGTGACAGTTAAAAATGTCATTGCCAAATGTTCCTAAGGGGGGCCAAAAAGGCCCCCAGTTAAGGACCACTGCTTCAACAGGATCACTCTGGCTGCTGTGAGAATGGGGACAATGGCAGAGACAGAGAAGGCAACTGAGTGGCTACTACAATTGATCCGTGAGAGATGACGGCGGTTTCAATCAGAGTGGTAAGGTGTGGCTGGGCTGGATATACTATGGGTGTAGAGGCACCAGGATTTACTGATGGATCAGCTAGAGGGAGTGAAAGAGAAGAGTCGAGGATGACACCAGGCGTTGATCCTGAAGAGCTATAAGGACGGAGTTGCCATTTACTGAGATGACCAGGAGAAGGACCAGGAGAAGGGCCAGGTTGGAGGAGACCCCCCCCAGGAGCTATTTCAGTCATGTATGTTTGAGACATGTTTTAGACATGCCAATGGAGACTCTGAACAGCAACCAGATTGACAAGTCTGGAGCCTGAGACATAACTTTGGATCAATAGCAAACTGACGGTGTTTAAAACTCAGCGATACAGGATGAGATCCCAAAGGGAGGGAGCATGAACAGAAAAGCAAGTGCCCCAAAGACTAAGCCCAGGACCACCAGTGCTCTAGGTCAGGGAGCTGAGGAGCAGCGGTGGAGGAGTAGAAGGAAACCAGCAAGAGCCGTGTCCTGAAGCTGTGGGAGGCCGGTGACTAAGGAGCAGAGTGATCAACTACATCCAAGGCTGTGGATGGAGTGCTGTCACTGGATTTGGCACCATGGAAGACACTAGAAACCTTGGCAAGAGCCAAGAGCTGTCTGGAGGTGAGGATAGAGTGAGGGCCTGACTGGAGAGAGACGTGAAACGCTGAGCTGAAATGAGTCCCCAGACCCCTCTCGGCCATGCCTCTCACTGCTGTCACTGTCACAGCAGCCAGGCTCAGGCAGGCTTCCAGAGGCTGCCTGACAGTCCATCCGACAAAACACGCACGTGCCAGGAAACCTCACATCAACCCTAAAGCGCGTGGAGGTTAATGCTTCTGCAGCACCCTTGACCAGTGGGTATGAAAGAAAGCTAAAGTGTTATTCGCTCAGTCATGTCCAACTCTTTACAACCCCATGGACGATGGTAGCCTGCCAAGCTCCTCTGTCCATGGAATTCTCCAGGCAAGAACACTAAAGTGGGATGCCCTTCTCCAGGTAATCTTCCCAACCCAGGGATCGAATCCAGGTCTCCTGCAATGCAGGCCAATTCCTTACTGTCTGAGTCACAAGGGAAGACCAGTGGGAATGGATGCCCATGAATAAATACTGCCCCCTGGACAGCGCTCTGGGAGGAATTCTACAGACCTCTCAGAAGGTGAGGCAGCTCAGGAATGTACTCTTGCACTGGCTCTCTCCACCTCCTTTCCTGTCCAGCTTCACTCCCCCAGCTCTCATACCTGTTCCCTGAGATCAGCTCTCAAGGAAACTACCTGCCCCAGAGCAGGAAATTCTCTGTCATTGGGGAACCTAGGCTAAGACAAATAGGAAGGTGAGAGAGGAGAAGGAGCCTGGGGGCAGGCATGGAGTCAAGAGAGGGCTTGGGTTTTGTCTTTTTTTTAAGATGTTAGAAATAATAGCAGACTTGTAGGCTGATAAGAATGATCCAGGAAGGAGGCAAAAATTGAGGCAGGAAAGAGAATGGAGACCTACTGGAGCAGTGGTGTCCTTGAGTAAGGGAAGGGACGATCCACAGTCTATTTACAAAACTTGGCCACAAAGCAAGTCTGAATACATTTCAAAGGACTGAAATGAACAGAACATGTTCTCTGACCATGTGTAAAAGTCTTTTACACTTTACCACAGTGTAAAAGATAATTTGAAATCTCATATGTTTGAAAATTAAAAAGATGCCCCATAACTGTGTGTCAAAAGTATTTAGATGGGGACTTCCCTGGTGGTTTTTTAGTGGTTAAAATTCCTTGTTTCCACTGCAGGGGATGCAGGTTCAATTCCTGGTTGGGGAACTAAGATCCTGTATGCTATGTGGCAAGACCAAAAAAATTAAAATAAAATAATAATAATAAAGGTAAAAAAATTTAGAATGGAGCTTAGAAAATATTTTGAACTAATTGATAATGAGAATTCTATATATCAAAACTGGGATGCCGCTAAAGCAGTACTTAAGGAAAGTCTATGGTTTTTAATGTCTTAAACACATTTGTGAGAAAAGAAATGTTGAAATTTAATGAGTTAAATGTTTATTTCAGGCTGTTTTTTTAGAAAGAACAAAATAAAGCAGGAAGAGAGAAATAATAAAGATACAGGCAGAAATCAATAATACAGAAAATATACATAGATGTGCTCATACACACAATAGAGAGGGTTAATAAATTAGCCTAAAGTTGGTTCTTTGAAAAGAAATATGACTGACAAACAATGAACAAGAGAGATCACAAGGAAGGAAGAGGAGGAACAAATAAGTAATACCAGTAAAAATCGAGACGACACTTGATGCTACAGGCAATATGAAGGCACTTAATCATTATCATAAATATCTTTATGCCAACAATTTTGAAATGTAGCCAAAATGGACAATTTCCTATAAAAAATATAATTTAGCAAAACTAGCAAAGGCTAATAGAGTTTTGCCAAGACAACGCACTGGTCATAGCAAACACCCTCTTCCAACAACACAAGAGAAGACTCTACACATGGACATGACCAGATGGTCAACATCGAAATCAGATTGATTATATTCTTTGCAGCCAAAGATGGAGAAGCTCTATACAATCAGCAAAAACAAGACCGGGAACTGACTGTGGCTCAAATCATGAGCTCCTTATTGCCAAATTCAGACTTAAATTGAAGAAAGTGGGGAAAACCACTAGACCATTCAGGTATGACCTAAATAAAATCCCTTATGATTATACAGTGGAAGTGAGAAATAGATTTAAAGGCCTAGATCTGATAGATAGAGTGCCTGATGAACTATGGAATGAGGTTTGTGACATTGTACAGGAGACGGATCAAGACCATCCCCATGGAAAAGAAATGCAAAAAAGCAAAACGGCTGTCTGGGGAGGCCTTACAAATAGCTGTGAAAGAAGAGAAGCAAAACGCAAAGGAGAAAAGGAAAGATATAAACATCTGAATGCAGAGTTCCAAAGAATAGCAAGAAGAGATAAGAAAGCCTTCTTCAGCCATCAATGCAAAGAAATAGAGGAAACCAACAGAATGGGAAAGACTAGAGATCTCTTCAAGAAAATTAGAGATACCAAAGGAACATTTCATGCAAAGATGGGCTCAATAAAGGACAGAAATGGTATGGACCTAACAGAAGCAGAAGATATTAAGAAGAGGTGGCAAGAATACACAGAAGAACTGTACAAAAAAGATCTTC
>NW_011494816.1:1988281-1995883 GCF_000754665.1 Bison bison bison | reverse complement strand
TTCAAGACCCAGATAATCACGATGGTGTGATCACTGACCTAGAGTCAGACATCCTAGAATGTGAAGTCAAGTGGGCCTTAGAAAGCATCACTACGAACAAAGCTAGTGGAGGTGATGGAATTCCAGTTGAGCTATTCCAAATCCTGAAAGATGATGCTGTGAAAGTGCTGCATTCAATATGCCAGCAAATTTGGAAAACTCAGCAGTGGCCACAGGACTGGAAAAGGTCCATTTTGATTCCAATCCCAAAGAAAGGCAATGCCAAAGAATGCTCAAACTACCACACAATTGCACTCATCTCACATGCTAGTAAAGTAATGCTTAAAATTCTCCAAGCCAGGCTCCAGCAATATGTGAATCAAGAACTTCCAGATGTTCAAGCTGGTTTTAGAAAAGGCAGAGGAACCAGAGATCAAATTGCCAACATCTGCTGAATCATCAAAAAGGCAAGAGAATTCCAGAAAAACATCTATTTCTGCTTTAGTGATTATGCCAAAGCCTTTGACTGTGTGGATCACAATAAACTGTGGAAAATTCTGAAAGAGATGGGAATACCAGACCACCTGACCTGCCTCTTGAGAAACCTATATGCAGGTCAGGAAGCATCAGTTAGAACTGGACATGGAACAACAGACTGGTTCCAAATAGGAAAAGGAGTTCATCAAGGCTGTATATTGTCACCCTGTTTATTTAACTTATATACAGAGTCCATCATGAGAAACGCTGGACTGGAAGAAACACAAGCTGGAATCAAGATTGCTGGGAGAAATATCAATCACCGCAGATACGCAGATGACACCACCCTTATGGCAGAAAATGAAGAGAAACTAAAAAGCCTCTTGATGAAAGTGAAAGTGGAGAGTGAAAAAGTTGGCTTAAAGCTCAACATTCAGAAAATGAAGATCATGGCATCTGGTCCCATCACTGCATGGGAAATAGATGGGGAAACAGTGGAAACAGTGTCAGACTTTATTTTTGGGGGCTCCAAAATCACTGCAAATGGTGACTGCAGCCATGAAATTAAAAGACGCTTACTCCTTGGAAGGAAAGTTATGACCAACCTAGATAGCGTATTCAAAAGCAGAGACACTACTTTGCCAACAAAAGTCCGTCTAGTCAAGGCTATGGTTTTTCCTGTGGCCATGTATGGATGTGAGAGTTGGCCTGTGAAGAAAGCTGAGCACCGAAGAATAGATGCTTTGAACTGTGGTGTTGGAGAAGACTCTTGAGAGTCCCTTGGACTGCAAGGAGATCCAACCAGTCCATTCTAAAGGAGATCAACTCTGGGTGTTCATTGGAAGGACTGATGCTAAAGCTGAAACTCCAATACTTTTCCACCTCATGGGAAGAGTTGACTCATTGGAAAAGACTCTGATGCTGGGAGGGATTGGGGGCAGGAGGAAAAGGGGATGATAGAGGATGAGCTGGCTGGATGGCTTCACCGACTCGATGGATGTGAGTTTGAGACAACTCCGGGAGTTGGTGATGGACAGGGAGGCCTGGCGTGCTGCAATCATGGGGTCGAAAAGAGTCGGACACGACTGAGTGACTGAACTGAACTGAACTGAGGAAGAAATTTAAAAACCTGAATAATTACATAGGCACTAAAGTAATTAAATAAATGGTCTAAAGTATTCCCACAATAAAACTCCAGGCTCAAATGCCTGGAGTGATTTCTACCCAACTTTCAAGGAAGAAATACTTTTAATCTTATACTCACTTTTTCAGAAACTAGAAGAACAGGGAATATTCCACAATTCACTATATATAAGGCTAGGAAAACCCTGATCTCAAACCTCAACAAAAGACAGTACGAGGAAGGAAAATTACAAGTTAACTTAATTCATGAGCATAGATGGGAAAAATCTAAAAAAAAAAAGTAAGAAATTGAGGAACTTCCCTGGCTGTCCAGTAGTTAAGACTTTGCCTTCCAATGCAGGGCATGTGGGTTCAATCCCTGGCTGGAGAGCTAAGATCCCACAAACTTCACAGCCAGAAAACCAAAACATGAAACAGAAATAATATTGTAACAAGTCTAATAAAGACTTAAAAAATGGTCCACATCAAAAAAAAATCTTAAAACATCTTAAATTGAATCCAGCAATACACAAATGGGAAAACTACACAATGAACAGGCTGGGTATATACGAGGAATTCAAAGTTTATCATTTAATGTTATTCATCACTTAATAGATTTAAAAACAAAATGAGTATCACAACAACTGCAGAAAATGTAATTTGATAAAATTCAACACCATTCATGATTTTAAAAGAAAACTATTCGCCAATCTAGAAAAGAGAGGAACTTCCTATGAGAAACAGTATTATCAAAAGGTCAACAGTAAATTTCACTGCTAGTGGTAAGACGTTAAAAGATGTCCCACTGACACTGCACACAGACAAGGGTACCCTCCATCCTCGACTTCCATCCTCTGCACCTACTGTATTACATAGTATGTGCTAGACTATGATTTTATATATTATATTCTGAATGTAAACAGAATGGGAAGGCCAGAAAAAGAAATTAAAAAGATTTAGGATGTATGATTGGAGAAGGAAATGGCAACCCACTCCAATATTCTTGCCTAGAGAATCCCGTGGACAGAGGAGCCTGGTGGGCTGCTGTCCATAGGGTCGCACAGAGTCAGACACGACTGAAGCGACTTAGCAGCAGCAGCAGCAGGATGTATGATTATAGCTGACATCCACACTCAGGTTTCTCTGATTCTAGCACATACAGAGTACTCCCAACCTGAGATCTACATTTTTCACTTTTTTTCCTTTACCCAGTCTCCAGTCCTCCCTCAAGTCCCTCAGCAAATGTCTGCTGGGTCTCCTGTGAACCCACTGGCCACCTGACACTTTCTGCGTCCCCCTGCTCTGCCCTGAAGTCGCTTCCTCACAGACTGCTTGGGGTGGGGGGCACTGGAGGAAGACCATTCTCAGCTTGCTCTGTGAGTGCCTGGTCCCGACCTCGGCTCCTTCAGTGCCTTGTGGGCAGGACCAGGTCTCCTCCACCCCGGCTCCCAGCCCCTCACACACAGCAGGTCCAAGTCCCGCTCACTGAACGAGCAAATGGAAGATGACAGCAGCCGCAGGGCTATTTCCCAGGTAGGGCTTCCTGCTTCACCATCACAAACCAGCTGCTTCCTCTCTTCCTTCCTTCCCACTGCCCTGCAGAGCAAGCCCTCTGCTGGGGGACATGAAGGGGTACACTGAGACCCAGCCCCTCCGTGATGTGCTGACTGGCCACACAGAGAACTGGGAGCAAGAAGGTGCCTGGCTCAGCCTATAGAATCGGGAGAGGCTTCCAGGAGGAGGGGGCTTCTGAATTGAACTACAGAATATGAGAGGGTATTAGAGTCTGAAGGAGGGTGGAGGTGGGAGGATGTGTAGGGCTGAAGAGCTTCAAGTGGGTCCCTAGGGGTAGAGCACTGTGAGAGTCAGCAGGAAGCAAGGAGACCAGAGAAATTGCTCCCATAATTGTGAAACTGTGGGCCCTCCCTCTAGAAAAGTGCATGAACATAGTCATAAGATTATGCACATACACTGAAGCCCACCCGGGACCCTAAGATTCTAAGAATCTGGGCTATATCCTGAGGATGGCAAAATTGAACTGTTCGAGATTTAGGGGAAGAAAGATACAACTGAGCTTCAGCTGCTGTATACGTTCATCCATGACCTTGGCCAAGATCCAAAACAATCTGCCCAGGACCAACGTTGACCTCCCAGCTGGAACAGACACTCAATTGCATGTACAAGGGTCTTGCCAGCCTTGGCCATGGCACTGGGCAGAGCATGCTGGACAGATGCCTTGCAGTGACCCTATCACCTTGAGGGAAATGTCACCAGTTCCCTCATGAGCAGCACCAAAGCTACCAAAATTGCTGAGCACTCACCATGTGTCAAGCAAAGACAGACAGATGTGTGCCAAACAGTAGGCGAGAAAAGGAAGTTCCAAAAATAGGACACATGTGAGGAGAGGACATGGGCATCAAAGAACCTGGTGTTTCAGAGGGCCTGGCTGGAGGATCCAAAGCCAGGATACTGACTGGATGTGCGTGGGAGAAGCTGGTCCCTGTGGGCTAGTCCCCAGAGCTTAGATGCTGTCTTGAGGGCAGAAGAGAGCCAGAACCCAATTTAGGCTTAGAGAGGACACGCTGGTTGGGTGTGACGGATCCAAAACTGTGGTGGTAACTGCCATGCTGTGTCAAGCCAGGCCCCGACCGCAAGAAGCAGTGTGCATGGCAGGCGGACCAGGGAGGGCCCCTCTGGTGAAAGCAGGGTTTCTGTTTCTTTTCACTTTGACCGATACTAACTACAGGCCTGCTTGGTGATGGACACCAAAGATCCAAAGGCAAGAGCACTTACCGGCTCGTCAGTCATCATGGCAACTATCCTGGGCATCAGCTGCAGGACGGAAAGGCTAATGACATTGGCCCAAAAGGACAGGTTTCCTTCAGGCCAACAAAGGCCCAGCTGGTCGGGAGCCCAGGTCTGTCCCTCAGGCTAACAGGGGTCACTGCAGATCATGGAGTCTGTAAGTAGCCATGCCAATTCTGAAAGTGATCACCCTCCCTTTTTTTCGCAGCATGGCCGCATCCCAACCCTAGTGGGCTTCTGAGGCAGCACCGAGCCTGAGAGCAAGGAGCCCAGTGTCCACGTCCACCCTCCACCATCGTGTGCCCCTGGCCAGCTCCTCTCATTGCCACCGCAGGCTAGATGGCAGTGGATAAAGTTCCTTTCCACCCCAGAATCTCCCACACCCAGAAGCCAATGGGCAGGAGGGGCCAATGGACATAAAACCATGAGTTGACCATAGAGGGGCCTGTCAGGGAAGCCTCCGGCCAGGCAGCTAGCAAGGCCAATGGGAAGGGGCTGCTGGTGTTGGCACTGCCTTGGCTACCTGGAAGAGCTGGGGCAAGTCACACCCTTCTGCATCCACAAATGGAGACGGGGGTGGAGGGCAGGGGAGCGATCTGGACCAGCTGTGTCCAGGGCCTTCCAGCTTCACACTGACAGCGCAAGCCTGAACAACAGAGGACTGGAGCCAGGACTTGTCACTGGGAACTGTGACTTTGAGCAAGTCCTAGTCTCTCTGACCCTCAGTTTCCTCATCTGTAAAATGGGAATAATACCACCCCCCCACACACACACGCACAGGGTTGCTCTAGAGACTGAACTACATCAGGTGACACAAGGTAGCCACTTGACAGTGACCACACTCTCCAGCATGACACTGAGACAGCCCAGGGGAGGCTGAGGGAGGGTGTGGTGTGGTCTGTGGGCTCCACCAGGCCCCTGCTGCCTTGCCCAGCCACACCAGGTCTGCAGCCATCCAGCCAGGCTTCTGGGGAAGCCTCTCAGCCCCACAGTAGGGCTTCATCGTCTCAGGCAGAGGCACCTTCCTCGGGCCCAGATGAGCGCCTCTCTTTCCCTCTCCCCTTGGCCCACAGGGTGGCACCTCTGAGAAGACCTGTCCGTCTCCTCGGGGCTGGCAGGAGGGGCCCTATAAATCAATCAATAAATTCCAAGCAGAGGCTCACACGCTGTTTTGCTTGGAACCCTGGCTCTTCTCTATGGTTGCCATGAAACCAGGCTCTCTCAGGTGATTCACAATTTGACGGGGCTGGGGTTGGATCCACCAGAGGGTGACGATAATATTTTCTTTCCTGTCTTACCTCGGAGACAGGGTGGGGTTTTTTTTCCAGCCTTCTATCCTGGGCTGACAGAAAACGCAGGTTTACTCAGTGCATATTTATAGACCCCTGGGCTTGGGGAAGCCAGTGGCAAGGACAGCCAGCACTGCCGTGGGCGTGCAGACACCCTCTCTCCCAGGACTTCTTTTTCCTCCAGCTCCCCACTAGGCTCAGCCCGAGGAAACCAGCAGAGGGTGGCTGCGGCTAAAAGCAACGGCTTTGCTCCTGAGGGTCCTCGGTTCAAGCCCCAGGTCTGACATTTCACTGAGCCGCTGTTTACATTTTTATTTTGTAACTAGAGATAAATCTAGAAAGGTGAGATTTAGACTAAAATAATATACATGAATAGCTTACCCAGGACAAGCACATTTTAAATATTCAATAGGCTGTCACTATTGGTATTAATGGCTTCCCTGGTGGCTCAGATGGTAAAGAAACTGCCTGCAATGCCAGAGATCCAGGTTCAATCCCTGGGTCAGGAAGATACCCCAGAGAAGGGAGTGGCTACCCATTCCAGTATTCTTGCCTGGCGAATTCCATGGACAGATGAGCCCGGCAGGCTGTAGTCCATGGGGTTGCAAAGACTTGTCATGACTAAGAGACTAAGACTTCACTTTTACTTTTATATTAATAACACCGAATGCTCACAGAAGGGACACAGCTAGCCCTGTGACTAGTTCATACAATGGACCCTCTTATCCTACATCATACACCATGCCATAGTGTGGAAGAGGTCAGCTCCAGCTGCCTCTATGGCTTTCTCTGCAGCCCACTGGACTGGTTGACCTCTCCCCCTGTACAGGGGGCACCAGGACAGCCAGTCAGGAGAGGGAAAGGAAAGGAAGACACACCACAGTGAGTGTGTCTGTGTGCCAGGCCCCATTCCACAGGCAGGGATGTGTACTCGGAAGTCAGAGTTGAGGTGCCTGCCTAGCACCACTCAGTCTGTTCCCCGAGCAGCCAGACTTCGGGCCAAGCAGACACCGACTCCCTTGATGAAGAATGTCCAATGAGAAGGGAAAATATCTGAGCCTGCATTGAGAACAACTTAATGATTCAACTACTGCTTGTAGTAGCCAGAGAGAAGGAATATAAAAAGGCCATATATCTAAAAACAGGCCAATCCCCTCTACACTTTTTCTGGCTAAAGTCCTAACCTGCCCCTCCCTGGATCTTAGCTTTTCAGCTAACAGCAAGTTTCTGAGGTCCTCGGCGGCCTGCCCGTCTGTCTGTGAGGCCTGGATCTGAGCCTGTGTGTCAGATGGGTGTATGGAGTCTAACTACCACAGGTTTACTGAGCACTCACCATGTGTGGGCATCTTGCAGTCTCTCCCCCTCCTCCCCAGAGCCTGATGAGGTGGGGAGCACCAGCTCTGTGCCCACTGCACAGAGGAGGAAAGTATTGTGCAGAAAAGTTAAGTAACTGGCCCCGGTCGTCAAAGAGGTATCAGCGGAATATGAAATCCAGGCAGTCTTGACTCCGAGCTACTCTGCTGCCCCCACCCTTACCTGTTCCCCTACATAACACACACACACACACACACACAACATACATACATCCTCATGCCCATGCTGAGGCAGGTCCCAGAGTCTAAGCTCAGCTGAAATTCATAGCAGAACTCTGAACTTATTACCTCTGAGCCTCAGTTTCCTCATCTGTGAAATGGGGTAACATGTATCTCACAGGGTTGTCCCTAAGATTAAACTCCACCAGATGACACAGTTTCAGAGGTGAACCAGACACAGCCTCCCTGCCCTTACGAGTTAATGGGGCAGCCAAGCATGCAGAAATATGATATCATGCAGACAGCACAGGTCTCAGCCTGGCCCTCAAGGCCCTTCACAGCCTGGGCTCTGTCTACCTCTCACCTCGACCGGCTCTCGGGGTACAGCTACTCACAAC
>NW_011494816.1:1986117-1988181 GCF_000754665.1 Bison bison bison | reverse complement strand
TGGCTCTTTGCTGCCTCTGGGCCTCTCCTCTCTGAGCCCATCTGCTCAGAATGTCTTTCTTCACCCTTTTCCTTGGCAAACTCCTAACTCATCCTTCAAAACTCAGTTCAGCAGCCACCTCCTCCAGGAAGCCTTTTCTGACTACCACAGGTGAGGCTGGTGCCTCTTCTGGCCCTGGCTGCTCCTGGCCTCTCTCCATCCAGCCCTGCTCCCCTCTGGGTGGACACAGCTGTTAGGTACTCCCCTCCAGTAGCTCTGGGCTCTTCCAGAGCTAACGCTGTGTCCATTTAACTGGGGTCCCTGGCGTAGGGGCTGGCCCTGAGCAGGTGTTCAGTGGATGTCTGTAGTATGAATGAGTCAGTAACTCAACAGATGGATGAGGTGGGGATGGGTGGCCAGAACAGCTTCCTAAAGACTCAGCTAGCTCTGTGCCTCTCCCACTGTGAAGTCCTCTCTGCACCCAGACAGCATTATGTCCAACCACCTCCCTCCCACTTCTCCTAGGACACCTGTACTGAAGCCCTCTCTGGGCTGGACCCAGGGAACATGAAGATGATCAGAAGGGTTCAGGAAGGACTGCAACTCACAGGTGTCAGTGTTGCCCTGGGTTCCCCCAGCCACCACCAGCACTAGGAGTGTGGGAGCTGGTTCACCCCAGTAGCCACCTGCTTGGCCATCACAATGTGACCAAGACAAGCAGGCAGGGCGGGCTTCCAGAGCTGACTCTGCAAAGAGATAAAAGCCTGGGAAATAAGAACACGCAAAGGAGGGTGGGAAAAGGGGAGCAGGAAAAAAATAAAAAAGGGTTCTTTTGGTATTTGTTTTCAAAGCCACTGACGAAAACCAGATTTGAAGTTTGGGGGAAAAAAGGGATTTGGGTCTTTCAAATTCCACTCTCCACTAATTGACTGCAGTTTCCTTTGAAACAGCCTCCAACTCTTCTGAACAGTCAGCAGCCCAGCTGGGACTCGACAACCAGCGGCATCCAGGCCTCCTGGCTCCAGAGGGTCGCGGTGGCTGGGTGAGCTCTGGACAAAGAGACAGACACTGGGGTACTGGGACCCTCTGAATGAACACTCAGAATCAGTGCCTGTGTGAGGTGCTTTCCATGGAAAGAGGCCTGGCCAGGACTCGAATTCACACCTGCCTGACCCCAGCTCTTGTCATTTGACATTTTGCTGCCTGCTTCTTAAGGTGCTCATGGCTCATCAGCGGCAATAGGGAGCCACAGCAGGTTCAAGCACAAAACTGCTGGAGTGTAGGTTTTCTGAGAGGAGTCGCAAACTGCCCGATCCAACATCCGCAGGGCTATGAGAATGAAAATCCTTCTGGGGTCAGGTGCTCACTCTGTCACACACCCACCCAGCTCTCCTTCCTCAGTTAGCCAGAGAACCATCTTGTTCTCTCTTCTCCTTCTGAGAAAGTCAGAAATGGCTCCCAACTCAAACCCTGTTACCCCTCCTGCCTGTTCCCTTGCCTGACCTGGGAGCATCTGGCCAACCACCACTTCTCCTCAGGGCAGCTCAAAAGCAAATATTCCTACTCTGCCCCTGCACTTGGAGAAATCTAAAACCAAAGGCTCAAGAATCCCAGCAACCCAGCCCTGAGAAAATCCAGAAGCCTCACCTGATGGCCGTTATGACTATAACTCCCTCCAACATGAGGCTCTCTGACCTCGGTCTCACACAGAGGTCACGAAAGGTGGGGAAAGGTAGGCAGGACGACTTGTCCAAAGACACAGGTCAGTCGTGGAGTTCAGTTCAGTTCAGTTCAGTTGCTCAGTCGTGTCCGACTCTTTGCGACCCCATGAATTACAGCACGCCAGGCCTCCCTGTCCATCACCAACTCCCAGAGTTCACTCAGACTCACGTCCATCGAGTCAGTGATGCCATCCAGCCATCTCATCCTCTGTCATCCCCTTCTCCTCCTGCCCCCAATCCCTCCCACCATCAGAGTCTTTTCCAATGAGTCAACTCTTCCCATGAGGTGGCCAAAGTACTGGAGTTTCAGCTTTAGCATCAGTCCTTCCAAAGAAATCCCAGGGCTGATCGCCTTCAGAATGAA
>NW_011494816.1:1984157-1985651 GCF_000754665.1 Bison bison bison | reverse complement strand
GTTTCTTCCAGTCCAGCGTTTCTCATGATGTACTCTGCATAGAAGTTAAATAAGCAGGGTGACAGTACACAGCCTTGACGTACTCCTTTTCCTATTTGGAACCAGTGTGTTGTTCCATGTCCAGTTCTAACTGTTGTTTCCTGAACTGCATACAAATTTCTCAAGAAGCAGATCAGGTCGTCTGGTATTCCCATCTCTTTCAGAATTTTCCACAGTTTATTGTGATCCACAGAGTCAAGGGCTTTGGCATAGTCAAGAAAGCAGAAATAGATGTTTTTCTGGAACTCTCTTGCTTTTTCCATGATCCAGTGGATGTTGGCAATTTGATCTCTGGTTCCTCTGCCTTTTCTAAAACCAGCTTGAACAACTGGAAGTTCACGGTTCACATATTGCTGAAGCCTGGCTTGGAGAATTTTGAGCATTACTTTACTAGCATGTGAGATGAGTGCAATTGTCCATTAGTTTGAGCACTCTTTGGCATTGCCTTTCTTTGGGATTGGAATGAAAACTGACCTTTTCCAGTCCTGTGGCCACTGCTGAGTTTTCCAAATTTTTTGTCGTGGAGTTAGGAGAGCCTAAATCCAGACCTGGCTGTGCACGCTGCTGCCTTTTCCCTGATCCAGCTCATCTGTCTGAACAAAGAGCTCTACTTGGTCCCTGAGCCATTCTTCCAAAGGGAGCTATGAGCAGCAAAACCAGAATGTCCTGGAAATGTCAGTTTTCCTTCCATGAATGAAAAGGGCCAACATCCTTCAGCAAAATCTGGTCTCCTACTTTTGCACACTTACTCCCTCTGCCTGGAAAGCCCTTCCCCTTGGAGAACTCACTATCTTACTAGGAGGTCTGCTCCAGGGTGCCCCTCCTCCAGGACATACTGCTCAACCCCTCTTCTGGCTCCTCTGCTGCCCTCACTCTCACACCTTGCTTGGCACAGTACAGAACTCTATCTGCTGACTCCTATACCTGAGCTTCTCTAAGGCAGGAATGTCTCAGCGCCCACAGCAGGAGCTCCAGCAGTATCTGGGGAAGGAGAAGAGCAGAGAGGGCCAGAGAGGGCCAAGCACTCTGGGAAGAGTCCTGGGTGTGAGTCTTGACTTCACTCCCCAGCTGTGTGACCTTGGGAAATTTACTTCCCCTCTCTGGGCCTTGGGCTCCTCACCTGAGAAAAAAATGTGAGTGACAAACTCTGTCGTGTAGGGTTGTCTTTACAGATCAAATGAGACTGAGGATACCAGGCACTTCATGAATCATGGAGCTTTGAATAGATAAGGACAGTGGGGGTGATGATGATGGGATGCTGGGCACAGGCACCACCTAGGTGGTAGAGTGAGTGTGACATTCCTAACACGCCCTCCTGATACTCGTCTGCCTCTAGCTTCTCGGGAAAGAATAGTCAGTCTGCTCATCTGTGCTGGAAAAAAGTAGGGGAATTAATGATCATGGAGCACTTGCTCTGTGCTGGGACCTGCCAGAGATAGCACCTCGGTCCCAGGG
>NW_011494816.1:1978334-1984057 GCF_000754665.1 Bison bison bison | reverse complement strand
CCCCAGCCACTGATGCCAAGAGGTAAGATGCTTGGTTCTGGTCTCATGCTCAGGGCACTCCCACCCTGGAGCCTGTCCTTCCTGTGTCTCCCACTGTAGGCTGAGTCCAAAGCTCCACTTGACCACACATCTAGCCCACCCTCAGGCGCTGCTAGGCATGGGGCCTCTCAGGCTGCTCCTGGGGCCACTAGGGCAGAGCCAGGACATTTCAGGGGCCCAGCAGACTCAGAGTCCCTCGGGCCAGGCCACACCCACCCTGATGAATCCTCAGGCAGCCTTGCTTCTGTTCCCCATTATCAGCGAGGACCAGTACCCATCAAACAAAACAGGCTTATGAAGTCTGAAGAACAAGGACTCTGATGGGATGCTGTAATTATAAACATCAGCAGCTCAGCAATCTGGGATCAGGGGAGTCGCCTTGCTTTGATGGGGGTGAGCAGCAGAGCAGCTCAATTTAGATTATTCTGGACATCACAGGCAAGAGGAGATGGGGTCCTCTATTCCAACTTCCGAGCATACTTCAAGGGAGTTTCAGGTCGCTTCAAGGCACATGAGGCCTTTCACCACGGGTCCCTGTGGACTTCTCCGACCCCTGCCTTTGCAATACCTCGCTGGAACTGAAACTGCTCATTGCTATCCACACTTACCACATCATTTCACAGTTGCAGGCCTTTTTTGAAGGTTATTTGTGTGTTGATGAAGTCCTTTCTATGCTGTAAGACTCAGTTCAATTGCCACCTGCTGTCAGAAGCCTTCCTAGCACCCCAAGCAGTAAAGCACTTCCTCCCCCTTGGTGTAAGGCTTGTCTCTCCAGCCTCGAAAGAACTAAAGCTCCATCTTTTCTCTGGTCTTTGCATAAGTTGTTCCTGCCTTCCCCCTGCAGCTATAACTCCAACTCACCTTTCTTGTTTCAGATTAGATGTCCTCTCCTCGGGAAGCTCTCCCTGATCTGCCGCCAGGCTGCCTTGGGTGCTGCCCGGCTACCCAGATCCCTGTGCTGGCCTCATGTGCTGTAATGGTCAGTTGGCACATTTGAGTTCCTTCTAACCTAGATGCTCTCTGTCCCCAGTGCCCAGCACAAACCTGGAATTCAGCTGGAGCTCAGAGAACGTGCACTGAAGACATATGCTCCCTTGCTATCAAACCAAGGGGCAGGACAATCCGAGGGCTATGGACTGTGGCCTGAGTCCTGTGAACCCTGTCTTCTGAAACTGACAAGCCCCAACTCCTAGTAACTGACAAATGAAACCGCCAAGGGCTGCCATGACCCAAGCGCAGAGGGCTTCATATGGAAGGAATCAAGAGGATGAGGAATAAAGTATCAGTTGGAATAGACACTTTATTATCCAGGCCTCAAGTTTCTTCTTTCCAGAAGCTCTGTAAAGTTTTACCTTTGCCCCAGCAAGCCTTGGGAACAACCCTACAGAGCAACAGGAAATGGCCCATTATGGCTAGGGGAGGGAAGGGCTTCCCAAATGCTCCTGCCTTCCCAGTAACCCTGCAGGTTGAGTCGCTTGAATCAGGTGCAACGACAGGGCCCAGAGACCGGGTTCTAGTAAGGACTCTGCTAAGCCCATGGGTCTGGGTCTCAGTCTCCCCACCTGTACAGTGGTCTTGGGGAAGGAGGAATTAGGCCAGATCTACCGCTAACGTTCAGGGCTACAGCTTAACAGTGGCCATGCGCTCAAATCTCAGTAGCTGTGTGACTTGGACAAGCCCAGGGGGCTTCCTGCCTCACTCTGCACATCTCTAACATGGGGAAACCAAGCTGGGACTGCACTAGGAACTGTGTCAAGGGCTGCCATGACCCCCATGGGAGAAGGGTGCAGAGCAGGGCTCCACACACAGTGAACCCCATCCATTCTGTTCCCGTAGGTCCTCAGCCAGCAGACACTGACAAGAGGACACAAGGCCTTCCAAATCCACTGTACAAACGTATCCCTTTAATCAAGTGAGGAGGTATTAACATATGATGTTATCTCCACACTGGAGATGAGGGAAATGAGGCCTGAAAGGGGCCTTAACTTACTGTAATTCTGTGAGCTGGGGACCTGGCCCTGGATCCCAATGCCAAGCCCAGTGTTCTTTCCCTGACACAGAATGTTCCAGGACAATGTGTTTTGAAAAACAGAGGCAAAAACAGAGGAGAAGGGGCAAGCATCCACATTAAGGTCAACTCAAACATACTGGAAGGTGTGCCTAAAAGACACCACTTAGGGTCAGTGACCTGCCTCTGTGTCTTTCTGTCCTACCCCAGTCACCAGCTCCCACTGTGGTCGGGCTGCCTGGAGGCCCTTCCCTGCAGAGCGCTGGGCTTCTCCCTCACTCTATGGAGGCCTCTGCTCAGATGCCACCGCTCTGGAGAATGCAACCCCACCCGGCTCAAACAGCATCCATCCAGCCTCTCAACCTGCCATTTTTATATATCACCATATATCATACTACCAGACACACCATCAAGTTTTTCTCATTCAGCAACTATTTATTGAATACCTATTATGTACCAGAAGTTGTAGCAGATGTTTGGGAACAGAACAAGGCCCCTGTCCTCCTGGAGCTTACACAATAGAAGCAGAGACAAATCATAAACAGGAACTCTGAGCTTCCACTGCAGAGGGCATGGGTTCGAATCCTGGTCAGGGAGCTAGGATCCCACATGCCCTGCAGTTTGGCTAATAATAAACAAGACAAAAAGGTTACATGATAGGCTGTTAGAATGTGTAAAGTTATTTTGGGGAAAAAAAAGAGTAACGAGATCACGCATGATAGAATGGGCTGGGCGGGTGGGGGGGCGTATTTTAAATAGAGTGTTGAAGTGGGCACCACAGAGAAGAGGAGGAGTTGATTCAGCAGATGTCTGGGGGGAAGGGCATGCCCTGCCATGGGAACAGACAGAACGAGGGCCCCGAGGAGGGAGTGTGCTTAGCTGAAGTGGAGGAGGTACAAGGAGAGAAGTAAACGACAGTGTGGGCAGGGGGTGCAGAGCCCAGGATCACACTGCAGGCCATCGTGAGGACTCAGGCTCCTGCCCTGAGTGAAATGGGGAGTCATTTCACAACAGCACGGGTCAGTGACAGAGGACAGGCAGATTTGATTCAGAACAAGAGGATCGCTCAGGCAGTCTCGCCTGTTTGTTTAGTTTTGCTTGTCTCTCCATAGAAACATGAGACCCCTGAGGGCAGCCCTTGGTCTGAGTTGATCACCACTATCTCCTCAGTGTCCAGAACAAGGCTTAGCACCTACAGGTGCTCAGTAAACGTCTGTGAAATGACTGACCGACCAAACAAGCACCCCAGCCTGCCTGGTGGTACTCCTCACACAGCCAAACACTCTGGCCTCAGGGCCTTTGCACTGACTGCGCATTCTTCCAGGAATGCTCTTCCCCAGATATCTCCACAGTTTATTCCCACAATTCAGACCTTCACTCAAACAGAGTGACCTCAAATGGACACAGAGGCCTTTCCTGGAGGGATTTGCCAAATACCACTTTCTGACACATCTTTCTCTTCCCTGCTCATTTTTTTTCCTATTGCATTTGTTACCAAATGATACACTTTATTTTCCTTACTATCTGTCTCCACCCACTAGAAAATAGGCTCCTGAAAGACTTTATGTTACTCACTGACCAATCTGCAGTGTCTAGGACACTGCTAACACATAGCAAGAGCCCAGAAAATGTTTGCTGAGTGAGACAGTGATGACTCCTGCCTGCCCCCTTGTCCAGCCTCAGTGAGCAGGATGACAGGCCAAGGTAACATATGGGGAGGACCCCTTGTCCAGTAGCAAGACGCTCTGCTAACCACAGGCCTGGAGACAGAGGCCAGAGCTAAAGGAAGGGCCATGCCATCCCGCAGTAAGTGGTTTCATAGAGTTATCTCGTGGTAACCGCACAAACTAAATGTCATCATTTCTGTTTTACTCACGAGGAAAAACTGAAGTTCAGAGAAGCTAAGTAACTCTCCCAAGATCACAGAAGTTAGGAGACAGCAGGGTTGGAATTTAAACCCAAGTCTATTTGCAGCTTCCAGTTCTTATTCAATCCAAGTCTTACTGACCTGCCAGGCCATGCCTGACCCCGCACTTGGTCCTGAGTAATACAGCAGTGAACAGGGAGGTGGGGAGTGGTGAAAAGGAATACTTGGTGGTGGTATTTGGGTTGTGCCCGGTATTTGGGTTGTTTTCAGTCTTGACTTTGGTTTTTTTTGTGGTCCCAGCTTCCTTACTCATCATCTGACCCTTCTCTCCTGTTTCAGCCTCCTCTTGCGGTGTCCATCCAGACTGATGCACTCACCTTCAGCCATTTGCACCTGCTCTTCCCTGCATGAAGTATTCCTTTTCACCACTCCCCACCAAGACCTGTTAGAACTAACACCCCAAAAAGATGTCCTTTTCATTATAGGGGACTGGAATGCAAAAGTAGGAAGTCAAGAAACACCTGGAGTAACAGGCAAATTTGGCCTTGGAATACGCAATGAAGCAGGGCAAAGACTAATAGAGTTTTGCCAAGAAAATGCACTGGTCATAACAAACACCCTCTTCCAACAACACAAGAGAAGAGTCTATACATTGACAGCACCAGATGGTCAACACCGAAATCAGATTGATTATATTCTTTGCAGCCAAAGATGGAGAAGCTCTATACAGTCAACAAAAACAAGACCAGGAGCTGACTGTGGCTCAGACCATGAACTCCTTATTGCCAAATTCATACTGAAATTGAAGAAAGTAGGGAAAACCACTAGACCATTCAGGTATGACCTAAATCAAATCCCTTATGATTATACAGTGGAAGTGAGAAATAGATTTAAAGGCCTAGATCTGATAGATAGAGTGCCTGATGAACTATGGAATGAGGTTTGTGACATTGTACAGGAGACAGGGATCAAGACCATCCCCATGGAAAAGAAATGCAAAAAAGCAAAATGGCTGTCTGGGGAGGCCTTACAAATAGCTGTGAAAGGAAGAGAAGCAAAAAGCAAAGGACAAAAGGAAAGATACAAACATCTGAATGCAGAGTTCCAAAGAATAGCAAGAAGAGATAAGAAAGCCTTCTTCAGCCATCAATGCAAAGAAATAGAGGAAAACAACAGAAGACTAGGGATCTCTTCAAGAAAATCAGAGATACCAAAGGAAAATTTCATGCAAAGATGGGCTGGATAAAGGACAGAAATGGTATGGACCTAACAGAAGCAGAAGATATTAAGAAGAGATGGCAAGAATACACAGAAGAACTGTACAAAAAAGATCTTCACGACCCAGGTAATCATGATGGTGTGATCACTCACCTAGAGCCAGACATCCTGGAATGTGAAGTCAAGTGGGCCTTAGAAAGCATCACTACGAACAAAGCTAGTGGAGGTGATAGAATTCCAGTTGAGCTATTCCAAATCCTGAAAGATGATGCTGTGAAAGTGCTGCATTCAATATGCCAGCAAATTTGGAAAACTCAGCAGTGGCTACAGGACTGGAAAAGGTCAGTTTCCATTCCAGTCCCATAGAAAGGCAATGCCAAAGAATGCTCAAACTACCACACAGTTGCACTCATCTCACACGCTAGTAAAGTAATGCTTAAAATTCTCCAAGCCAGGCTTCAGCAATATGTGAACTGTGAACTTCCTGATGTTCAAGCTGGTTTTAGGAAAGGCAGAGGAACCAGAGATCAAATTGCCAACATCTGCTAGATCATGGAAAAAGCAAGAGAGTTCCAGAAAATCATCTATTTT
>NW_011494816.1:1973958-1978234 GCF_000754665.1 Bison bison bison | reverse complement strand
GATGAAAGTGAAAGTGGAGAGTGAAAAAGTTGGCTTAAAGCTCAACATTCAGAAAACGAAGATCATGGCATCCAGACCCATCACTTCATGGGAAATAGATGGGGAAACAGTGGAAACAGTGTCAGACTTTATTTTTCTGGGCTCCAAAATCACTGCAGATGGTGACTGCAGCCATGAAATTAAAAGACACTTACTCTTTGGAAGGAAAGTTATGACCAACCTAGACAGCATATTGAAAAGCAGAGACATTACTTTGCCAACAAAGGTCCGTCTAGTCAGGGCTATGGTTTTTCCTGTGGTCATGTATGGATGTGAGAGTTGGACTGTGAAGAAGGCTGAGCGCCAAAGAATTGATGCTTTTGAACTGTGGTGTTGGAGAAGACTCTTGAGAGTCCCTTGGACTGCAAGGAGATCCATCCAGTCCATTCTGAAGGAGGTCAGCCCTGGGTGTTCTTTGGAAGGAATGATGCTAAAGCTGAAACTCCAGTACTTTGGCCACCTCATGCAAAGAGTTGACTCACTGGAAAAGACTCTGATGCTGGGAGGGATTGAGGGCAGGAGGAGAAGGGAACGACAGAGGATGAGATGGCTGGATGGCATCACTGACTCGACGGACGTGAGTCTGGGTGAACTCTGGGAGTTGGTGATGGACAGGGAGGCCTGGAGTGCTGGGATTCATGGGGTCACAAAGAGTCAGACACGACTGAGCGTCTGAACTGAACTGAACTGACAACAACATCAAAAGACATCAAACACCTACAGATAAATCCAATATAATACATGCAAGACCTTCACATAGAAAATTACAAAATATTATTGAGATAAATAAAGACTTTAGAAGGATGTATTACATTCATGCACCAAAAGATCCCAAACATGAATTTGGAAATTCTAAATTTATCTTCCCAAATACTCTAAATCAAAATGCCAGCAGATTCTTCTCACGTGTAGAAACCACCAAGCTAATTTTAAATTTATACTAAAATCCAAACAGCCAAGAACAGCCAGGGTAATCTTGAAGAAAAATAAAGTGACTTCCACTATTGGATATCCAGCCTCATTGTAAAACTGCAGTTAACTAAGACTGTGAAATAGGCAAAAAGAGAAACAAACAGACCAATGGGACAGAACAGAGAATGCAGAAATAGACATACTCACTGAACTGATATACAGCAAGGGAGGGCGGAAGAAAGGACAAGCTATCTGACAAAAGCAGCTGACTCTCTCGATTTATATACTTAAAAAATAAAACATGACCACTACCATACACCATACACAAAAATAAAATCCAGATGGATTATAGATCTAAATATGAGGTGTAAAGCGGCTAAGCCTCAAGAAGAAAAGACAGGAGACTATTTTCACAATTTGAGGTAGGCAAAGATTTCTTAACTAGGACTCAAGCACTAACCGTAAAAATAACAATCAATAAAGCAGACTGTTATAAAATTAAGACCTTCTACTCAACAAAAGGCACCATGAAGAGAGAAAGAGGACAAGTCAGAGAGGGAAAAAATATTTGTAGCCCGTTTGATTAACATAGGGTTTAGATCTAAAATGAAGATCTTCTACATACGGGACTTCCCTAGTGGTCCAGGTGTTAAAACTCCAAGCTCCCAGTGCAAGGGCCTAGTGTTTGATCCCTAGTCAGGGCACTAACATCCCACATGCTGGGTAGCACAGCCAAATTTAAAAAAGAGATCTTCTACATAGAAAAAGGCAAATTACCCCTCCTAATGACAGACTTTGTTTTCTTGGACTCCAAAATCACTGCAGACAGTGACTGCAGACATGAAATTAAAAGATGCTTGCTCCTTGGAAGGAAAGCTACAACAAACCTAGACAGAGTATCAAAAACCAGAGACATTACTTTGCCGACAAAGGTCTGTAGTTAAAGCTATGTTTTTTCCAGTAGTCATGTACAGAAGTGACAGCTGGACCATAAAGAAGGCTGAGTGCCAAATAATTGAAGTTTTCAGACTGGTGCTGGAGAAGACTCTTGAGCATCCTTTGGACAGCAAGGAGATCAAACCAGTCAATCCTAAAGGCAATCAACCCTGACTATTCATTGGAAGGACTGATGCTGAAGCTCAAGCTCCAATACTTTGGCCACCCAATGTGAAGACCCTACTCAGTGGAAAAGACCCTGATGCTGGGAAAGACTGAGGGCAGGAGGAGAAGGGGTGACAGAGGATGAGACAGCTGGAGAGCATCATTGACAAAATGGACAGATGAGTTTGTGCAAACTCTGGGAGATAGGGAAGGACAGGGAAGCCTGTTGTGCTGCAGTCCATGGGGGTCACAAGCAGCTGGACATGACTGAGTGCCTAAAAAACAACAACAAAAATTTTAAGGACTTAAATAGACATTCCACAAAAGAGAATATTCAATGGTCAATGACTGTGTGAAACAGTGCTTAATATAATCTGTCATCATAAAAATGTAAATCAGAATCACGATAAGATACCACTACACAACCACCAGACCAGCTACAAATTCAGAGAGACAACACTAAGTGTTAGCAAGGATGACAAGCTATAGGAGCTCTGTTTCTCTGCGGACAGGAGAATTAAAATAGTGTGGTCACTTTGGAAAACCGTATGGCATTACATGGGCTTCCCAGGTGGCTCAGTGGTAAAGAATCCACCTGCCAGTGCAGGAGATGTGGATTCAATTCCAGTTTGGAAAGATCCCCTGGAGAAGGAAATGGCAACCCACTCCAGTAGTGTTGCCCAGGAAATCCCATGGCCAGAGGAGTCTGGTGGGCTACAGTCCATAGGGTCAAAAAAGTGTCAGACACAATTTAGTGACTAAAACCAAAACAACAATGGCACTACACACTAAAAGTGAACACATGTGAACATCATTCCTAGGCACCCAGCCAACAGACGCGTAAGCGTGCCTGCATTGTAACACACACACACCTGCATTCACTGCAGGGTTGCTCTTGTCCTTGTGTTGCTTAGTCGCTACGTCGGGTCTGACTCTTGCAATCCCATGGACTATAGCCACCAGGCTCCTCTGGATGTGGGATTTCCCAGGCGAGAATACTGGGGAGAACTGCCATTTCCTTCTCCAGGTGATCTTTCCAGGCCAAGGACTGAACCCATATTTCCCACACTGCAGGTGGCTCCTTTACCACTGAGCCACCAGGGAAGTATTGCAGCATTACTCAGTCACAAACTGGATACAACCCAACAGCAGTGAAAAAGATCAACCATAATTCAAAAATATACTTGCATCCCAGTGTTCATTGCAGCACTACTTACAATAGTCAGGACGCTGAAGCAACAGAAAAATCCATCAGCAGAGGGATGGATAAAGAAGATGTAGATGTGCTACATATTAATATACACAATGGAATATTACTCAGCCATAGGAAAGAACCAAATAATGCCATTTGAAGCAACATGGATGGCCCTTACTTCATACTGAGTGAAGTAAGTCAGACAGAGAAAGAGAAATATATGATATTGCTTATATGTGGAGTCTTTAAAAAGGGTACAAATGAACTTACCTACAAAACAGAAATAGTTACATATACAGAAAACAAACTTATGGTTACCAGGGGGTAAGTGGGGAGGGATAATTGGAAGATTGGGATTGACATACACACACTACTATATATAAAACAGATAACTAATAAGGACCTACTCTACAGCACAGGGAACTGTACTTAGTACTCTGTAATTGCCTGTCAGATCAGATCAGATCAGTCGCTCCGTCGTGTCCGACTCTTTGCGACCCCATGAATCGCAGCACGCCAGGCCTCCCTGTCCATCACCAACTCCCGGAGTTCACTCAGACTCACGTCCATCGAGTCAGTGATGCCATCCAGCCATCTCATCCTCTGTCATCCCCTTCTCCTCCTGCCCCCAATCCCTCCCACCATCAGAGTCTTTTCCAATGAGTCAACTCTTTGCATGAGGTGGCCAAAGTACTGGAGTTTCAGCTTTAGCATCACTCCTTCCAAAGAAATCCCAGGGCTGATCGCCTTCAGAATGAACTGGTTGGATCTCCTTGCAGTCCAAGGGACTCTCAAGAGTCTTCTCCAACACCACAGTTCAAAAGCATCAATTCTTTGGCGCTCAGCCTTCTTCACAGTCCAACTCTCACATCCATACATGACCACAGGAAAAACTATAGCCTTGACTAGACGGACCTTTGTTGGCAAAGTAATGTCTCTGCTTTTCAATATGCTATCTAGGTTGGTCTATAACTTTTCTTCCAAGGAGTTAAGCATATTTTAATTTCATGGCTGCACTCACCATTTGCA
>NW_011494816.1:1972404-1973509 GCF_000754665.1 Bison bison bison | reverse complement strand
GTCTCTGTTGTTCCATGTCCAGTTCTAACTGTTGCTTCGTGACCTGCATACAAATTTCTCAAGAGGCAGATCAGGTGGTCTGGTATTCCCATCTCTTTCAGAATTTTCCAGTTTATTGTGATCCACACAGTCAAAGGCTTTGGCAGAGTCAATAGGAAACCAATCTTAAAAAGAATGGATATATGTATGTATAACTGATTCATTTTGCTGCACATCTGAAACTAACACAACCTTGTAAATCAACCATATTCCAATAAAAAAAATCTTAAAAGAAAAGATCAATCAACTATAATACTACACACTGATGAAAATGAATAAACCATACCTACACAACATGAACAGATTTCAGAACACATTGGATGAAAGAAGCTAAACATGAGAGCATAGAAAACGACCTTAGCTATATAAAGTGCAAAACCAAGCAAAACCAGGTTGTGGTTCTGGGAGGCAGGCCAGTGGTAACCCGAGCGAGGAGGCAGGAGCAGACACTGGGAGGAGAGGTGAGCCAGTCTTTCCAGGGTGATGGTGATATTCTACTTCTTGACCTAAGTAAGTATTGGTCTCATGGTTATATCCACATTATGATATTCATCTAACTGTACACATGATCTTCGCAATTTTCTATAGTTTTTCTAGTGGTCATGTATGGATGTGAGAGTTGGACTGTGAAGAAAGCTGAGTGCCAAAGAATTGATGCTTTTGAACTGTGGTGTTGGAGAAGACTCTTGAGAGTCCCTTGGACTGCAAGGAGATCCAACCAGTCCATTCTGAAGGCGATCAGCCCTGGGTGTTCTTTGGAAGGATTGATGCTAAAGCTGAAACTCCAATACTTTGGCCACCTCATGCAAAGAGTTGACTCATTGGAAAAGACTCTGATGGTGGGAGGGATTGGGGGCAGGAGGAGAAGGGGACGTCAGAAGATGAGATGGCTTGATGGCATCACCGACTTGATGGACATGAGTCTGGGTAAACTCCAGGAGTTGGTGATGGACAGGGAGGCCTGGCGTGCTGCGATTCATGGAGTTGCAAAGACTCGGACACGACTGAGTGACTGAACTGAATGGACTAGATTAGATTTACTTCAATGAAAATATAATAAAAATAG
>NW_011494816.1:1970289-1972304 GCF_000754665.1 Bison bison bison | reverse complement strand
CTAATGAGGAGGAAGGGGAAGAGGGAAGGAGAGGAGAAGAGAGTGGTGGGCACATTAATGGACCAAAGAAGGCAGTGACACGAACTAATAATGGTGTTTAATCCAACTCTATGCATTTAAGATTAATAACATAAATACAAAAAAGGATCCTGCTCTAGAAGGAAATTACTGGAATCAGACCACCCCAGCACCTGTCTCATAGGGTCAAAGTAAGTGACGTTGTGCTCTGTTAAAGTGGGTATAAATATTATTTTTTTATTCGTATTCAGCATCTAGAGCAAGGCAGAGCTCCAATAAGTAATTCCTGAATGAAGAGACGCATGTTTGGAATTCCCTGGTGGCCCAGCATTAAAGAATTAGCCTGCCAATGCAAGGGACACGGGTTCGATCCCTGGTCAGGGAATATCCCACATGCCACGGAGCAACTAAGCCTGTGCTCCACAACAACTGAGACCTTCATATCCTAGAGCCTGTGCTCTGCAACAAGAAAAGCCAGTGCAACGGGAAGCCCGCGCAGCACAACTACAGAGTAGCCCTGCTGTCCGCAATCAGAGAAAGCCCGCGTGCAGTGGCAAAGACCCAGTGCAGCCAAAAATAAATAACTTGTGAGTGTTAGAGAGAGACGGATGTGCTCTTAAGATAAAATAAGTCCTGGGGATGTAATGTATAGCATAAGCATACATTGTTGTTATTTAGTCACTAAGTCATGTCTGACTCTTTGCAACTCCATGGACTGTAGTCCGCCAGGCACCTCTGTCCATGGGATTCTCCAGGCAGGAATACTGGAGTGGGTTGCCATTTCCTTCTCCAGGGGATCTTCCCGACCCAGGGAGCAAATCCGTGCCTCCAGTGTCTCCTGCATTGGCAGGCAGGTTTTTTTTTTTACCACTGAGCCCCCTGGGAAGCCCATTAAATGTCAACAGCATCACAATAAAACTGTAAAAAGAGAGATGGATGGCCAAACCAATTGGTGCAGCAAGACATGGCCCTCAATGCTCGTCTCACCGCATCCATCCACCAGCATCCTCTCCCCATGCTTGTGTTCCATTTCAACTGGCACGGGCCTAATTAGTGCAGCCTCTATTCAACCCCCCTCGCCACCCTCTCTCCAGCATCGGACACCAGCCCAGGGAACTGTGGACGTTGGGCCAAATGAGTTAACAATTTCCTTTCACCCCTATGGCGTTTCTCAAATGTTAGTCCATCTTTGCACAGCCTGAAAGAGCCAGAGTCATTTTTAACAGTCCAGTTCTGGGCTGGATATGTCACCACGACAGTAAAAAATAAAAATTGAAAGAAAAAAAAAGTTTAGTGCATCGTGTGCTTATAATAAATAGATTGCACAAAATTATTCATTCCACATATGGGCAGAGCAATGCCTTTAATGTGCATATTGTTTGCGGAGAGCCCATAACCCAGGCTGTTACTGAGCAGAATGTGGAAGTCGTTTTCTACTATTAAATAAGGGAAACAAGGTTCTCATTTTAAAATTAATTCAATGAAAACTATTAAGCAGTTGGCCGTGAATGCCTTGGTATTTTTTCCAAACTGATACTAATAAGGGCTCCTACTCCATACCCTGCCCAAACAAAAACACAGAATTAACCATATCGTATCCAAGAACGTTTTTCCAGGGCTGCTACTGTTGTTTTCTGAAACACATAACCCAGAGGAGTGTGCAGATTCACCCAAAACCAAGACCCAAGTCCCCATGATGCTGTCCTCGGGTGGTCTCTATGGGGCACTGACCGTGTGGGTGCCACAGGCTGGTGAAGGGGCTGCTGTTCTTTGTTCGACCATCTGTGAGTGCTCAGGACACACATGGTCCTGGGCTCCATTGGAGTAGCAAGGAGTAAGTGAGACTAACACAAGCCCCCAAGACCTCTCCAGGGACATGTGGTTAGCAAGCATGGACAGTGCACTCGCTGTGGGGCAGCTGATCAAGGGGAAAGACTGCAGGAGTGACCAGAAGTCAGAGAGACGCTGATGAATCCTCAGCTATGTCACATCCTAGC
>NW_011494816.1:1969046-1970189 GCF_000754665.1 Bison bison bison | reverse complement strand
ACATCCTAGCACCATGGTCTCAGTGTCTTCATCTGTATAATGGGCTGTTCTGTGAACCTGATGTGTCCCTGTCCATAAAGAATCCAACATGTTTGGTGTGCAGCAGGGGGTCATCTGATTCTGGGCCCTCTCTCTCCATCTGAGCCAACTCTGTGTCCAGGATGCAGAGACAAGAATTGGTCACAGCTCCCGGTAGTGCCAGCTCGTTGAAGCAGGAGGCGCAGAGTTGCACGGGAGCTCAGGGCAGAGGAGGCTGGGCTCTGAGGCCCAGGCATCACTCCTACATATATCATTCCTAAACGGGTGTCCTCAGCTGATGAGCACTCAAACCAGTGCTGACCAGGAAGTAGAGTGACAGGGAAGGAGACGAGGTCAGGTCAGGACAACACGGACCATGCTGGGATGGATGGGGTATCCATGTGCCCCAGGCCCTGGGACCGTCAGCCCCCTGAGGGCGAGGATAGTGTCTGACTCAACGTTGAATCCTCAGAGCCCAGCCAGGCTGGGTACTTGCAAAAACTCAGCAAAGGACTTCCCTGCTGGTCCAGTGGTTGAGAACCTGCCTGCCAATGCAGGGGACACGGGTTCAATCCCTGGTCTGAGAAGATTCCACATGCTGTGGAGTAACTAAGCAACTAAGAAGTGTGCTACCTACTACTAAGCCCTAGCCCTGGGGCCTGTGCTCTGCAACAGGAGAAGTCACTGCAGTGAGAAGCCTGAGGCCACAGCTAGAGAGTAGCCCCACCTCGCCACTAGAAGAAGCCCACGTGCAGCAACAAAGACCCAGCACAGCCAAAAATAAACAAATTAATTAATTTTTTTAAAAACTCAGTGAAGGTTCTTGATAAACAAATAAGCCCCCAATGACATCCTCCATGTGTTTCTGGTGGTCCAGGGAGGAGGGGGCCTCCTGGGTGGAAGCATTGATCCCTGTGTGATTCAAGCCTCCTGTTCCATACTTCTTAAAACTGAGGTGTCACAGGGGGGCCTGGACTGTGGGGCCAGTTCTAGGAGACATGAAGACCAGCTAAGGCTTCCCAAAAGGAGGAGGGGACTGAGCCTCCACTTCCTCAGCCTTACGTGGGGATGAAGCAGCCACCCTGCCTTCTCGGGCTGCCAGAGGACCAGATGACCCGACAGAAG
>NW_011494816.1:1967390-1968850 GCF_000754665.1 Bison bison bison | reverse complement strand
GAGCTGGGCACCTTGGCAGCCCCATCCCTCCATCTCAACTGTCTCTATCTCTCAACAGATTTCAACTGTGCACCCACTGCGGGCCAGGCTCTGTGGTCTGGGAGCTGAACCTGGGCTGGAGGTCAGCCTAGAGACCAGTAGGGGTCCTAAGCATCACCGAGGCTGGGAAAGGCAGGCAGGAAGGAAAGGAGGCAGTGGACCCAGTGCATGGCTCGAATGGGAGCTTAGTAAATACTGGGTTACACTGAAGCAGACAGAGGGATGGACAGACATATGGCTGAGGACAAAGGAATAAAGGAAGCAGGGGGCAAGACTCAGACCTCTGGTTTCTGGTTCCTCCTGATCCATGGAGGTGGTTTGCTATGCACTGTCCCCCCAGACCCATACTCTTCTGGTGGCCCCAAGGAAGGACCTGTAAACAGCGTGCATCACAGCCTGAAAACCTTGCCCACGTGTCTGCCTCCCACTCTGTCCCTACTTGTCTCTTCCTAGACGTCTCTCTGTTCTTTCAGTCTCTGCCTTTCTGTCTCACTCTGCTTTTCTCAGTAGATGGGTCTCTTTTCCCCTCTTTCTTGCTGTTTGCTTCTCTTTTCACTGCTCTCTCTTCTCTTTCCTTCTTTTCTTCCCTCCGCCCCATTACCCATCTGTCTTCCCAACTCCCCTGTGAAAGCCCAGCTCCCAGCCGCCACAGGTGTGTCTGCAGATGTTTTATCCAGGGAGACATTGGTTGTAAGCAGTGAGAGAGGGTGAAGACAAGGCAGACATCCTTGTTGAAAGGTGGCATAACTAGAAGCCCAGCAGTGACCCCGGTCACAAGCAGGGGGAAACCAGCATCCCTGCCATGCCCCACCCTACCCGTGTATCACACCTCCTCCCCACTGCTAGCTTTCCTTTGGTCGAGTCCTCCTGACTGCCAGAAGGTGGTGAGGAGGAAGGGGGCACCCAAGGGAGAGGGTGTCACCTAGAACAGAACCGAATGAAAGGATACCATGGGACCACCGGTAGTTTTCACTAAGAGGCTCGCAGTCAAAGTCCTACCACCCTGGCCAGAAGCATGGGGATCTGTCTGTGAGGGGCAGCACCAAACCCATCTGGCTTGGGCCTGAGACCAAGACATGCAAGACCGCTTGGCACAACAGCAATGCTGGTCACTTGCACACATGGGCCAGCACTTCACAATTTTCAGGGCCCTGACATGCCACCCATCCATTCAATAGATATTACTGAGCACTCCACTTTGTTAACAAAGGTCCGTCTAGTCAAAGCTTTGGTTTTTCCAGTAGTCATTTATGGATGTGAGAGTTGGACTATAAGGAAGGTTGAGCGCCGAAGATTTGATGGTTGAGCGCCGAAGATTTGATGCTTTTGAACTGTGGTGTTGGAGAAGACTCTTGAGAGTCCCTTGGACTGCAAGGAGATCCAACCAGTCCATCCTAAAGGAGATCAGTCCTGGGTGTTCA
>NW_011494816.1:1964985-1967290 GCF_000754665.1 Bison bison bison | reverse complement strand
AAACAGTCCTAAAGGAGATCAGTCCTGGGTGTTCATTGGTAGGACTGATTTTGAAGCTGAAACTCCAATACTTTGACCACCTGATGTGAAGAGTTGACTCACTGGAAAAGACCCTGATGCTGGGAAAGATTGAAGGCAGAAGGAGAAGGGGACGACAAAGGATGAGATGACTGGATGGCATCACTGACTCAATGGACATGGATTTGGGTGGACTTTGGGAGTTGGTGATGGACAGGGAGGCCTGGCGTGCTGCGGTTCATGGGGTCGCAAAGAGTCAGACATGACTGAGCGACTGAACTGAAGTGAACTGAACCACTGTGCCAGGCACGGTTCTGGGTCCTGAACCTAGTGGAGGGGAAACAAGATGGACAAAAGCTCCCACCCCTGTGGAACTGACATTCCAGTGAAGAGATGGACAACAAGCAACATATGTTATCAACCACTGGCAACCATGTGGAGATGCCGAGAAGGCAGCTAGTTGTACACACCTGAGCTCCAGGGGGAGTTCCGGCTGGGCTTATCCATTCAGGAGTCATCAACAGATGACGTGCTTCAGAGCCACAGCCTGGAGGAGGTCACTGAGAGAGGGAGAGAGGTCAGTGGGGTGAGGAGGACCCAGGGAAGGGGGCCAGAGACAGCAGACAGGTGGGGAGATCGGGAGACTGTGGGGTCAGTGAGGAGGAGAGTAAGCGCAGGCAAACACTGCTGCTGGGCGGAGAGACAGAGATGACGGTGGCCTGAGCCACACGGAGGACACGGGAACCTCGGCAGAAGCAGGAGCAGCACAGCTGGGGATGTAGAATCCTAGCACAGGCCTGGGGAGAAGACAGGAGAAATGAGACAAAGAGCACAGCTGACTCTTTCGAGGAGCTTTGCTCTAAAGCAAAGAATCGAAGCGGTATCTGAAGAGGGAAGTGGGTCCCGAGGTTTGTTTTGTTTGTAATAGGGTAGAAAACACAGTGTGCTTACTTGGGGATGGAAATGACTCAGCAGAAAGGAAGAGCTGACCCAGCAGGGGTCACGCGCCTGCTGGGGCCATGTCCTTGAGCAGGTGAAGGGCATCTAGTGTGTGGTCTGTCTGACGCCCACATGCCCCCCAGGAAGGAGGGCGGGGGCACTGCCCTGTTCTCAGATGAGGACACTGAGGGAAAATGGCTAGCCTACTCCTCCAGAACATTCACCCGGGAGTTCCCTCCCTTCCTCAAAAATCTCCTGCCCCCGCTCAAAAATCTCCTCTACCTGCCCCCTGTACCTGCCACCCCAGGCAGGGCAGGAATCTGCACTTGCGCTTGCCCCTTAGATGTTTCTCACGTGCACTGAGGTATGACAGTCACTGCTCTAGGTCAGCAGGTGTCAGACTTCATTTTTTTTTTTAATCTCATATCCTTATCAGGTGGCGTTAGTGGTAGAATCCACCTGCCAATGTAGAAGATGCAAGAGACCCAGGTTCAATCCCTGAGTCGGGAAGATCCCCTGGAGAAGGAAATGGCAACCCACTCCAGTATTCTTGCCTGGAGAATTCCCATGGACAGAGGAGCCTGGCGGGGTACAGTCCATGGGGTTGCAAAGAGTCAGGCACAACTGAGCATGCACTTCCTTTCCTTTCCTATCAGGAGAAAACATATTCATTTCTAAATCATAGACATAAACCACTATTCTTATATATTACCAAAAATACTTCATCACTTGCTAGGTGTGCAGCCTTGGGCAAGTTGCTCGAGTAACCTCTCTGTGCCTCATTTTCCCCACCCATAAGATGGGTGATAATAAGAGACCCTACTTACACGGCTGTTTCAGCAACCACAGTTGTTGAAAACACAAGCAGCGCTCAGAACATTGCCTGACACTTAAAGATCATCAACATCATTACACCAAAAATGAGATATGTCATAAACATAAATCACGCTCTAATATTTCTCCCCCTCTCCATAGGTGATCTTAGTATGCCACCTTAGCAACTGCTGGACCACACTGGGAGGCCCCCGAGGACAAGAACTGTGTGCCTAGTCATCCTTTTATCTCCAATGCCTCTCAGAGGGCCTGGCACAAGCAAGTGGGCAATCAACTGTTGCTGGAATTGAGACCCACTATGGCTGAGGTCCTATTGTGAACCACACATCACCTAGTCTCTGCACCAAGCACGGAGGTGGGGATGGGTGTTCCATTTACAAGGGGAGGGACTGAGGCTCCAAGGGGTCAAGAGATCGGTCTAAGGTGGCAAGGCAAGTTACAGCAGAGCCAGGGCCCACACTGGGGCGGCTGGATGCCTTGTCCCCTGGTTAGGAGTGGCCTCGCCCCATCCGAA
>NW_011494816.1:1953130-1964885 GCF_000754665.1 Bison bison bison | reverse complement strand
TCCCCCCATCAGAGGGGTGCAGCCAGAATACACTGCCAGGATCCGGCCACTTGGGGGGCCAGGACTGGCTCTTAGCTTGATTGTCCGCCTGCCTCCCAGCAGAAGAGGAAGGATTAGTTGGGCAAATGCACACACACCTCATAATTAGCAGAAGTGCAGAGGAAAATGGAGCCTAGGTGTGAGCAGGAAAGGCTGGAAGAGGAAGAGACCCTGACCTGGCCACCCACCCCTCTCCCCACTACCACCCTGCAGCTGAGCCCCGTCTGAGCCAGAGATGCACCACTGCACCTTCCCTTCACCTCACGCCTCCCGCCAGGTCGAGCTGCAAATCAGCCAGCAAGGCTGCATTAACGGATTTCTGAAATGTCACCAAGAACAAAGCTACCCTTTCTGCCAGCCCCTAGTATTTACAAGCAAGCACAAATCTGTGAGAAAATTCAATTGAACGCAGATGGCAGGAAATTCCTCTAAAATGACAGTGGCCAAATTCAAACCACAAGACATGAAAATAACCCAACATACTAGACATGAAGAACGTATCTTATAGACTGCTCCTCGTGCGATTTGCAATCTGTGATTGATTACCAGGAAGACAGACTGCAGATTTATTGGACTTCTGTAGAACACGGATTCCATTTGCAACAATTAAACCTTCCGTGGTTGAGAGAGGGGTCGGAGGGGGCTAGAGGGAGATGGTGAAGTTAAGGAATGCAGTGTGAAGCTGATAAAGGCTGGTGTTAGCACCCATCAAGCTGGGCGTCCGCTGGCAGGGGAGGGTCTGGGTGTGCGGGTGCAGCTGAAACCCAGGCACCTGCCATTGGGCTGGAGGCCCAGCTTGAGGCAGTGAGCTGGGGGCAGAGGTGTGCTGACAGGCTTCTGAAGGGACAGGTATTTGCAGATCTGCTGACCCTCTGGGTATACGTGCTAGACTAGTGGCGTCCTTACAATGGCGATGGTTCTGGAGGTGCTAAAGGAAAAGAGGACAAAAAGAATCCGCAAGCTGAGGGACTGACGCTGCTTCTTCTCCCCAGGCCTTGCACAAAGCAGACATCACTAACAGATCACACCATCTCTTTCCTGCTAAGCTCAGAATCCTGCTCAACATGGTTCCAAAGGCAGCACTAGCAAGTGACCGAAGATGGGCTAAGAGTGGAAACCTGTTTGCCAGCCCTGGGTTCAAGCGCTGGGGGAGCCTCGTGGGGTATGCTGAAGCTGGAGTGCTACTCCAGCATTGAAGGAAACAGGTGTGTCTAAAATCCTAATGATCTCAGCACATGCTAATAAGCTCCAGGCTCATGCATGTGGAATGGTCCAGGAGTTGAGATTCAAATTAGTCAGCTAATCGGTCAGATTCAAATCTGCACTACCAAGTTAAGTTTCTTTACCAAGTGCCTGACACCCAGCATCTGAAAGATTCCATCCAGCTCTCAGTCCTCAGAGGGGCTCAGATTTCTCCAAGGGAAATGGGGGAGAAGAGTCACATATGGATTAAAGACAGACAAGGGACTTCCCTAGTGGCCTAGAGGTTAAGAATCCACCTCCCAGTGTAGGGTTTCCCTGATAGCTCAGTTGGTAAAGAATCCGCCTGCAATGCAGGAGACCCTGGTTCAATTCCTGGGTCGGGAAGATCCACTGGAGAATGGCTAGGCTACCCACTCCAGTATTCTTGGACTTCCCTGGTGGCTCAGCTGGTAAAGAATCCGCCTGCAGTGCAGGAGACCTGGGTTCGATCCCTGCGTTGGGAAGATCCCCTGGAGAAGGGAAAAGCTACCCACTCCAGTATTCCAGCCTGGAGAATTCCATGGACTATACAGAGGGTGGCAAAGAGTCAGACATGACTGAGCAGCTTTCACTTTCCAATGCAGGGGATGCTGGTTCGATCCCTGGTCAGGGAACTAAGTCCCCACATGCCTGGGGGCAGCTAAAGCCCATGCACCGCGACAACCAAGCCCAAGCACTCTGAAGCCCATGCTCCGCCAACTACTGAAGTTTCTGCACGCTGCAACTAGAGAAAGTCCGAGCACCACAATGAAGAGTCCACACGCCTCAACAAAGACTTGCGCAACCAAAAAAACAAAGACAGCCAAAATTCTTTGACAGTCCTCCCACTAAGAGGTGGGGCTGTGTCTCACTCTTTGAATGTGGGCTGGCCTGTGACTGCCTTGACAGATGCAGCATGGCAGGAGTGAGCCTGTTCCTGACACTGCCTTTCCAAGGTCTAGCAGCTTCCCTTTTGGTCTTCTGGAGCCCTGAATTGCCACACAAGAAGTCTGATGACCCTGCTGGAGGCACCCCAAGGAGACTGCATGGAGAGATGGTAGAGTCCAGCTGAGCCCAGTCTCCCAGCCACCCATCCATGTGTCAGCACACAACCAATCTGTCATGGGCCCTCCAATCAGACCAGATGCCAACTGAATACCACCAAACCCCAGTCGATGTCATGTGAGAAGGTTCACCCAGAAGAGCCTTGCCCCAAATTCCTGACCCACAAAATTGTGAGACACAGTGAAATGTTTGATCTAAACCACTACTTTTAGAGTGGCCCATTCTGTGGCATCCATCCTAGCCCCCTTCCCCCCAGCCTCACTTTCATCCTCATCACTTCAGCGTGGAGAGCGCTACCCTGGTCTGGCTTCCTGGCTTCCCATCTGGTCCCATCCAGTCAGACCCCCCTGGCTCCATGACTTTGCAAAGCCAAGGCTTTGATCATGTCCACCCTTTCTCCACTGGTGCTCAAAGCCCTCTAGGGTCCTGACCACCCCTCCAGCACCCTACCTACCACTCCCCTCCCCACCTCTAGGCTCACCATTCATTCTTGACAGGCTCTCTTGCTGTTGCATGCGCTACTCCCTCTGACTAACGCCCTGCTCCCTGTTGCCTCTCAACAAAGTCTTCTTCATTCCTCAGTGCCCAGCTCAAACTCAGGGCATCTGGTAGTTACCTACTCCAGGATTCTTTAGTCTTCACCATCCTGCAGTGTCCTTACGCACTTGACTCTCATTATAAAGGCAGCATGAAAAGAGGAAGAAACACTTGCGTTTTTGTCTGCCCTGTGTTAACGTGGCACCTGGCATGGAGTCCAGTAGTGTTTTATTGAATAAATTAATCGAATAAATGCAAGACGCAGGAAGTTCAGTACATATTCTGGCCCCAGCCTGTCTAAAGGAAAAGAAAACATGACAAGTTGAATTGCAACAAGCGGCACAGCAGAGATTACAGGTTCAAGTCAGAGAAGAGAGAGGCCACTGGAAGCCCAAAGAGCCAGAGAGGACTTCCTAGAAGAGGAGGATCGTGCTAGTGTCAGAGCCTCCTCCTCCAGGAGCCCCCCCCCCACCCCGAGAGTCCTCTGGGCAGAGGCTGCTCCCTGCACGCCCACTCGCTGCACACGCCTGACTGCATCACAGGCGCTACTCATGCACCCCGCGCCCCACTCACTGGTGCATCCACAGCATGCAGCCAGGGGGTCAGCGACAAGCTGACCTCCACCAGGGCATCGTAACCAGGCTGCTTGTCTCTCCTCCCTCTCAGAGACAGGGACCAGCAGGGGCGCCCACCCAGGGCAAGCAGGAAGAGGCTGAGTTGTTGAAATGAAGGAAGGGGAGATTAAGGAGGCTGTGTGGAAGGAGGAGGGTCAGAGAGGCCTGAAGCAGGCACCAAGGAGCCACGGGGCACTGACCTGCGAGCCTGCAGATTCCCCTGTGGGATTGGAGACAGCAGCAGGTTAGTGCATCAGTGTCTAGAACAGACTGGTGAACACAGATGCCCACTGAATACCAGTCTGGGCTCCAGGGTCGCTGGGGGATGAGCCGGGCCCTGACTGACGGCCCAGGGAAGGGATGGATACTTTTCCAAAGTGGCAGCAAAGGGCCAGGCCCAAGGCTTGGCTGTCACACTCAGGCAAGGGAGCACCAGAGAAGGGCAACCAGGGCAACAGGGAGCAGAAAAGCTCAGAGAGCTGGGCTCCACACGGAGAAGAGCTATCCAGCACTGGGATGGGCTGACTACACGGGTAGTGAGCTGCCCATCCCAAGACCTTCAGCCATCAGGTAACCTCAGAACGTCAGGGCTGCACAGCCTCTTAATCTTCCTTGTTATGCACACGGGGACACTGAGGCCCAGAGAGCAGAAGACCTGGCTCAAGGTTGCTCAGTGAGTTAATGACAGAGCAAGACTTGCACCCTGGCCACCTCCTCCTAGTCAAGACAGCATTCCACACAGACCCTCCTCAGCTGATTCACAGCCAGGGATGCTTATGAGGGGGCCTACAGGCAAAAACACCACCCCTGACACCCCCAGGCCCCCTCCCACGGAGACCGAATCCTAACCCCAAGGCTCTGCAGCACAGAGAGGGTTGTGCCACACTGCGAAAGCTGTTCAGAGACTTGGAGCATCAGTCTGCTCACTCACCTGCAAGATGGAAATAAAAAATAGGATCAACAAGATAAAAAACACTCAGGACAAGCCCAGTGTGATGCAAAGGCTATTCAATAAATGTCAGTCATGGTCTTTTTTTAAAAACAAACATTTGAGACACTGGAATGAAAAGGACCCAGCTTTGCTCACTTCCGGCTGTGTGACCTTAGGAAGCCCTCTTTCCCTCTCTGAGTCTCTCTGCCTTGTCTAAAGGGAGCGATTTGGGTAAATGATCACAAAGGTCCTGACCAGCTCAAAGAGTCTTCACATCTGCTCCAGGTTTTCCCAGACATTCTCTGAGTCGGGGAGCCATCTCATTAGCATAGGAGAAGCCTGGCCCCTTATCCAGACACCTCAGGTGTGGACAAACACCCAAAAGGCATTAGGGCCTGCCTTAAGAGGCCAAGGAAGGAGCCGCTGCCTCACTCCCATCCTCCAAACCTCTGGCAAGGACTTTCTTGGCTCACTTCACATGCACCCCTGTCGCCATGCCTCTCTTGCCTCATCATTCTCCCTTCTCAGCAAGGAAGGGACAGGTTTCTAATCAATGCAGTAAAAAAAAAAAAAAAAAAAAGCTGACATTTATTTAGCACATACCATGTGCCGCTTTCTGCACCAAGCCCTTTGCCTATCACCTGCCACAGCTGCTTCTGGATGAGGATGATGAACCCACTTGTACCTGAGGAAGCCAGTTTAGAGAGGGGAAGTGCCTGGCCCCTGGTCACACTGACCCTGGCCACACTGGTAAGGTGGCAGGAACCTCAAGCACACAGGCACCCTCTGGCACCTTCCTGAGTCCCCAGGGTGAGTAAGGATCCTAGGAAGAGGGACAGAGCTTAGATCTTAGTCTCCCTGAACCCGATGCTGGGCCTGGAATCAGGGAAAGGGGAGAGCCTGGGCCAGTCTGGAGAGGGGAAGGTGAGAGAAGCAGGATCCCGGGGCTGCAGGCAGATTCAGACCCCTGAGCTGAGCCCAGCCTAGAACTTCCTCTCTCTCATCTTCTCATCTGGCTGGCTGGGGGAGGTGGGGGCTCTCTGTGATGCTCAGGTTTATAGAAATGCATCCCCCCAGGACTCAGTGGGGGGGATCAACTACAAACAGAGCAGTGGGTACTATGAATCAAAGCGCAGCCCACCTGAGCAACAGCTCTCGTAGCCAGGCAGCATGGACCACAGTGGGCAGCCACAGTCCGATTCCCTGGGGAGGCAACAGGGCCAGGTGGAACACGCACTGGCAGACCCACGTCTGAATGTGGCTCCATAACCTGTCCACTGAGTGGCTGCGGGCAACACCCACTCCACTCCATGCCCACAGCAAGGTGATCAATGCATGTGTATGTGTACATGTATATATATTTCAGTGCTGCCTGAGTCATGGGACACAATCAGAAGAAAGGCAAATGGGAAATACTAACACTTTTTGGGAGTCAGGGACAAGGCTGGGGTCCCTGCCTGTTGGGAAGACAGGAAAGCAAATGACTGGTGACAGAGACAATGTCTGAGGACTGCAAGAGCCCAAAAAAAGCCCCTTACCCACTCAAGAGTGTTCGAGAAGTCTTCCTGGAGGAGGCGGTATTTGAGTTGGGCAGGAGCATGGGGCTGGGGAGACCAAGGACAGTGCATGAGTGCAGAGAGGCAAAGGAAGGACTGAAGCAGCAGTTCCCCAAGACGGCCTGTTTGCTCGGCTCTGCATTTGAGCTCTGTCCTGAAACAAACTTCTCCCAAATGCCTAATTTACTTTTATCAAAAACAATCCCTCAACACTGAATGCTCCCCAAATGTCTAATCTTCTAAGCTCCCCTTAGAAGCCTCCCCTCCGAAGCTCTCTGTTCGACACAGGCCCACACAGTTGGAAGGCCATTAAAGGAGAGGGGCTGGAGAGGACAGGACTGAGTTTCTGGGCTCAGGACGGACCTTAAAGACCTTCTGCTTCAAGGAGACCTAGGAATGCACTGACATGTAAGGGTCAAGCAGAGCTCAGACCCCCAGTTGCACAGCCCAAGGCTCCTTCTCACATCACTGCCCACATGGTCTCTATTCTGCCCTCTTTCTGGGGCAGCCCCAGCATATGCCCTAATGGGGGGGTAGGGGACAAGATAGGCTGGGACAGGGGACAGATGGGATTGGGGGCAGGGCACGTCGATAACATCTGGTCATTTGGAAGGTCATTCAACCCAGGGCTGCGCATCTGGGGAGACAAACCTCCTATCCTGATGTCTCAGCCAGGCTGTGCATCGCCAGACCAGCTTGGACCAGGCGGTCAGGATGGGGAACTACGGATTGGGAGAGAGACCTCTGCTTGGCTCAGGTAGTGAGCGTCCTGTCCCTGGAAATACGTAATCAAGTGGCTGAGCTGCTGCTACAGAAGCGAGGCTTGCTTTGAATGGAAGGTTAAACTGAAAATGAAGAGTCCACAGATCTCTTCTACCACTTAAGTCCCAGCCTCATAAGCTGGGACAACCTCAAGCAAGTCACTGGAATTCCTGGGGTCTCAGATTTTTCTTGTCAAACAGGACGTTCATTCCTGGTTGATGGCCCTTGTGAGAGCCAAATGAGAGCATGGACGTGAGGGAGCTTGGCAAAGCACAAAGCACTATAAAAATGCACGGCATTATTATCATTTGAAACAGACTTTCAGAGGAGTGGGCCCCCAGGACCCGAGAGAAACGCAGCCTTCCTTCTATTGGAACCATGTGTTCCCAATGAGGTAATGGAGGAGAAAGCACTTTGTAAAATGTAAATCCCCACACAAATGGTAGTTGTTATCATTGCCATTATCCTGATGATGACGGTGGGGATGTTGAGGATGACGGTGAGCACTGTTCTCCCATCTCCAGCTGCGGGGACCCCAAGAGGCCAAAACTCATCAACCTGTAGGTCCCGAAAGCAGACCTGTCACCTGCCAGGCCATCAGCTTCCTGATTTGAAGGTGGCTGAGAAGCAGTTTCCGACAGGCCTGGCCAACCCCAGGAGGGCCTCTGTATCTCCATAGGATGCCCCACAAGTATCCCGAGTTCAGCCAAGCTTCCTCCCAACCCAACCCCAACCTGCTCCTCCTTTTCCACCTCCAGACACCCAAGGCATCATTGTAGATGACTACTTCTGCCCCAGTCCCTCTGATCACCAATAATAATGACTAATAATGAGAACTAATGTTTACTGTGCCCCATATACATGCAGAGACTCCTCTAAGTCCTTTTCAAAGCTATCTCCCCTACCCCATAAAGAAAAGATTGTTAGCATCCCATCTTATACATGAGAAAACTGAAGCACAGAAAGGGTATGTAACCTGCCCAAGGTCACACAGCTGATAAATACTGGAGCCAGGGTTTGAACTCTGGCATTATGCAGCCAATTAACTGCCTCTTCCATCTCCTAAATGTATTTCACATCCCCACTGCATGAACACTGCCGCAACCCTAGTCCAGACCACCAACACCTCTCATTTCAGCCCGTTATGACTACCTGTCTTGACACACCCAAGGTAGATTACATGAGGGATTGGACTTGTCTGGTTCTTTTCTAGGCTCCTAAATTCTGGCACAGGGGTGGGACCAAAGCTGGCCAGCCTCAGTGAGTGCCCATTACACTGAACCAAGCCAAACACATGCAGGAGGTCTGGGGGCTGCTAAGGCTGATGAAGGGGCCACAGGCAGCAAAAAGATGGCCTGTGGGTGCCAGGCATGGGCTGAGTGCTTTCCATGCCTCACCCCACTTCATCCATACAAGGACCTCTCCAGGTGCAACTGTGCCCCTGGACAGATCCAGCTTCCCTCCACTCACCAACTGGAGAGCTCTCCTCTGGCCTGCAGAGGAGAGCAGTGGGCTTGATTTCAGACGGGAGATGAGGCTGACCTCTGAGCCCCAACTCCACGGCCCTTCATTGCACTGTGCCTCAGTCTCCTCGAACGTTCCGTAGGGCAAGTCACACCATCCTCAGGGTGGTCGAGACAGCTGAAGGAGGGTGCATCGGTGGATTGCTGGCACAGCTCTGGTATGGAACCGGAGCAACACTGCTGCCCACGCTCCACGGAGGTCTCTCTTGGAGGAGAGTGCTGGAACCAGGGGTGAGGACAAAACGTTCCGAGGCGGAGCCGTGGCTCCCTCTGGGCCAAGAGTTGGGCAGCCCCAAGCACTGGCCTTTATAAGGGGTCATGATTTATGGGCCCAGGTTGCAGGGAAAGCCTCCTCTGATGTGGCTCCAGACACCTATTAAAGGAGCCGGCAGAGCAGCACAAGAATAGCCCAGGTGGCCCCATCCCAGGCCGGTCCTCCCTGCCCGTTCACTTCCTTTCTGCCTTCTCCTTGCCCACAGAGGATGACATGGCTGGATGGCATCACTGACTCAATGGACATGGGTCTGAGCAAACTTCAGGAGAGAGTGGAGGACAGAGAAGCCTGGCATGCTGCAGTCCATGGGGTCACAAAGAGTCAGACACAACTTAGCAACTGAACAACAGCAAAGTCCACAGATTCGGAAGTGGGCAGGAAAGCCAGCTCAGAAAAAAAGGGACAACCAGAATGTGCTCTTCACTCAGTCCCACCCCAGCCAGAGCCTGAAGCAACCCGACAGGGTCCACCAGGCGGCCCCTCCAGGGGAGAGCCCGGCTAACTGGAGATTCAGGCGTGCTGCCACTAGAGAAGTGGCATCACTGGGCTCCTGTCAGAACAGGGCTCTGGCTGCAGGGGGGCCGCCATGGAAGCAGGGAAACCAGAATAGGGGCAACCGTCATCCCGGTGAGCATGACAGTGGTGTGAGCCAGGATGACCGCAGGCAAAGGACGGGATTCAAAGGGTCAATGTCTTCCTGTGTGGTGAAGGTAAAACCATCAAGATCTGGGGATGAATTCCATGTAGGATGCTGGAGAGAGAAGGAGCTCCAAGGCTTTGGGCTTAAGCAACTAGCAGGAAAATGGGGGAGGCTGGGGTATTACCGGGAGTTCAGCTTTGGAAGTGCTACGTCTGAAATATCGATTAGACATCCAGCTGAAAAATGGGGCAAACAGAGTTGAGGTCCAAACTGGAAGTAGAAGCATGGGATTCACTCAATGATATTTAAAGCCATGAGCGTGGAGATCACCCAGGGAGTGAATGCAGACAAGAGCTAGGAGCTAGGTGCACGCGAGCACTCAGACATCAGCAGGAGGAACCAGCAAAGGTGAGTGAGGAGCTGCCAGGGAGGGAGGAGGAGGGAGCACCATGAGGTGTCCCAGAAGCAGCGAAGAAAGTGTTTAGAGGAGGAGGGAGTGAGCCAGTGTGTCGGATGCTGCAGAAAGGTCAACTCGGATGAGGCCTTGGAACCACTCCCAGATCCAGGCACCCAACGGGGTGACTCCTGAGATGGGGTGACTCCTGAGATGGAGTCAAGAGCCTGAGTCGGGAGGATTCAAAGAGGACAAGGAGGAGAGGGAGTGGGTACTAACTCATTTAATACTCACAACAGCCCCAGGAGGTCAGCACGACTTTTCTCATCGTTTTAAATTGAAAACAACAGAAACAAAGGAGACGGGGAGGGTAGCCAGAGTGCCCACGCAGGTCACACAGCCAGGGTGTGAAGCCAGGCAAGCTGGTCCCGAGGCCTCTGGTCTCACGCACCCTGCTCTGCTGGTCTTCATTCTGATGTGCACACTGCTGCCTGTTTATTGAACACGCCACGTGCCAGGGCTCGCTCTGCAACACCACCTAGACAGCACGGCGTGTCCCTCCACAGCCGCAGGTCGGCTGACTGCCCACCTTGAAAATCAGGAGACCTGGGCTCGGAGTTAGCAAGAGGTGAGACCTGCATTTGAACCCAGGTCAGGGTAACTCTGATGCCTGTGCCCTTAACTGATAGCATCAGGATGGCATCCTGGGTCCCATGGGATCAGACACTCCGTCTACACAAGGAAAGGCCAACCCCTGACACAGGGCCCCCAAATCCCACTGGTTAACAGAGTCCAAGCATCGTGGGCAGCTCTTAGGGTCCCTGCAGTGTCTGGCCTGCCCCATCTCCGGCTTCATCTTCTGCCCTACCTCCCACCACACTGCAGTCATTTCTGGAGATCCAAACCCTGGTCCAGCAGACTTGAAGTCCAGTACAGAGAGGTGCAGAGCCCAGGAAAGCCCCTGAATGGTGGCAACAATCATGTCCACCCCCTACATCCTCTAGAGCACTTCCCCAAATCCCTTCTCCACCGCTGGTCCTGGGCTCCAGCCCTTGTCCGTCCCGAAGGAGCTTGAGGTAGGAGGCATGGACACAGAGAAGTGCACTGAAGTGTCCCGGGGGCTCTGAGGGGGTACCTGCTGGGATGCCCGGGGTGAGAGCAGGGCTCCATGTTCTGCACCCCAGGGTGCCCCCTCTGGATACCCAGTTACCAGCACAGGGCCTGGGCCCCAGGAGGAGCTCAGAAAGGGACAGATGGGAGAAAGGGAGAAAGGAAAAACAAGCAGAGGGAGGGAACACTGTCTCCTACCAGGCAAGACTGGGTGATGACTGGATCCCCACTGCACACATACCTGGGCTGGCCTAGGTGCTACCTAGTCATTCATTTCACGGATACTTACTGGGCATCTACTCTGTGCCAGACAGCATGCTGCTGCTGCAGGTGCTGTGGAGAACAAGATAGGTGCAACCCAGCCCTCGTGGACCCTACGGACTGGCAGGATTTCCCGCTGCACAGCCTCCGTGCTTGCTCCGTCCCAGCCCCTCCTACCACAAGGTCACTGCCTGGTAAGTACCTGCCCCACTTGGCCTGGGCTCCCTAAAAGGCTCCCTGTGTGCCTGCACTCAGCCGCTGGCACCAGCTTATCCCTGAGGGACCACTTGCCAGATGAAATGAATGAGCAGTGCATCCTAGGACGGGGGTAGGGCCCAGTACTGCTTTGTCAGACCAGCAGCAGACACTTGAAGCTGTGCAGCCTCCATGACACATGGCAGCTATTGGTCTGGTTTTCTACCTGCTTTTTTTTTTTTTTCTTTGGCTGCAACATATAGCATGTGGGGATCTTGGTTCCCTGACCAAGGATTGAATCTGTGCTCTCTTCAGAGGGAGCGTGGAGTCTTAACCACTGGACTGCCAGGGAAGTCCCCACCTGCTTATACCTAAGTGACCCAAAGCATTAAAACAAAAGTGACTCGGCAGCCACAGCCCAGGCAGAAACGCTATTTCTGGAATGAATCTCTCTGGATTCAACACTCAACCAGCTCTGTCCAAGAACAGCTCAGCTGACAAGAACTGAGTTCTGCCCCAGCCCAAATCCACATCTCCAGTGAGGGCAGATGGCTTCCTGAGTCACACAGCACAGGACCAAGCAGACAGAGTAACTCCAGGGGCCTGAGTCCAAATGAGGCAACAAGCCTTTTG
>NW_011494816.1:1950858-1953030 GCF_000754665.1 Bison bison bison | reverse complement strand
TAGCATCTCTTATGTCCCCTGCATTGGCAGGCAGGTTCTTTACCACTAGAACCACCTGGGAAGCCCAGTTATTGCTATAGTTATCAGTAAAGAATTTTTTAAAACTCACTCACAGAAGAACAGGAAGGTGGAAACCTGTCAATAGCAGAAGATGTTTTTAAAGGACAGAAGATTTTGAGGGATGGAGATGCTTGTATGCACTGAGTCAAGTTGAGATTTCAAGATGCATTTGCTGGAAATGTTCAGGTGTAAAACTCTTACCTGGGGTACCAGGCTCAGCTTCTGGCACCAAATTCTAAAATCAGCTTGGGGACCCCACTTTCTGAGAAGGCTGCCCAGGGCTGATGGCCCCAGGGATGTGGCTCCTGGGTAAGGGAAGGCTTGCTGACCCCCAGTGCCTGAGGCCTCACAGAACAGAACCAGGATCAGTGGGAGAAGCTACAGGAGCCAGATTTAACTCAATAAAAGAACTGTCTTGAAAGCAGAGAGCTTCCCATCACTAGGAGTATTCAAGGCAGACTGCAGACCTTCCACCAGGAATGTTTTAGGGAGCTAGGCTGATGAATTTCATGTATGCTGTGAGAAATGGAACTTATATGTATTGAGCATCTTTATAATTAGAATACAATTTGCTGCTGCTGCTGCTAAGTCACTTCAGTCGTATCCAACTCTGTGCGACCCCATAGACGGCAGCCCACCAGGCTCCCCCATCCCTGGGGTTCTCCAGGCAAGAACACTGGAGTGGGTTGCCATTTTCTTCTCCAATGCATGAAAGTGAAAAGTGAAAGTGAACTCACTCAGTCGTGTCCGACTCTTACCAACCCCACGGACTGCAGCCTACCAGGCTCCTCCATCCATGGGATTTTCCAGGCAAGAGTACTGGAGAATACACTTTAAATATATATTATTTCATGGAATCTTCATAAGTTTTTACAGATGAGAAAATTGAGTTTTTGGAAGGTGAAACGGTTTGCTCACACTTTCAAAGCCAGCCAAAGCAGAGCAGAAATCTGTCCAATCGAAGTCAAATCTGTCCAACTCCAAAGCTCCTTCCCCTCACTCCGACCTGTAACTTCTTAAATATTTCCTTCATTACCAAGAATAGACCCTAGTCTTCATTCAGACTTCCTCCTCCTGTAGGATGAGGAAATGCTCAACTTCTCCATCTGTGAGTTGTGGTGGGGAAACACAGCAGGCCCTGGCCAGGCCAGCAGCCGCCCACCTGCAGGGCCAGAGGGTCACAGCCAGTGGGGTTAAAGCCCTGCCTCCAGGCAGCCCTGAGCCCACTCTGTCTAGCCATTCCTATTGGTCCACATGCTAAAATGGAGCAGATGCCTGAGAGTAGACCCAGGAAGCAGTGTGGGGCAGTGGGCAGAACACCAGAAGAGGAACCAGGAGGAGGTCTGGCCTCCCTCATGCAGGGCAAGCTGCTCCACCTTCCCCAGTCCTGCTCTCCTTTGTGCAAAATGGAACCATACTGTTCACCTGGCCCAACTCAGAGCTACATGCAGTTCCGCCTGCAATGTCCCCTCACTAGCCTGTCTCTGAACTCCTACACATACTCTAAGGCCCAGCCCCAATGTCACCTGCTCTGTGAAGCCTTCCCTGATCACATCCTATCCCCGGGCCCAAAGTGAGTTACTCTGTACTTCTTTAGCACTCAGAACATCCCTGGACTATTGGACTGTGGGCCTTGGAGCAGGTGCTGTGTGTCTCCAGCTGCACAGACAGATGGACTGGATTGATAAGACCTCTCTGCCAATCCAGAACCAATGGAGCATTACTGGATGTCTGTCTACAGCCTCGAGAGCAGGTTTTCCTCCTGCTCTTCTCACCCTGCCTCCCCTACACAAAGCCTCTGTTTTCTCTCTTCTTTCTATGCCCCTCAACACCTAGCTCAGAGTTGGACACATCATAGGATCATTTCAGTTCAGTTCAGTCGCTCAGTCGTGTCCGACTCTGCGACCCCATAAATCGCAGCACGCCAGGCTTCCCTGTCCATCACCATTTGCTAGAGTTCACTCAAACTCACATCCATCGAGTCAGTGATGCCATCCAGCCATCTCATCCTCTGTCGTCCCATTTTCCTCCTGCCCCCAATCCCTCCCAGCATCAGAGTCTTTTCCAATGAATCAACTCTTCGCATGAGGTGGCCAAAGTACTAGAGTTAGG
>NW_011494816.1:1950206-1950758 GCF_000754665.1 Bison bison bison | reverse complement strand
CTAAGTGACCCAAAGCATTAAAACAAAAGTGACTCGGCAGCCACAGCCCAGGCAGAAACGCTATTTCTGGAATGAATCTCTCTGGATTCAACACTCAACCAGCTCTGTCCAAGAACAGCTCAGCTGACAAGAACTGAGTTCTGCCCCAGCCCAAATCCACATCTCCAGTGAGGGCAGATGGCTTCCTGAGTCACACAGCACAGGACCAAGCAGACAGAGTAACTCCAGGGGCCTGAGTCCAAATGAGGCAACAAGCCTTTTGATTATAAATCCCCCTAAAGTGAGACTGCTCCCCCAAGCCATAACCTGCTGCCTCCTTCTCCCGCCTTCTCCCTGTCTCAAACCAGAATGACTAACACTAGGAAGTCAATGTAGGTTACCCTACCAGGACACTTTCGACAGTGAAAGGGGATGAGGATGGGGAGAGTAATTCTGGGCAAACCCTAGAAGTGCCCTGGGCTCAGATGTAAAATAGGAGAATGCATCTCGTTTGAAATTGGTCGTTGCCATGCGTGCACGCGTACTAAGCCACTACAGTTGTGTCCGACTTTT
>NW_011494816.1:1940639-1950106 GCF_000754665.1 Bison bison bison | reverse complement strand
TGCCCCCAATCCCTCCCAGCATCAGAGTCTTTTCCAATGAATCAACTCTTCGCATGAGGTGGCCAAAGTACTAGAGTTAGGATCATACCTCCCCAAATCTATCTTTGAAAAAAGCAGCGAGAGTACCCGGGAGCGGCCACGGCCCTGCCCTTCTTCTCTGCTGGGACTGGCGGCCTGGCCCTCGGCCACTCCTTACCCCACCCGCCAGGCTGTGGCAATGCAGCGCCCTCTCCCAGGCCTAGCCTGGCCAGACTGTCCCCAGGTCCTTGCCCAGCCAGGTCATCCAGTGCGGGTGCAATATTCCCTGAGCTGGCAAGCACACCCTGTTCCCCACAATCTCGAGCCTATAAAGGCCAGAGAGGCGCCAGTGGTCATGGAAGCCTCGTTCCAGTCTGGGTCCCCATGAGGCTCCCTCCAGCTCCCTGAGCCCACGCTCAGTTTAGGACCGTAAGTGTCATGTCTTTAACCTCCTGTCCACACCATCCCTACATTTTTTTTTTTTTAATTAGTGGAACGCTGGAGCAGTTTAGGGAGATAGTGGTGATAAAATTACTCTGAAAGGGTCTGGATTAACACTGGGGCCACTCGCCCAGGGAAAACCCAGCCCCAGATATGAAGGAAAAACAAAATAAATCCATGCCTTCAGTTAGATCGTGTTGAGAAAATGAGCCAAAAGGATTTTACAGAGAGGCAGCACAGTGCGGGGGAGACCTGGCTTCAAGCCTGGACTTGATGTTTATCAACCACGTGGTCCTAGGCAAGTCACCTCCTCCAAGGAGCCTTCCCTGATTCTAGCCCCACCCCCGCCCCTGACCCACTGTATCTATGGGCACCCCCGACTCCTTGAGCTTCCCACACACCTCCTACTACGCTGGGATTCCCTCCCAGTCAGGAACGCTCAGCTCAGCGCCTGGGGCAGAGGAACCCCATGGGCTTTTTGTTGGTTGGATAGACAAATTGCTGTGTTGTTGTTTAGTCATCAAGTCATGTCCGACTCTCTGTGAGCTCATGGACTGTAGCCCACCCAGGCTCGTCTGTCCATGGGATTTCCCAAGCAAGAATACTGGAGTGGGTTTCCATGTCCTTCTCCAGGGGATCTTCCCAACCCAGGGATCAAACCCTGGCAGGTGGAATGTTTACCACTGAGCCACCTGGGAAGCCCAAAGATAGAAAAACAGAGAACAAAGAAAGTTCAATTCTCTGGTCCTCTTTTTCATCTTTGAACAAGAATTAAGCCTCCCTCCACTAATCCCTTAGTGCCAAGCACACTGCCTGGTGCAAGGCAGATGCTAGTGGCTGAATGAAGGTAAGAACGAGTGGGAAACTGAGTGGCCTGGCTCCTCGGGATGGTGGTGAGGATCAGCTGAGATGAAAGTGGAACCACTGCACACACTTACGTCAGGGTCGTTTGAACTGAGGCTACCAAAGTGTGGGCCACAATCCAACAGCATCAGCATCACCTGGGAACATGCCAGAAATGCAAATTCCCAGGCCCTACCCCAGACCTACTGAAACAGATCCTCTGGACATGGGACCCAGGAATCTGGATCTTAACAAGCCCGTCAGCCAATTTTCCTGCATGGGAAAGTTTGAGAATCACTGGTTTCGATGACAGGTCTAAGTTATTTGAGTTCTCTGTTGCCATTCCCATCTCTGCAATACAGGGACAACACATGTAAACTCAGGAGGGTCGCAGGCAGGCTGTCATCACTAAAAGCAGACCGCCTGCATGAGGCTCTGGGGAGAATGCAGGCTTAGCAGACCTGGCCTTCCAAAGTTCTGTGCTCCAGAACTCAGCCTCGGGATAAAAGCACACTACACCCAAGGCACATGTAATGACGTGCTCGGCATGTGGCTGGGGTCATATGAGTGAAACCTCACGGTTGACCCAGACACCCCTGGGACTGAGCTGAAGCTGTCCCTTTAAAGGATGCTAGGAACCTGTAAGTCCCATTTTGTCCCGGAGGAAACTGAAGCCAGAGAAGGGCCAGACTGGACTGAGGTTACCCAGTCAGGGAATGCAGGCTGCTTCTTTGTTATTTTTTAATTTACTTGGCTGCACCGGGTCTTAGTTGGACTGTACCGGGCCTTGGACTCCATTACAGGGAGCAGGATCTTCTAGCTGTGGCTTGTGGACTCTCCGTTGTGGCATGTTAGATCTAGTTCCCCCACCAGGAATCGAACCCAGGCCCCCTGCACTGGGAGTGCAGAGTCTTAGCTACCGGACCGCCAGGGAAGTCCCGACGCAGGCTTCTGTTTCAAGCAGAAGTGCCCTCTGGGGGACCCCTCACTCATCTCAGTCCCAGAGCAGTGGGGACAGGCTGCCTTGCATACAGTAGGGGTCAATTCAGTACTCCCAACTCACTCCTGGCCAGGAACCTGACAGGGACTGACATTCAAGGTAAAGAGACACAGTGTCTCAGCTGGCAACAGCTGGTTCTCTTGGGCCCCCATGCTTTGCTGGACTGGGTTAAAGGTGGAGGTCCAGATAACCCCAGAAACCTGGAATTCCTCCTCAAAGCAGCCTCTTTTCCTATCTCTGACTCTTAAACTCACACTCACTCATTTAGTCATTCACCAATTACTCCCTGAGCACCTCCTGTGCCAGGCTCCATACAGGTGGCTCTAATCCCAGCGAGGACAAGAAAATCACCCATGTGGGAGTATTACTGTGCTTTTAGTGATGAGGCTCAGAGAAGTGCCATGGCCTACCCGTGGCCACACAGCTCCAGAGAGGCAGAGTAGGGCGGCCTGACACCAACGCTCATGCTCTAGCCGGTGCTCTTGCTGCGTCCCTGAATGAGAAGCTCAGGTCTGTACCTGGCTCAGTCCCTATTGTTCCAGATTCCAGATCACTCATCTGAGTGAACCCAGATGCCCTAAAGCCAGCAGGAAAAAGATCACCTACCTCCTGGGCCTGTCTAGAGAAATCTAACAAAAAGAAGGAAGCAAGGAGATGTGAAAACATGCAGAGTCCTTGCCAGGCCGCTCCTCACCACTGGCTGCAAGGCATAGACACCTGCAGGGATTATCTCCTCACCACCCTGTAGGCAAAGGATAGCCTTCCCCCAAAGAAGCTTTGAGAAGCACAGGGCTCACAGAGGCACACGGCAGCAAAGCCCGCACTTGAACTCGGCCACACAAAGCCCACACACCCGGCCACCAGGACTCTCACAGTCCCACTGCCTCTTTGACCAAACCTCCTCCCACAACCACTCCTGGCACAGGGCCCTCCCACCCTGCCCAGTCTGCCTCCTCTCCCTACCTGGCCCAAGGAGTCCAGCCTGGAGCCAGCAGCCACCAGGACCCTGGCCAAGAACCCCCAGGCAAAAGCAGAAGGGCAAAAAGAGGCACAGTTAAGAGGTTAAGACTTCTTAAACAGAACCTTCTTTTATTGTGAGGAAGAAAACTACAGACTCGGTTCACAGTTCAATGAAAGGAAATTGATCCTTGGGTTGAGCTGGGATTCAGCACATTAGCACGGTTTGCTCTGGTTTGGGGTCTGAGGTTTTGGTCAAGTCTGTGGGAAGCAACAACTGGGGATACCTCATTCCACAGGCCCCCAAAGGCACCAGCCTTGATGGCTCCATCTGAAGGACAGGGAATTAAAAAAGACCATCCAGGCAGGAGTTCCGGTTCTCCTTAAAGCTCCGAGAGCAGGCACTCCAGGCTGGACTGAGAAGCTTCCCTCCTTGCCCAGCTCTATATCCTCTTCCAGCCAGGCCGAGGGATGTACCAGCTCCACGGCTGCTCGCAGGACAGCCCAGTGTCACCCCTGCCCCCATACCCTGGCACAGCCAGCCAGTTCGGAACCTCTGAGCCTGAGGGCTCCAACGACATTCCCCCCCAGCCCACCCTGGTCTTCCCAAAGATGCCTCCACCACCGCCCCCAACCCCTGCACTGGGGGCCCCCATGAGCAGGTTCCCATGCCAGGCACAGGCCTGGCCACAGCCAGTCCTCAGTCAGAAATCACCCACCCACGGGGCCTGTCACAGACACATTCCTTAAGGAAAATCAGGCTGAAACAAGCAAGGTGCCCAGTCCTTCTCCGACCCTCGGGCCAAGCTTTCCAGTTTCCAATGTTTGTGTCCTAGGCCCAGAAGTCCATCCATCCCTACCTCCCACAGAGAAAGCCTGACCATCGCTGTAACCCCTCCTTGGCCTCACTGAGAGGCCGGGAGCTTTAATAACCGCTTGAAATTATTGAAATTTCTCTCTTACTCCTGCCTCACAGCAGAAGGGGCATGGGCTTTGGACAAACGTGCCTTCAATTCGCACTTCCCAGTCATGCAACCTTGAGCAGACCCTCTCTGAGCCTTATCTCAAAGTGGGAATATCAATAATACCCAGTTTGCCCCTGGGGTGGTGAGCACCCCTATCATTCCCAACTGTGCTCCCCACCAAACCAGGCTTGAAATAGCCTGCACCTCTTCCTGGAGATCCACACTGCATACCAGCCCCGAGGGAGCCTGTCTGTTGTCAGGAATCTTGCTGCAGAGCTGTCTTCAAAACACTTAACGATTGGAAATTCCCTGGTGGCCCAGCGGTTAAGACTCAAGCTTCAGGCTTTCACTGCCGTGGTCCCAGGTTCGATCCCATGGACCCAGGTTCAATCCCTGGTCAGGGAACTAAGATCCCACAAGCCTCAGGGTGTGGGCAAAACAAAACAAGAAAACACTTAATGATTACCCTAACCAGAGTAGCTGGCATGTAGTAGGTACCCAGGAAACCCCAGTTCTCCTTCCTCCCCTCCCCACCCCTAGGGCACAGTCTTTTGTTTCTGAGGACAGGGCACACAGTTATCCAGAGCTCGTGATTACAAACACACGTGAGGGTGTAACAAGCTTCATGCTGGGCTTGACAGCTCCATCAACAGGGTGCAGCGCCTGGATTAGTTGTAATGGGAGTTAATGATTGCTGAAATGGCTTTTCACCAACTCACAAGACTGGTGGCCCCGGAGTCCCTTTCTGCGCAGGACACACAGTCAATCCCCGTCTCCCAGGTGAGAAGCTGAGGGCACAGAACATCCCAGCAACTTGCCAAAGTCTCACAGGTGGCGGCAACCGGGAGCTGGGGCCAGGGTCTGGGTGCTGGCTCTGGGGCCCATGGTGGAGAAACACCCTATCAGTGACAGCCTGGCCTCACCAATACCTCACTGGGTTTCCAAAAGTTCTGCTCACCCCAGCGGCCATTCAACGCATGATAGCCGACTGGAGGGAAAACAGCCCATTTCAGAAGGCAATAAATATGTGTTTTTTCTTGCTAAACAAATTAGTTTACATCTGGTGATGTACAAATAAATAGACGGGTCTCGGCCAGGCCCAGACGAGACGTCTCCCAGGGCCTGGCCCCTGCTCTGGCCTGGGGTGCCATGCAGAGGACCCTCACTTCTCGCTTGCTCTCACACCATCCCTGGGGCCTGCTGCGCCCTTCCCCCTTCTTTGCTGTCACATCAAGAAGCGCCCAGGCCCTCTCCCCCTCCCCCAGGAGAGAAGCAAGGTCTCTGGTGGCTGCCTCCACCTCCTCGCTGTGAGGTGTGGGGCCTCAGTCTCCTTACATGTGTTGTTACTGTTGTTCAGTCGCTCAGTTGTGTCCGACTCTTTGCAGCCCCATGGACTGCAGCACGCCGGGCTTCCCTGTCCCTCACCATCTCCCAGAGCCTGCGCAAACTCATGACCTTTGAGTCGGTGACACCATCCAACCTTCTTGTCCTCTGTCTCCCCCTTCTCCTCCTGTTGTCCCCTTCTCCTGCCTCATGTGTAAAATGGGGATAATAACGTCTTCCTGCCAGAAGTGTTATGAGAACAGAAGCACCTGAAGTCCCTACTCTTAGATCCTGGCACTTAGGAAACAGACCCCCTGTTCCCCAGTACCATCAGGTTCCCAGGAAATGTACTGGCTGTGGGCTACCGGAAGTTCAGTCAAGCCTGTCCTCCCAAACTTCTGGGGGTTATAAGTGCCTCCAGCATTCCCAACTATGCTCCCCAGCAGATCAGGCCCTGGAGACAGTCTGCACCCTTTCCTGGGGATTCACACCACGTGTAGCACCACACCCCCAAGGAGCCTGCCTTGTCATCAGGAACCTTGCTGCAGAACTGTCTTCAAACACAAAGGCCACCTGTCAGTCCTGGCAGCTCAGGCTGCTCCCCAAGCACACAGAGGAAGAAACCGAGGCCCGGAGAGGTGAGATCACTTGCCTGGCATCAGGCAGAAAGCCTCTAGACTCCCAGCCCCAATATGTTTCAGTTCACACCAGTGAGAAAGAGATGGTACTTGCCACCCCCAAGCAGTGATGGGGAGGTCACGGCAGGACACATTGATGGCACCTCAGCCCACAGCCTGCACAAGTGCCCAGTTCCCTTGGGACTTAAGGCTCTGTCTTCCAGAGCCACTCATTTGAATGGAACCTCACTGAGGGTGTGCTTGGGTCAGTCATCCCAGTGCTATCAGCTGGGACACAGACAGAATCGGCTGGGAGCAGAGTAAGAGTGAAACCTCCCATCCTGGGGAAGTGAGCCCTCACTCTCTGAGCCTCAGTCTCCTTAAGTGTAAAAGGAAAGCACTGGACCCGATGACCCCCAGGGCCCACGCTAGCCAGAAACTTACTGGGATCCAGCTCTCCAGGCCACCCCTGCTATAAAGCAGGGTATGTCTGTGGTCCTGATAACCAGGCCTGGCTGCTCCTTCCCTAGCAACCCGTCCTCAGCCCAAGAGGTCATTCCCCATCACTGTGTCTTCCTCCCCAGACCCAGGTCCAAAACTGACCTCCTGGTCACTGCAGCCCCTCGAGTTCTTAGCTACATCAGCGACCTGGGAGGGAGCGGCCCGACACCTCACTTTATCTCCCACTACGACCTCCAGGGCATCTTGGGCCCCTGGTGGGGAGGAGTCAGGGTCCACACGAAGCGGGGTGGGGAGGCAGCAGCCATGAATGTCCCCAGCAGCAGCTGCATGGCTGTGGGAGCTGGGCCCGCAATTAAAATAAACCCCCGAACAGCCTTAAAATAACTATAAGGCATTTCAAGAAGATTGTACTGTTGAATTTACTGTTTGTTTACTGAGACAATCTGAGTCGGGTTTCAGATGAAAGTAGGAGGGAGACCAGATGTGAGGCTGAACGTCTGACCTGCAGCATCTGCCGCCACGGCAGGAGCCCCGCACGGCCAGGGAGCAGGGGCGCCCACCCAGAGGAGACAAGGAAGACCAGAGACTCAGAACCCCTGACCCAAACCAGGCCGGCCAGGGACCAAAAGGCCACATTCCAGCTCCACTGGTTGGCTTCCACCACTGACACAGAGGGCTGCGTGGAGCCAAGGCGTCCCAGAGAGAAACCTGTCCTCCAGAATCTGAGATGGAAGTTCACATGCCAGCTGCGCCTCCCTGGACAGGTCACTATGCCACTCTAAGCCGATGTCCTCAGCTGGAAAGCACACTTCCTACACGTCTGAGGAGATCTGGAAAGGGCCTGGCCACAGACGGTAAGGCCAGCCCACTTCCCTCCTTCTCCCTCCAGCTTAACAGTCTTTTCTTATAAAGAGTGGCCCCTAGGCTGCCCGCCTGAGGCAGCCTGGCCTGAGGAGCGCCACAGCCACGTTCTAGCATCTCCCCAAGGTCAGTAAACAGGTAGGATTCTCCCGGTCCCCAGTCCCAGCCCAGAGCTGAATACAGGGCAGCAGTCCCCAGCCCTCTGCTGAATGAAGGAGCGAGACGGCAGGGAGTGAGGGAGCCTCCACTCGCTCCAGGAAGGGTCAGACTATACGTCAGGGCTCAGCTAATAGATTTAAAACCTTTTCCTGTTAATGACAGCGTCTGCTCTTCATGTCCTCCTGGAAAAGGCAAGGAGAGAGATTTCTATCACACAAATGTCATCATGGAAACACCAAGGCCCAAAGAGATTACGAGAATTTACTTCCCTGTCCACAATCCCTGTTCTTTGGCAGTGAGTGGGTGCTATCTGTGTGGTGAGCATGGGACCTACTCACCCAAGGACACCAGGACCAGGCAGGCAGGGGACACTGCAGGGAGAGGGGACAGCCATGGACCTCTGCTGCTGACAGAGCTGTGTCATCCTGGGCAGGACACTTAACTTCTCTGAGCCTCGGTTTCCTTCTTTACAAAACAAACGCAATAAAACCCCCTCAGGACTTCCCGGTGGTCCAGTGGTTCAAACTCTGCATTCCAATACAGGAGATGTAGGTTCAATCTGTGGTTGGGGGAACTAAGATCCCGCATGCCCCAGGGTGTGGCCAAAAATATTTTTAAAAGATTAATTAAAAAAAAAAAAAACACCCCACCTTATGAACATTAAGTGAAATAATGGAAGGGAAGATGTTCTGTGAGCTCTAAACAGCACGGAACCATGAGAGTTACCATGCTATTATTATCAGAGAAGGTTTTAAAATTCACATGGTCAGAAAATAAATCCATCCTACTTGGGGAAGGGTAAGATATAGGCAAGTGTATGTGATGTTCCTGATATGGGCTGAGTGAATGAATAAACAAATGATACTCCAAAAGAAGCTGTCAGGCCATTTGAATGTGGGCTAATTTGCCCTAATAACTAAGCAGTAGGAATGAAATGTCAAATCCAATTCCACCACCGTTTCAGTGAGCCGGGTGAGATGCCTGCAGACTTGGATTTGACTGGGGTCAAGAGCCTCATCCCGGCTATATCCAAGAGGAACTTCTCCAAAAGATGACACACACGTGGTCACCACTGACATCTCCGCCCTGTAGCAGACACTGGCCCAACCATCTCAGGCCTAGACGCAGCTAAGTAGCTGGGTAAACGATTCCTAGGCCAGGGGCCCGGCTACATAGAAAGCATCTGCGGGGTCAGAGGGAGGCCCACACCTCGCTCTTTCCCAACCTTGGGTCCACATGAGCCTCAAGTCTCCTAAATTAAGTCTAGCTGCCCTGGGGTCTAGGAGACTTGCACCAGGAGAGCAGGGCTCTCTTCTGAGTTCACGGTTGTATGATGTGTGCCCGGCTATGAATGAAGATGGGCACACAGCAGGCTTTGTATTGGAACCGGGAATGTAGTCGGGGTTGAAGACCAGAAGACCACTAAGGCAGAGCTGCACGACCTCATCATCTCTTGTCTGGGCTGTTGCGATTGCCCCCTCGCTGTTCCAGCGAAAACGCCAAGTGGGGTGGAATATGCCAGTCAGGGTTGGGGAGGAGCCTGGACCCAAAAAGAGGCTTGGGAAAAATCCCATAAAATCACGAGCAAAGTGAGAGAAATGAGTGTCACCACCTGGGCCAACGTCTCCAATCAAAAGCAGCCAAGGCAGACAACGTTCACAGTGTCTCTGCTGAACACGCGAGGGGTTGAGCTTCCCATAGACACGTGGGGACGCCCACCCTGCCCTGGACACAGCCCTGCCCTCAGGGAACTGACAAGAGACATCCCACCTTCTCCCAAATAGCTCAGAGGCTAAGAGAAGTGCCCCCGGTCGCATGGCT
>NW_011494816.1:1936228-1940405 GCF_000754665.1 Bison bison bison | reverse complement strand
ACACACACACACACACACACTACACTCCTGTGCTGAGTTTATTCTACACTAACTTAAACCACTTTGTCGGCTACTTTGCAAGTGTTCTTAATGTTTCAACTAATTCATCAGCTCTTGGAGAACAAAGGAAATTTGAAATTGTTAGGCTGTCTGCAATAAACTCTTGGCATCTGGCCGGCGGGGGCAGTTTCAGGCAGCTTCAGTACCAGCTCCACACAGACGCTTCCTGTTGTAAAGGTAGGCAGCCCCTCTTCCCTGCAGCCCCTTCCCCAAGGCCAACACCGGGACCCACCCTGCAACCATCATTGTCTCCGAGCAGGTAACAGTCACTGGCAGAGCTGACACCTGGCGGCAGGCCCTGGGCTGGGCCAGGGGATGTGAGGTAAATGGAGCACAGCGCCCAGGTCCCTACACGAGGAGCTCAGAGGATGCTCTGGGGGAATGGTCTAGGGCTCTGCACCGTTCACCCTGTTAATGCGGCTGAAATAAACTTCACATAATCAGATCGGGGACTTCCTCTGTGGGTGACCTTTCCTCGTGTCCCCATAAGGAACGTTTGGGCATAAGCGGATGCCAAGGGCCCTGGAGGTGACCCCAGCTGCTGTGGATTGGTCACTTTTCACCAGGGTGGATTTGGCATCACCTATTAGAATAGGTCCACCCCCTGTGAACTGATTCTTCATAAGCAATAACCACAGAGCCAGGGAGGGCAGGGAAGGAGGAAAAGAATTAGGAGAGGCCCTTTTACCTAATCTTTTTACCCCCCAAAAAGTGCAACAGTAATGCATTAAATCATACAACCAAAGAGTAGAAAGGGACCTCAAAGATCATCTCAGACAACCCTGCTCTTCTAAAGATGGGGAGCCTCGGGCTCAGAAAAGAGGAGGGGCTACCTGAGGCCTCACAGAGAGGCAGGGACAGAATGGACAGGAAGCCAGGTGTGATGTCCAGCGGAAAAGCTGAAACCAGCTTCATTAGTTCAGGTCACCCCTGCTTCCTGGAGAGAGGTCCTGCTGGCTAGAGGAGAATGTTGGCCCATAGCCCATGATCTTCCCAGCGAAGTACCATGATGAAGTAGAGTGTTCACAGGTAGGGCTCCCTGAAAACACTGTCCACCTTTACGCTCAAGCCAGCTCCACTGGAGCCTCTTCCTCTCCTCCCAAAGGTCCCCAATATTCAACAAGTATTTCCTGTGGGCCTACTATATGTGGGCCACTGTAGATATAATCGTGGGCTAAACAGATGTCCCTTCCTTGAGTTCAGCCCCTTGGGAAGGTGCTAAAGTACCCAAGAATCACACGAACAAATTCAGAATAGACTCTGTTTGTGGCATGAAGGGTGTGGGCCAGGCGATGAGACCACAGGAGAGAAGTCAGGACAGGCTTCCCTGTGGAAGCGGCTCAAACTGCGACTCGGATCACCAGCAAATATCAAGCGGGGAAAGGCTGCAGCCAGGAAGGGAGAGAATCCTAGGCCATGGGAACAGCCTGTGCAAAGGCCCCGAGGCAGAGGTTACGGTGCCTTGGAAGGGAAGGAAAGAGGGCTGATGTGACTGGAGTACAGTCAGCGACAGGCAGTGAGAGAGGAATGAATCCGTGGGGACAGATGGGCCAGACAGCACCGGACCCTGTGGTCCAAGGTGCAAAATACAGATGCTGTTCTGAAAAGACCAGCAAACTAGCATAGTCTTAAGCAGGTTGAGGGTGTGTGACAGGATAAGATTTCTGTCTTAAAATAAAAGGTCACTCTGACTACAGGGTGGGAAAGAACCTAGAGGGGCGACAGGGAGCCCAGCTCAGAGGTCACTGAGTTGGGTAGGCTTGGACAGGGCTGGTGACAGTGGGGATGCAGACAAATGGGCACAAGCAAGAGAGACCCAGGAGGTTACAGGATACGGCAGGCAGAGCAGCTGGAAGTAGGGTGCAGGGAGCTGCCCATGAGAACAACTCCCAGGTTCTGGTGGCAGCACCGTGCCCTGCAGTGAGCCGGGACACCACGCAAGGATCAGAGAAGCCCAGTTCTGGGAGGTGGAGGCTGGAGCCCCACTTCCTCGCGCCTCCACCCACACGCCTGGTACAGGCCACCAACAACGGCGAGCATCTACCAAGTGCAGGACCTCTTCTGAGCACTTGTACCAGAACTCCCCGACAGCAGTCCTCAAATCTGGTGGTGTGGCTGTAAGCCAGGCAGAAAGTCTCCGGAGCCTGAGCCCCTCCCTGAAGGCGCCCACTCAACGAGCCGAGGTACGCTCGGTATGACCGAAAGCAGGGACCGGGGGTCAGAATCCTGGGTGCTAGCTCCACCTCTGCTTCTCATTTCCTACACGACCCTCGGTGACTTACTCTACCTCTGTGGGCCCCATCTGTAAAATGGGGATATGAGACTACCACCTACCCCAGAGTCCCCACGTGGATCAAACGAGAGCATCGTGCAGGTCAGTCAGCACTGTCAGGCTCACAGTGAACCAAGGATGCGTGCCCGTCCTGGCCAGAGCAATTCTATGTCTCCAGCGCTGGCAGAAGGCCTGGCACAGGACAGGTATGTGGAGCAAAGGAATGCCCCCCAGGCGCCGAGAAAATGTTCATCCAGTAATGAGAGTTAGAGTCCTGAAGTGGGTACGCGGTGTGGGGGTGGGGAAGAGAAACTCACACACACGCTGGCTGTCACTGGCTGCAGCAGGGACTCCGGCGCCGGGAGGGCCTGAATTAGAAGGAGGGCTTTGTACCGTCCTTTACAGGCCTCAGCTCCAGTGACTCTCCCCACCCACCAGGCCGCCAGAGCAAGGACAATTTTATGGAGCTCAGTTTCTTAATCAACCTTATTCTGCTGGGGCTTAGGGCTGAATCCTTTCCCCAAATTGGACATTTATGGGGCTGGAGGAGGGACAGAAGAGCAGGAGGGATGAAGTGTCCACATTCCAGCTGGGAGGTTAAGGGCTTTTGTGTTCCTTCCTTCTAAACCCCCAAACGTTTCCAGCCAGGCCTGGGGGCATCCACGTCTCCCTCAGATGGGTGATTCCCTGCCAGACCTCTATGGTCCAGCTCCTCCTCCTGTCTCCATCTCCAGAGGGAGCCAGGCTGCCAGAACCTCAGAGCATCCCCAGGGCTCACAGGGGAAGTGTGGCACCCAGTAGGTGAGGGTTTGTGGAGTGCAGAAACCAAACTCAGCCTGATGCCAGGCTAACCCAGCCCAGCTCGCTCTCACTCCTCTGTGATAAGGAACAACCCAGGCCCTGTGAGGGGTGCGAGGTAAAGCAGCCAGTGGAGGTTAGATCCACCAGGGCGGCTGGGTATTCAAGGGGGAATCCCGTTCTGATAGCACAAGAAACTTAGGCTTTTCCTAAAGCTCAGTTTCTAACACTGCCCCCAAGTCCAGAGTGGTTCTGCAAGGCCCAGAGGGTCGAGTCCAAGCTCTTCAGCCTAGCACCCACATTTCCATGATCCCTTCCATGGGATCTCCTTCATCCTCTCCAGCCTGGCAGAGCCACCTGCCTCTCCTTGGCTGGGCAGCAGGTGAGGGAGAACCCGGGGAAGCCTTGCCCTGGCCTGCACTCCACCCCAACCCCGTGAGCTCCTCTGGGCAGGAGCCCTGGGACTACTCCCACGGCGGGCAGGCCAAGCCTGACCCTGCTCTGCTCTTCCAAAGCTATGTGGCTTCCACGACTTGGCTCGGCCCACATCAGTGAACACAGCCTGACATCAGCTCCGCTTCTGATCCCGAGCTGGACACACAGGACATGGGGAAACATGCTGCCATCAAGGGACTCACAGTCAGGAGGGGGTCAGGGGACACATGTGAACACAGATGATGACAACTCCAAGTGATGGGGGCTGTGGGGATGCAGAGGAGAAACCTGACCTGGGCTGCGGGGCGGATCAATAAAGACCTCCTAGAGGAGGTGCAAGCAAGGGGTGTCCTAGAGGGAAACAGAAGATAGGATGAGGGTAAGGGAGGCGTTCAACTCAACAAGAAGGGCACGAGCAAGTGCACCGAGGTGGAAAACAGCAAGGCCAGTGCTCCCCTGGCCTCCGTCGATGCCCCGCTCGCAGGAGCAGTCCCCTCGCAGAGGCTGTGGAACCAGAGAGGCCACAGAGGCACAGAGAGAGGGGACTAGGCTTGCACACGCGCCCCCTGCCACCTTCATTCCCCTCGGAGCCTGCGGACATGCCATTCCTTG
>NW_011494816.1:1935477-1936128 GCF_000754665.1 Bison bison bison | reverse complement strand
CCTGGCGGCCGCCCCGCCGCGGAGCGCTGCGTCCCCAGAGCGCCGTGGTGTCTGCGCTGCCGGGTGCGATCTGTTATTATCCCCCGTCAGCGCTGCCGGCCTGTGTACATTCCTCGGTAATGAGTCTGACCCTCCTCAGCCATGTTTAATCAGAGCCTAATCGACCCTGGCTTTGATCTGCTTCATTTTCTGCAAAAACCCCGGTACCTGATTTTTACAATCTGATTAGCAGGGCTGGCTCTCCGAAGCCAAAATTACCCTGAGTTGCAGAGATCCCTGCTGAGTTCTTTGTGTTCTTCCCCTCTCTTCCAACAAGTTATTTCCTGAGACAACTGTCACTTCCCCACTTGCCCGTGACCGTCTCCCTCACCCTCATCTTTCACGTCCAGCCCGTCGCCAAGTCTCAAATACCAGGCCCTGACCCATCCCCTCCTCTCCAGCGGCTTCAGCCTTGGCTGTGGTGGTCCAGGTTACCCAGGGCCGGGCGCCTTGCCCTCCCTCGCCCCTCCAGTCCACACCACACCCAGACCAGAGCCGCTGGTGTCCCCCATCGTCTGGCCTCAGGGACAGCTCCCTGCTGGTCCCTCCCGCCTGACCTGTGACCTCCCACCCCCTCATCCACAAGTTCTGTCGGAAGCACACCCTCCCCTC
>NW_011494816.1:1928865-1935377 GCF_000754665.1 Bison bison bison | reverse complement strand
GCCGGCCCCTTGGTCTGGTCCACATCTCTCCACCGTGCGCATGCCCAGCTCAGCATCAGTCTCCCACCAGGCTGCTGGCTGGCTCCTCTCAGCTCCCAGGTCCTGGGGGCTTCTCTCTGCCTCCCAGTTGTCCCACCTATGCTTCCTCCACCTCTCCCGCCAGACTGTGAGCCACTTTAGGCAGGTCTCTGTCCTATTCTCCACTATTTCCCTGGGAACTAGAGCAACGCTTGACAAGAAGCCAGACACTCAGGAAACCCTCCCTGGACGAATGAACGGAGACCCCTCACAGCTCGTTACGCAGGCAGCACACCGCTGGTCAAAGCCTGGCCCTTCTTACCTTTCAGCTTCACGGCACACGCTTCTCCCTTCCCCAGCTCAGCCCCATCCTGCTTTCCACCAGTTCTGATGCCTCCCAGACAGAGGATAGTGTGCTAACTGACAGTGCTGGCTCCTTCCTCCAAAGAAGAGCCTGTGGGAATGGAGCAAAACTCCTCCCGAGCAGAGGAAAATGGTCCCCACTCCATCCGTGCCAGACCCCAGCCGGGTGCAGAAGGCATCTGGACAGGCCCTCTTCCTCTCCCTGGGAAGCTCAAAGCCTACTGGGGGAACCACAGAAAGGAGCAGATAATCTAGACATGGGGTAAATAGTGCCTGTACCCGGCCAGGGTAACGACTACTGAAAGAGGTGGGAGGGATTCAAAGGAGGGGACATCTGAGCTGGGTTTTGAGCAATAAATAGGAGCTCTCTGGCCAAGGAAAGAGTGACCATGCAAAGGCTCAGAAGCACGAGGACACGTGGTGGGCTCAGATGACAGAAAAAGTCCAGGGTAGCCTGAATGGAGCAGGGGGTGAGCTTACTGGGGCCAGGTCATGAAGGGCCTGAGGGAGGCTGGACCATGTCCTGCAGGATCGTCTGCCATGAACTGAACTTCCTGACAGCGCTGGGCCTTTCCCTGGCCTTGATGCATGAAGGACCCCAAGGTGTGAACAGGGGGCTCCTGAGAGTTCTTCCTGCTGCAGACTCCTTTCTGTGAGGGTAGAGGCTCAGAGCAGTCAAGTAACTTAGCCCAGGTCACACAGCCTGCGAGGGGCAAAACCTGGGATGGAACCCAGCATTTCCGGAGTTATGGGGAGAAGGTCACAGGATGGAGGCAGGTGAGGAAGAGAAGGTGGGAGCTAGAATGAAGGCAAGAGAGCTAAACTTCAAGGGGGCCACTCTTGCCTTCAACAGCCATGGATTGGGATGGGCCCAGCTTGAATTACCTCTTACACCCTCCAAAGCCTACTCTCCTCATCTCCCAGACACTCTCTGGGACGACGGGTGACAGAGGGAAGGAAAGAAAGTGAGGATCTCCCAAGGCCATCCTTCGGGGATCTTTCACTGATTACTTATCCCCAGCCATTCCAAGGAGGAGTTGTACAGTTACTCAGTCGTGTCTGACTCTTTGTGACCCCATGGACTGCAGCATGCCAGGCTTCCCTGTGCTTCACCATCTCCTGGAGCTTGCTCAAACTCATGTCCATTGAGTCAGTGATGCCATCGAACCATCTCATCCTCTGTCGTCCCCTTTCTTATTGCCCTCAATCTTTCCCAGCATCAGGGTCTCTTCCAATGAGTTGGCTCTTCACATCAGTTGGCCAAAGTATTGGAGTGTCAGCTTCAACATCAGTTCTTCCAATGAATATTCAGGGTTGATTTTCTTTAGGAATGACTGGTTTGATCTCCTTGCTGTCCAAGGGACTTTCAAGAGTCTTCTCCAGGACCACAGTTCAAAAGCATCAATTCTTCCGTGCTCAACCTTCTTTATGATCCAACTCTCACATCTGTACATGACTACTGGAAATGGAGACTTGGAGGCAACACCGAGCACCTGGATAGCACCATCCAACCCTGCTATTACCAAAATTCAAGGCCCCAGCGTCAGCCCCTGTATGGTTTAATCCCCACAGGAATACCTTATGGGAGACGCCACTATATCTGTTACCACAGTGACAGACCAACAAAGGTCCTGAAGGCCACCCAGCTACAGTATTGTTTGTTTATTCTCTTCCTCAATCCACAAGCTTTGCTCAAAAAATGGTGGATCCATCCAGACAAGAAGTGACAGCACTAGACCAAAGCCCCCACTTCCCTCCCGCCTCCAGCCCAGGAGTCCTTCCTAAACCGCTTGGTCCCCTCCCCTGTCTGGGGAGGATGGTGAGGCCGGATGCTGGCTAGTGGGAGTTCCAGTTAACCAGGACTGGCAGCCCGAGGCCTGGATGGCAGTCCCTCGCCACCAGGAGACGGCGATCACTGTCTGCACTGGTGGGGGCTCTGGCTCTGGGCCAGGGGCTTACCTCACTGCATCTCACTCTCACCCTGAATGGGAGAGCGGTGCATCCATCACACAACAGGTGAGGAAACAGTCGCAGCAGTAAACTGACCACCCAGGGCCACACAGCCCCATCCCAACCCTGCAGTCCCACCTTCCCTCCTGCCATCAGGACACATTCGAGGCTGAGGAACTGGGGGCCACCCCACCCGAGGCCAGAGTGGCCCCACTGCCAGATAAGCAGCGTTTCCTACATAGCCAGCTCGGCCCTGTGTGTGGCAGGAGATGCCTGCCCCACCCCTGGTTCACGGCAAGCCCCTCATCAGACTCTCATTAGACTCTGTTTTCTCTGCAAACATCTCCACGGGCCCGCTACCCCTCCAGTGCCCAGGAATGCAACCGTGGGCTCAGGGGGGATAAATCCGTCTGAGTCTGTATTTTGACTAGTCCCTATAACACGTGCTCTGAGCTCTCAGCAAGGGAAAGGTGGGGAAGAGGGAAGCAGTGGGAGGGGAGAAGGCGCTCCTGCCGAAGCCAGAGAGCCGGGCACCAGGGACTGCCGAGCGGCCGCCAGCCCTCTGTGCCTTTGTGCTTGCCTTCTCCCTCCCATGCTGCTAAGTCACTTCAGTCGTGTCCGACTCTTTGTGACCCCATGGACGACAGCCCACTAGGCTCCCCCATCCCTGGGATTCTCCAGGCAAGAACACTGGAGTGGGTTGCCATTTCCATCTCCCTCCCAGAACCACCCCTAAAACCCTTCCCATTCTATAACACCAGGGCAAATGCTCCCTCCTCCATAAAGTCTTCCCAGGTTCGCCCCCACTGGGAATGATGCCCTCCCGCCCTGAGCTTCCTCCCTCCCCTGACACTTGCTTTTCCCAAGAGACCACACACTCAACAGCAGGCCCACAGCTCCAGTAAAGCATCATGTCCCACAGTAAAGAAAATCCTGTTCATGAATAAGTTGATAAATAAACATTCCTACACCAACGATCTTCATGTTGTTACTGAATAGTGCAGAATTCACTCAGTGAGCCCCCAGAGGACCCTGGAGGGGCAGCTTCTGGCAGAGCCCTCAGGCCCAGAGGTCAGGCACACGTGGCAGCAGTTACACCCCCAGGTCGGGGGCCAACTTGATGCCAGGCATGGAGGCGGCTCAAAACATAGTCATGGCGGGACACCCCTGGTCATCCACTGGTTAAGACTGCACTTCCACTACAGGGGCACAGGTTCGACCCCTGGTTGAGGAACTGAAACCCTGCGTGCCTTGCGGGGTGGCCAGAAGCGCACACACTCACACACACAGTCTCAGTGATGTTAGGAATGGCAGCACCGCCTCTGGCTCTAACGGTACTCTGTAACACTGAGCACTTTCTCTCAAGTAATTTGATTGTCTCCATGGATACCACTCTCGAGATGAGGGAGGTTGAGAGACCAGCCCAAAGTCACAGTTTATCCATTCCCTGCATCATCATTCATTCAACAGAGTGGATTCAAAAGACAGACATAGAAAAAGGAGAGGGGTGGTGGGAGCACCCAGGGGCCACCAGCCCAGTTAGAGGGAAGGTGGCCTCAGAGAAGGTGCCACAGAGGTGACATCTAAGCTGGATTTTGAAAAGCAGGCAGGAAATGGGCAAAAACATAAAGAAGGGCAGCCCAGGAAGAAGGAACAGGAGAAGCAGAGGGAAGAGCCCAGGCAGAGGGAACAACCCGGGCAGAGAGAAGAGCACAGGCAGAGGAACAGGACAGACAGAGGGAAGAGCCCAGGCAGAGGGAAGAGCCCAGGCAGAGAGAAGAGCACAGGCAGAGGGAACAGGAGAGACAGAGGGAAGAGCCCAGGCAGAGGGAAGAGCCCAGGCAGAGGAAACAACCCAGGCAGAGGGAACAGCCCAGGCAGAGGGAACAGCCCAGGCAGAGGGAAGAGCAATGTGAGGGAAGAGGGCATGGTTCAGTGTGGCTAGAATAAAGACAGCAAGACAGACAAGACACCTGCTCACTGACAGCAGGTGCTGTGTGCCAGGCTGGGTCCTTGTCCCAGGGAAGGGGACAGAAGGAATGCCCCTCAGAGGTAGACTGGGCCGGGAAGTATAGACATCAGCAGGGGTGAGGGAAGGAAGAAGGAGGGCTCCTGGCCCTCCAGGCAGCCCATACCTCTGGAACAAAGCTTTCTTGTGTTTTGCACTGGGCCTGGCTCCATCTGGGTTCCCCAACACTGAGACACCCTGTGTGGTCATTATTTCATACCTGGCTGCCTGACCCTTCAGCTGAGAGCTGCCTGAGACAGGCCTGGATCTGGTTTGTCTCTGAGTCCCTAGCATCCAGCAGTGGCCAGGAGGGACAGAGAACAGGAGTCAAACAGGCCCAGCCGAGGCCTGAACCTTGTGCTGTAATAAAGGCATCGAGCAGGTGAGCCTCACCTGCTCGGCACCCACTTGGCAGCACAGCAGGGTATCTCCAGGGCCTTGGGCAGGGATGGGCTGTGTTTGTCATGTCACACCCCTGACTCTAGTCTCCCCAACAGCACCTTGATGGAGAAGGGGCGATGTCCAAGGCCCCGCCAAGGTCTGGGATGCAAGATGCTGCTGGGACAGCTTCAGCAGATCTCCTAGGGGACAACACAGTAGGGTCTCCTCCCAAAGCCAAATACCAAGTGCCCTCTGCCCAAACCCCAGGATGGAGGACTCTTTAGCACAGAAAGCACTCTCAGGCTCAACTCCTCATCTTGAAAGTGAAGTGAAGTCACTCAGTGTCCAACTCTTTGCGATCCCGTGGACTGGAGCCCCCCCAGGCTCCTCCATCCGTGGGATTTTCCAGGCAAGAATACTAAGGGCCATGGGAAAAGAAGGAAGAGACTGCAGAGCAGCTTCCGCTGTACTGCACTGTCCAGTGTGCCAAAGCTGTCTCCTTCCCTCTGTCCCCCGGTGAGGCAGCACGACGGGGATGATAAACCCCTTGGACAGCTAAGGAGATGAGGCAGAAGGTGGCACACCTGACCCGGGCCTTTGTGGGCAGAGACGGAAGAGAGGGCCTGGCGTCACCAGAACAGACGCTGCCACTGGGGTCTGGGCTGTCCCAGGGCATGGCTGGAGCAAGAACAATCAAAACCAGATGCCGCTCTAACCACTCTGCATGGATTTAGTTATGCAACCCTCATGACAACCCCATGAGGTAGGGACGTTTATTTCCCCGCTTTTTACAGATGAAACACAAAGATCAAGTACCTGTCCCAAGGGAGCTGGCGGTGGAAGGAGCAAGGATGCAAACCCACGCTGCAGAAGCCTCCTGAAAAGGATGGGAGCATGTGAAAGCACTCTATTCAGTGCCTGGCCCTTCATTCATATTTGATGAGCAAACAAGTAGATGAATGAATGAAGAGTCTCAGCATCTCTCCCCACCTGTAACATTAACTCCCTGCCCAGCCGGCAGCCCTCACCATTAGCTGGAACCACTTACCCACCAGCATAGCACGCTGATTCCTGCCCAGGCTCTGGGACCCAACCATTGCTGATGATGGTTTTAAGGAACCCAGAGTAAGGAGCCCAGAGGGACTTGCTGGGGCTGCTCTGACCTCGGCCCATCTCTCTGGGAAACACCACTGTGCCCTCACCACCCACACCATTGCCAGGCTGACTCTGGCCCTGCCTTTGTCTTCCTAGCTGTGCACCCCTGCTCCTGCCCCCACCACCACCAGTTTGATCCCCTGCCTCTTTCCAGTCCCTATTCCAGCTCATGGATCCCCAGACACCTCCAGTTCTACCATCTCTCATGACCTGTGTCGACTGAAAAAAAGATGTCCAACTTGAGAGCTGCGAGTTAAGTTTTATCCGGGGCAAAATGAGGACTGCAGCCTGGGAGGCAGCATCTCAGATAGCTCTGAGCGACTGCTCCAAAGCAGCAGTGGGGGAAGGTCAATACATAAGGTTTTGGTAAAGGGGAAGTTCAATACCATGAAGCACTTATTTTACAAAAAGTTTTTTTGTTAGTCATGAGTATCTGATGTCACCATTAAGGGATTTAGAAACGCTGGGCTGGAAGAAGCACAAGCTGGAATCAAGACTGCTGGGAGAAATATCAATAACCTCAGATATGCAGATGACACCACCCTTATGGCAGAAAGTGAAGAGGAACTAAAAAGCCCCTTGATGAAAGTGAAAGAGGAGAGTGAAAAAGTTGGCTTAAAGCTCAACATTCAGAAAA
>NW_011494816.1:1924200-1928478 GCF_000754665.1 Bison bison bison | reverse complement strand
GGGTGTTCTTTGGAAGGAATGATGCTGAAGCTGAAACTCCAATACTTTGGCCATCTCATGTGAAGAGTTGACTCATTGGAAAAGACTCTGATGCTGGAAGGGATTGGGGGCAGGAGAAGGGGACAACAAAGGATGAGATGGCTGGATGGCATCACTGACTCAAGGACATGAGTTTGAGTGAACTCCAGGAGTTGGTGATGGACAGGGATGCCTGGCGTGCTGCGATTCATGGGTCACAAAGAGTCAGACACGACTGAGCGACTGAACTGAACTGAACTGAGATAAGAGGAGATGCAAGGATTGAGATTATAAAATCTGTTCCTATAGACATCCAACTATCTAAAGCCCTGTCCCACCAGATTCCCTGGAGCACAGAGTGCCTCCCTCCACCCTGAACTTCCTCAGGGGTTGTTGAATGTCAACAGCTGCAGCAGCATGGGGTTCAATCTCCGTAGAGGCAGATGGCAAATTCCTTTGTTGTTCAGTCGTTGGCAATGTTCTTGGTAAGTGCCAATTTGTAGTTGACACCAGCTTCTAATCAAACCTGTCTAAAAGCTCGCTCCCACCCACCCGGGCCAGGGTCCCTCTCCTCCACCCAGGCTAGGTCTGCCATTCCATCCCTCCACTGGGAACCCCTTGTGCCCAGATGCAGCCCCTCTCAACACCTGCTGCCTGCTACATCATCCCCTCAACCCATCAAGGGGGCCAGAGGTGGACCTAAATCAGTGCTTCTCAGAGTCTGGTCTTTGCCTCTGTCCACAGAATCTTGTCGAAAATGCAGACTTCTGGATCCACCCTGGACTCCCAGAGTCAGAACCATCAGGAAATGAGCCTGGGAAGACCCACTGGGCTCGGGGTCCCAAATGCACACCCGGTCAGAGGATCTGAGTGCTCTGCTCACCCACATCCCCATCTCTGGAACCTTCCTCCCTCCTCAGCTCCTCCCCTCTCTCCCCCCTGCCCATCCCCACCCCTCCAGCATCCTCCAGCATCCTCCAGCTTTCTCACTGGTCACTCCCTGAAGCCTGCTCAGCCAGGATCAAATCACACACTAGCCGAGCTTCAGGTTGACTTAAAAAAAAAAAAGTTCCTTCCATTCTGCACAGCTCCACCTTCAGAACTTCCAGTTTCTCTAAATGGCCTCTAAACCCCTTTCATGGTCAACCCCAACCTCCCTCCTCCCCTCCCACCCAACCCCAATCGGGAGCCACAAACACCAGCATTACCAGGTTCTGAGTTCAAAGCAGCCCTGCCCCAGATGTCTGCATCCCTGAAGGCACAGAGATGATTTATATCCTGATTATTCTCAAGTCCCACAAGCATGGCGGTGATGGGGTGGGAAGATTTCCATACCCACAACCTGACCTGGGGGGACGTGGGCAGCCCCAGGCCGGTCTGCAGCCCACTCTACGGTTCTTTTCATCCCTGTTAAATACCTCACCTCCTCCAACTGCCTCCTTTTTTCTTAACACAAACTTTCTTTTCCTTCAACCTCTTTCCCCCTCAACTAAATAGGAAAGGATTTGAAAAGTCATTTTTAAAAATGCCATAAAACAACAAGTCCCTTTTTAAGCTAACCACACCTCGTCATGAGGCTTAACTCCACTGCCAGATTAATCATCCCAGACCCAGCTCCATGTCACAGCCTTGCTCAAAAGCCCTCCATGGCTCTCCATTGCCTGAAGGATGAAAGTACTGAGCCCAGCCATAAAACAGCAAGTGGTATGCAATGTACTTGGGACGTGTGTGGAAAGAATGGAGTAATAATGTGAAGAATGTAGCAATAACAATAAAAATATAATCTAACAATTGTTGAGCACTTACTATGTGCCGCACACATATTAACACACATTGCTTCCATGACCTCACAGGGTTATAGTCTCCCGCACAACAACCCAGCCAGGGTGCTATTAGAGTCCCCGCTTAAGGTCAAAGGCTGCGGTCAGGAGCAGGGCTGAGAGGGGAAGTCCGAGAAACCCAGGTCACCACGCACAGTACGGCAGCAGACTCCTTTCTCCCCACTGGGCTGGAAGCATGCTCTGACCAGGGAATCGGCAGGCCCAGTTCTCTGGATGGACAGATGCTACCACCCTGAGAAGACCCCCACCTCTTCCTGGAAGCCACCAGCTGCTTGCCTGCACTCTGACCAGAGATGCCCAGTCTTTGGTGACTGGACTGGTCCATCTGTCAACCTGGCCCCGGGATGGCTCCCCGGGCTCTGTGCTCCACCCCCATTTCTTTCAGAGAAAAGACACATGCACTCCATAGGGTGCAGACCGCTTCATGTGGACCTCACATCAACTCAGGGAGAGGAACAGAAGAAGGTACAAGGCCGCTACCCAGAGAAGGAAATTACTGTGCCACTCAGCAGGCTCCAGACACTGTTTAGTAACTTAATCCTCCCTCTGAGACTATTATCCACCTTTACAGATAAGAAAACTGAGGCACAGAAAATGGAAGTGACTTGCATGGCCTCAGGTCAAGTCAATGGCATCACTGACCAGACAGGACTTGAAGCAGGTCTCCCTGAGGCAGGCAGTGCCTGAAGGCCACCACCATAGTCAACCTAACCTGCCAGGGGAGTCTGATCCATCTCCCTGCTGCTGCTGACCATCCCAAACCCTCTGGACACCCAGACGTGTGCGGCAGGCCTCCGGCCAACCACTCGGGATGGTTTTCACCAGTCCCCGGGGCCAAAGTCCAGAACCACTAAGTCTGGTTCTGGTGTGTTCACCCAGACCCCCCACCCATCCTGGTCCCCCCAGTACCTCGGCCAAAGCCGCCCCCGCCACCCCAGCCTCTCACCCCCTCCCACTGGTCCAAATTTCCATTCCCTCAGCAGCATGAGCTCAGTGGGGAGGAAGGCAATCTGATTACAAGCAGTCCTGGCTTCAGGGTCGCCAAGGGTGTGGGCGCCACCCACGGCTTTACGCAGGCAGTAGGGGGAGACAGCGCAGCGAGCCTTAGACTTGGAGGCCAGGCTCTGCGGCCATTACAGTAGGCAGCTTATTGAGCCTCTGCTTCCAAACCTTGTCAGCACTGCCTTGCCTCCCTCTGCAACGGCTGGGTGGCTCAAAGGGATCGTGAACGTGCTTTGAAAAACAAACATTTTCAAACACGAGGGGACCATCATTACTAATCAAATTGGACAAGCTTTCCCCAGTGTGCCAGGCCTGATGAAAGGCACTAGGGACCCAGACAGGCGTAAACACAGTCCTCACGCCCAAGATCTGCTGCCTGGTGGAGGAGATGGACCGTGAACAAGTGATCACCAGACTGGTGAGGCAGGCTGTGCAAAAGGGTGCTCAGGGGGCTGTAGGTGCCCCGAGAAGGAGCTGTGACCCAGCCTGGGGGTCAGAGCAGGTCTCCCCAGGGCCTGAAATGAGCCTTAAAAGACTAGCAGCAGTTAGTCAAATAAAGAAGGGGAGGGCCCTTCAGGCAGAGAGAAGAGCATGGGAGAAAGTGCGGAGACAGAAGTGGTGTGTTGCTTTCAGAGTAAGGAGACCTGTGGTGCTGGGAAGGAGGTGACACAGAGAGATGATGTAGCAAAAGACGAGGTTCACAGCCCCATGGACTCGGGTCCAAGCATACGACTCCGCTCTCCCTTTCCGCAAGCCAGCTCACCATGGCCTGGACCCCATCTGCCTTCTCCACTCCATGGGCTGGGACCCAGTGTTCCAGGACAGCCCTGCTGACCCGATCTTCTGGGCTCCATACTGGGACCAGCCCTTAATTAGATGATGCTGAGGGGAGACTCTATCTATCAGATCTAGTCCCTTAAATCTATTTCTCACTTCCACTGTATAATCATAAGGGATTTGATTTAGGTCATACCTGAATGGTCTAGTGGTTTTCCCTACTTTCTTCAATTTAAGTCTGAATTTGGCAATAAGGAGCTCATGATCTGAGCCACAGTCAGCTCCCGGTCTTGTTTTTGCTGACTGTATAGAGCTTCCCCATCTTTGGCTGCAAAGAATATAATCAATCTGATTTCAGTGTTGACCATCTGGTGATGTCCATGTATAGAGTCTTCTGTTGTGTTTTTGGAAGAAGGTGTTTGATATGACCAGTGCATTCTCTTGGCAAAACTCTATTAGCCTTTGCCCTACTTAATTCTGTATTCCAAGGCCAAATTTGCCTGTTACTCCAGGTGTTTCTTGACTTCCTGCTTTTGCATTCCAGTCCCCTATAATGAAAAGGACATCTTTTTTGGATGTTAGTTCTAAAAGGTCTTGTAGGTCTTCATAGAACTGTTCAACTTCAGCTTCTTCAGCATTA
>NW_011494816.1:1923398-1923718 GCF_000754665.1 Bison bison bison | reverse complement strand
CTTGCTTCTATCACCAGTCACATCCACAGCTGGGTATTGTTTTTGCTTTGGCTCCATCCCTTCATTCTTTCTGGAGTTATTTCTCCACTGATCTCCAGTAGCATATTGGGCACCTACTGACCTGGGGAGTTCCTCTTTCAGTATCCTATCATTTTGCCTTTTCATACTGTTCATGGCTGTATATTGTCACCCTGCTTATTTAACTTATATGCAGAGTACATCATGAGAAACGCTGGACTGGAAAAAGCACAAGCTGGAATCAAGACTGCCAGGAGAAATATCAATAACCTCAGATATGCAGATGACACCACCCTTATGGC
>NW_011494816.1:1915252-1923298 GCF_000754665.1 Bison bison bison | reverse complement strand
TGACTGCAGCCATGAAATTAAAAGATGCTTACTTCTTGGAAGAAAAGTTATGACCAACCTAGATAGCATATTCAAAAGCAGAGACATTACTTTGCCAACAAAGGTCCGTCTAGTCAAGGCTATGGTTTTTCCTATGGTCATGTATGGATGTGAGAGTTGGACTGTGAAGAAAGCTGAGCGCCGAAGAATTGATGCTTTTGAACTGTGGTGTTGGAGAAGACTCTTGAGAGTCCCTTGGACTGCAAGGATATCCAACCAGTCCATTCTAAAGGAGATCAGTCCTGGGATTTCTTTGGAAGGACTGATGCTAAAGCCGAAACTCCAATACTTTGGCCACCTCATGGGAAGAGTTGACTCACTGGAAAAGACTCTGATGCTGGGAGGGATTGGGGGCAGGAGGAAAAGGGGATGACAGAGGATGAGATGGCTGGATGACATCACAGACTCAATGGACTTGAGTTTGAGTGAACTCCAGGAGATGGTGATGGACAGGGAGGCCTGGTGTGCTGCGATTCATGGGGTCGCAAAGAGTCGGACACGACTGAGCGACTGAACTGAACTGAGGGGAGACTGGGGGGCAGGTAAGCCACCCAGGGAGAAAGCCCAGGCTGAACAGATGGTGCAGGGACCCCCAGCTCTGCCTCACAGGGGCTATGTGACCTTGAGCAAGTCATGCCAGGGCTCAGACCCCTGACTTATAGTAAAGGGAGTTGCTGCACACAAAGTTAGTCCTGCATGCACAATAAATGTTTAGGAATGGGGCGTAAATCCTCACCATCTGAGTAAACTGAGGCTGTCTCCAAAACTCCAGGCCATAGGTCATTCGATAAGCGTGAAATGCTATGTGGGCAACAGCTCTGATGCAGAGGGCAGCCTCAGTGGAAGCCTGCTCAGGGCCAGTTTGCAAAAAACACTGGCTGTCTCCCACTCGCTATGCGAGGGAGTAAGGCTGGGCAGCAAGTGGTTCCTAGTAAGTGGAGAAGGTGAGTCAGTTTAAAAAGCCCACTGTGTAGTCTGCTTGGGGTGGTGGGGCCTGGGAAAGCCCTAGGTTATGCTGCCCTCTGCCAGCCTGCAGCCAGATGCCCAGCCAGGTGACCTCCTACCTGTAAAGGGTGGGTGAGAAGCTCCAAGGTCATGGTGAAAGTCCACCGAAACAACGTGTATACATGTTGGGGAGGTAAAGAGTGAAGGAGCAGGGTGAGGAAGGAAATGGCGGTTAGGGACAGGCCTTCAGGGCTGGGTGGGTAGACACCTTCCAGCCAGATGGTGGCCATCAGAGGGCCGTGACAGCCAAGAAGGCAGTCTTCCCCAGGGAACTCTTTCTTCCTAGCCCCTCAGAACTCTCCAGCATGTGCACAGGAAGCCTTGCCTGCCCCCCAGGCAGGTCAAGGTCCCACCTGGCCTCTGCGCACATCATCGTGGTTCACCCACCTGTCTTCATCCATCTAGCTGGGGGCTCCCTGAGGGCAGGGGTCTAAGTCAGGCACGGAGTGGCCATCAGGGAGTGAACTGCCCAGCACAGTAGAGGGGTCAGGCGGAGCCAGGGCCTCTCCCCTCTGCCCTGTGCTGGGCAAGTGGGGTGGAACTGGCTTTTGGAGGCAAGAGCTTGGAACCTGGAGTATGAACAAAGTAGGGGAAACAGCCTAAAGAAGTGTGCAGCCCTGGGACCCATCAACTGGCACTTATTGAGCACCACTGAATACTAGAGTATTCTGTTTACATATAGTGTCTCCTTCAGCCCTAGCAAGTACCCCTAAAAATGAAAATTCCCCATCTGTAAAATGGGAGATTAAGCAACACAGCCGAGTTTACCCGTCTTAGGAGAGACCCAGATGTGACCCAGGGACCGTGATCCTTTCCTCTGCCCTCCCTGACCTCCATTCCCCATGTCGGGGAACAAAACAAGGGCTGAACCCGCCATCAGGAGGCTGCACTCCAAGTACAGAGATGTCTGAAATGCAAGACTCCCTGGGGCCACTTGGATCCCAGCAGTAACCTCGCTTTACAAGGTGGGACCATTCGGAGGGTTTTCCTCCCCTCGGGGAGCCAGCAAGCTCCAAATGGCTAATGCTGTGCTCGACAGAGGGTTGAGTTTAATAAAGCTAGAAGCAGCTAATGGCTAACAATAAAAAATAATATTTTTCCTTCAAGCAATTAAATTGTAATATAGAGCTCACTAATTCCTTCCTGTTCTTTCCCAAGGGATCTCAGATCAAGCACCAGGAGAAATAAATTACGTGTCGCTACTCCCTGCTTGAAACCCAAGTTTTAAAGAATCTATGGGAGAAAAACTGCTTCCTTCATTAAGGCAGAAATCTCTGAGGATTTTTATAATGGTTTCATTCCAAGTTACTTTTCTGCAAATGCGAGATCCCCTACCCACCCCCATCTTAAAGGCTGAAAACTTCACTTCTTGCCCCTTCTTCTCCGAAGAACCAAAGTATATAAAAGTTAGGGTTACCAGAGCAAAAAAGCTCTCCATAGCTCCCTGTGTCTGCAGGGAAACAAACAAAACTTCCTACCCCCGCCCCTCTCTTGGCCTGGAACCCAAGGCCTTCCAACCTTATTTCTCTCTGTTCCCGCCACAGACCCTTCTCTCCAGGCAAGCAGAACCCACCACTGCTCCTCATGCACATGCTCTGCTCTCCCCTCTCCAGGCCTTTGGCTGTACCAATGGTGTTGCCTGGAATTCCCTTCCCACCAGTGCCCAATTCCCAAGTTGGAGCAGGTCATCCACGCGTGGAACTCCCACAGCATCCTCTGTCTCGTGAAGACCTTCTCCTTTTGGCCGTGGGTGACCACCTCGGGAAGAGCCACCTCAGACTAGAAACAGATTACCTTCAACATGGCATCACCAGGCGCCAGTGACTCATTTCTGCACACCCCTCCACCGTGCCCGTTCAAAATATCGCCATCTGTCTCCTTCCTCCCCTGGAGGCCACTGTCTGTTCTTGAGTCTCTATTTCACCCAGGTAGTGAGCATTCCTGAGGTGAGTTCAGGGGATTGAATCCACTCCCAGCAGAGGACTCGCCCCTAGGGAAGGGCTCAGTGCACATCAGTGGAGCTGAACTAAACAGGAACTTGGAGGAAGAAGGGGAAACAAGTCTGCTGGAAGGCCCACGCCGTCCTCATGCCTCTTGCACAGTCCAGCGAAGGTTGACTTAGCATTATTCTATGCCAGACGCTGTTCTAAATGCTTTACCTGTCTCATCTCACTTCATCCTAAGAACAACCTATAAGATAGGCTACTTGTGTTATTTTACAGATGAGGGAATGGAGGTACAGAGAAGTTAAGAACCTTGCCAAGGTCACAGAGCCCATCAGTGGTAGAAGTGGGTTCAGAGTCAGTGGTTTTTGACCACTCCAGCCCACGCCTCTCTGAAATACAAGGACCTGCAGGGTGGGGCTAGACCAGAGCTATTCTAGCAACCAAACCCCTGCCCCTTATGTTTGAAAACCTCCCATCTCCACATCCGTTTTCTGACGTCTGCCCTCCTCTGCCCGAGAGAGGGTTCCATGCTGCCCAGGCCAACATTCCAAGGATCCCTACCCCACCCACCCCACAGCCCCAGACCAGACAGCAAACAAACAGGACACAATTAAAGAACCAACCAGAAAATCCCATAAACTCCCCTGGGAACACACCCCTCCCGCTGACCCAGTGTGGGACGTCTGAGCGGGGAACGACCTCAGCCCACAGCTCTGAAGTCAGATACACCAGGCAAGGGCCTCTCGGGACACGCTCCAAAGGATGACGCCAAAGGAGTTCTAGACAGTGCTTTTCCACCCAAAGACTTCCGAGTCCCTGATGTCACAGAGCGGGATCCAAAGCCAGCTCAGCTGGTGCTTCCAGGTCTCCTCAGCTCCCAAAGACCGCTTCTGGCCTCAGTCCGGGAGGTTTCCCTGTTACCCAGGGCTCTCCCCAACTCAGGGTCGGACACTGCCAAGCAGCAAGGTCACAAGCTGTCTGCAGGCTGGAGTACGCACCACTGCCTCCAGGCATGGGCCCCGCTTCCCCTCTACCTGGGGCTCCCCATTCCGAGACAAGACACTGAGCCCTGAATACCAAGCCCAGGAATCTCCGCTCAACCACTGCCACCTGGGTACAGGTAGACAGACACTGCTGCCAAAACAGTCACTTCCTGAAAGGACCATGTTGAGAGCCAGGAGTCCCCGCCAGACCCACTGCATCACCGTGCTGCTCAAACTCCATCCCACATTTGTCTGCCAAGCTCCATTCCATAAACAGCCAGCCCCTTCCACGGGCACGCCATCTCACAGTTTACGAGCCCCTCGACCTAGATTATCTCATCTGACCCTTACCACAGCTCTGCATGGGCAGCGTCCTGCCCTCATTCTACAGAGAAGGAAGTGACAACACTTCAGAGTCCAGTGACTCGCCTAAGGCCCCACAGCTACTAAACGCCCATCACAGTTGTAGATGGAGCCGCTTGATAGTAACAGCAGGCGTGCCTGCCACCTGCCAGGCACCTCGCTCCACACTGTACATCCAAGACTGCTTCTAGCGTCCTGGTGCAGTCTACTCAGGCTGCCATTGCAAGAGAGCACAGACTGGGTGTCTTAAACAACAGACAACGATATCTCCCAGTCAAGAGGCTGGGAGTCTGAGATCAGGGAGGCGCACGGTCAGTGTCTAGTGAGGGCTCTCTTACTGATTTACAGATGGCCACCTTCTGGATGTGTCCTCACGTGGCAGAGAAAGATGGAAGAGAGAGAGAAGGCTCTCTAATGTCTCTTCTTATACAGGCACTAATCTCGTCATGGTTCCTTTCCAGGTAGAGCAAGAGTAACTCTGCCTGCCAATACAGGAGATGCAGTTTCAAACCCTGGGTTGGGAAGATCCCCTGGAATAGGAACTGGCAACCATTCCAGTATTCTAGCCAGGAAAATTCCATGGACAGAGTATCCCAGTGGGCTCCAGTCCACGGGATCACAAACAGTCGAACACAATTGAGCACACACACACAGTCTCATTATGAAGACCCCATCTGCATGATCTCATCCAAACCTAATTTAGGTGAGGTCCTATCACCACCACACCAGGAGGTCAGAGCTTCAACACATGAATTAGAGACGGGACACAATTCAGTGCATAGCATGCCTACCACAACCCATATCTACTAAAGAGGACACTGAAGCAGAGAAAGATTGAGTCATCTGCCAAAGGTCACTCAGCTAGGAGAAGAGTTGGAAGTCAAGTCTGGGCCTCCCTGACCCAGAGCCGGCACTCAGAGCTGGTGCTGCCTCTATCAGGTGATAGCATAGCCCAGCTTCATGCTGACCCATGACTTTGGCCCCACCAGTGTCCAACACTTCCCCAAACATTCTGGAATACCTACAGAGCACAAGGCACTCGACCTGGAGAAGCCAACACACGATGGAGAACTCAGATGCTCTTGCTCTTGGTACCTATCCCAAGCCACGCCCACTCTCATTTCCCGCTCACAAGAGTCCTGCGCTCATAGAGTCCACCCTCCCCACCTTCAGGTTAGGAAACTGAGACTCGGAGGAAGGGGCGTGAGTGGGAAAATGCAAGGCTCGGTGGCTCCAAAGCTGTGGGTTTCTTCCCAAGATATCATCTCTGAAGTGCTGACTTCCTGGCCCAGACAGCCTGCCAGGGGAGAATGGCATGGAGAACCAGAAGAGCCCAGGCTTGGCTGCACCACGTGTTACTGCCTGAGCACAGAGTGGGTGGAGGGCTCACATCAGGGAGGAGTTTTGTTTCTCTTATTTGTTTTTTAAAAACTGAGGCATCTTTTACTTTTAATAAGCATTATTAGTAATACTTGGGAGAGTGAAAAAGCTGGCTTAAAACTCAACATTCAAAAGACTAAGATCATGCCTTCATGGTCCCATTATTTCATGGTAAATAGTGGGGAAACAATGGAAACAGAGAGAGACTTTTTTTTCTTGGGCTCCAAAATCACTGCAGATGGTGACTGCAGTCATGAGATTAAAAGACACTTGTTCCTTGGAAGAAAAGCCATGACAAACCTAGACAATGTATTAAAAAGCAGAGATATTACTTTGCTGACAAAGGTCCGTTTAGTCAATGCTACTGTTTTTCCAGTAGTCATGTATGAATGTAAGAGCTGGACCATAAAGAAGGCTGAGTGCCAAAGAACTGATGCTTTTGAACTGTGGTGTTGGAGAAGACTCTTGAGAGTCCCTTCGATTGCAAGGAGATCAAACCAGTCAATCCTAAAGGAGATCAGTCCTGAATATTCATTGGAAGGACTGATGCTGAAGCTGAAACTCCAATTCTTTGGCCACTGATGGGGAAAGCTGACTCATTAGAAAAGACACTAATGCTGGGAAAGATTGAAGGCAGAAGGAGAAAGGGATGACAGAAGATGACATGGTTGGATGGTATCACTGACTCAATGGACATGAGTTTGAGCAAGCTCCAGGAGATGAAGGACAGGGAAGCCTGGCGTGCTGCAGTCCATGGGGTCACAAAGAGTGGGATACAACTGAGTGACTTAACAACAAAATTAACACTTTTAATGTGTATTATTGGTGGCTTCAGTATATTTGCAGAGCTGTGCACCCATCACCTCCATCAAATTTCAGAACATTTCCATCAGCCCAAAAAGAAACTCATACCTATTAACAATCACTCCCTATTTTCCCTTCCCTTAAACCCCGGGCAACCACTCATCTATACGTTCTATCTCTATAAATTTGCTTATTGTGGGCATTTCCTATAAACGGAATCATATAATATGGGGTCTTTTTTGTCTGGCTTCTTTAACTTATCATAACATTTTCAAGGTTCATCCATGTTGTAGCATAATCAGTATTTCAACCCTTTTTATGGCTGAGTAACACGCTAGTAAAGTAATGCTCAAAATTCTCCAAGCCAGGCTTCAGCAATACGTGAACTGTGAACTTCCTGATGTTCAAGCTGGTTTTACAAAAGGCAGAGGAACCAGAGATCAAATTGTCAACATCTGCTGGATCATGGAAAAAGCAAGAGAGTTCCAGAAAAACATCTATTTCTGCTTTATTGACTATGCCAAAGCCTTTGACTGTGTGGATCACAATAAACTGTGGAAAATTTTGAAAGAGATGGGAATACCAGACCACCTGACCTGCCTCTTGAGAAACCTATATGCAGGTCAGGAAGCAACAGTTAGAACTAGACATGGAACAACAGACTGGTTCCAAATAGGAAAAGGAGTACGTCAAGGCTGTATATTGTCACCCTGCTTATTTAACTTATATGCAGAGTACATCACGAGAAAGGCTGGACTGGAAGAAACACAAAGCTGGAATCAAGATTGCCGGGAGAAATATCAATAACCTCAAATACGCAGATTACACCACCCTTATGGCAGAAAGTGAAGAGGAACTAAAAAGCCTCTTGATGAAAGTAAAAGTGGAGAGTGAAAAAGTTGGCTTAAAGCTCAACATTCAGAAAACAAAGATCATGGCATCCGGTCCCATCACTTCATGGGAAATAGATGGGGAAACAGTGGAAACCGTGTCAGACTTTATTTTGGGGGGCTCCAAAATCACTGCAGATGATGACTGCAGCCATGAAATTAAAAGATGCTTACTTCTTGGAAGAAAAGTTATGACCAACCTAGATAGCATATTCAAAAGCAGAGACATTACTTTGCCAACAAAGGTCCGTCTAGTCAAGGCTATGGTCTTTCCTGTGGTCATGTATGGATGTGAGAGTTGGACTGTGAAGAAGGCTGAGCGCCGAAGAATTGATGCTTTTGAACTGTGGTGTTGGAGAAGACTCTTGAGAGTCCCTTGGACTGCAAGGAGATCCAACCAGTCCACCCTGAAGGAGATCAGCCCTGGGATTTCTTTGGAGGAAATGATGCTGAAGCTGAAACTCCAGTACTTTGGCCACCTCATGGGAAGAGTTGACTCATTGGAAAAGACCTGATGCTGGGAAATATTGAAGGCAGGAGGAGAAGGGGACAACAGAGGATGAGATGGCTGGATGGCATCACTGACTCGATGGACGTGAGTCTGAGTGAACTCTGGGAGTTGGTGATGGACTGCAG
>NW_011494816.1:1913656-1915152 GCF_000754665.1 Bison bison bison | reverse complement strand
GAGTCTGAGTGAACTCTGGGAGTTGGTGATGGACAGGGAGGCCTGGTGTGCTGCAATTCATGGGGTCGAAAAGAGTCGGACACGACTGAGCGACTGAAATGAACTGAACTGAACATTTCTTAGCATGGACAGACAACATTTTGCTTGTCCATCCACCAGGCAGAGGACATCTGAGGTAGCTTCTGCCTTGGGGTTATAATGAATAATATTGCTATTAACATTCATGTACGAGTTTTGTGTAGATGCATGTCTTCAATTCTGCTGGGTCCTAAGCCCAATCTATGTTAAACTTTGTAGTCACTGCAGACTCTTTTTCACAGCACCATTTTCCATCCCCACCACACCAGGGTATAGGACTCTGGTTTTTCCACATCCTCCTTGACACTTGTCAGCATCTCTCTCTTTTATCAGAGCCATCCTGGGGGTACGCCATGGCACCTCATTGTGGTTAGGCAAGGCTGTGGACTCCTGACTCAGGGATAGTCCTCTTCTCCCAAAAAGAACAACTCTGGGGATGAGCAGAGCCTCCTGAAGTCCGCTCCACCTCCTCTCCCTCCAGTTCCACACCCTCCTCTCCTGCCAGAAGTCACACTTACTGAGAGTGATCACAATGCGCCATGTACTGTCCTAAGCCCTCTTATTATCCCCATTTTACAGACACAAAAACTGCGGCCCAGAAAGAAGTGATTGCCCAAGCTGGTAACTGGTGGAATTGAGATTCAGAGCTAGGAGTCTGACTCCAGAGATCTGGCTGGCTCTTAACCAGCAGGATCTTCTATCTCCTAAGTCAAAAAAGACGGCTGGGAACACCCTTGGCTTGAAAGCTGAAGGTCTGCACCACTACTAGCACTCACCGCTACCAGAAAGGTCAGCTCCCTTCAGTCAGCCGAGTGCCCAGCCCCTGACACAATGCCCAATATAGTAAAGGCTTACAGGAGACAGGCAGGCAGGCTTCACCCATTTCCCGCTCCCTGCATTCGCTCCTGGAGCTCTGCTTCTACCTCAAACTCCTCGCCACTGCCTTCCATCGTGGGCAACAGGGTGCTAAAGGGTCAAGATAGGACAGGCGCTCGACCTCCGACCTGGCTCCAAGGTCAGCACTCCTCCCCTCGCCAGGGTATCTCTCCAAGGGGATGTCCAGCCTCTCTCCTCCCCTGAAAAATGGGCTAACAATAGTACCCACGTCACAGGTTCACAGGTACGGTGAAGACTGCGCTAACATTGAGTGAGAGCTTAGAAAAGGGCCAGGCTCAGGATGAATGTACAGTAACCATCAGCTCCCACAAGGGAGGCTTCCCTTGCACCAGCCTCCTCTCCGAAGCATGGGGAGCAGTCTGGCGGGGGTGGCAGGGCCTCCCAACTGTAGTAGGAACAGAGGGGAGGGAGATGGACCCCGAACCACCTGGCGGTGGGCCAGCCTTCTTCTCGCCACTCCCCACTCCAAGTCACACTCACAGCCCAGACCAGGGCACCCTGCTGCTGGCAACCCCAGGCAA
>NW_011494816.1:1900229-1913556 GCF_000754665.1 Bison bison bison | reverse complement strand
GCAGTGCAAGGGGGTTGCTGCTCCCCACTTGGCAGTCTGCCCTGAACAACTGATAAGGAACAACTGGGTCAGTGAGGGACTGTGGGCCTTGGGACTTCAGCCATAGAAGATTCTGGCCATGTTCTCTGCGTGGCCATAAAACTCTAAGCAAAGTACCAGCCCTGACCAGTCTGCTTAAGCCCTCCCATGGGGATCCTGCCCTCAGGAGCCCAGGCGGTCCACAGGGCTCATGGGAGAAGAGGAACTGGAGATGGAACGTCCCCCATCGGGGGGGCTCCTGCACCCAAGATGCATCGTGGCATTGAAGGTCTAGTCTCCCAACAGACATTCTCTGGCTTTGAAGTCAGCTAGACCCAGATTCAAACTCCTGCTCTGCCGCTCACCAACACGGGCAAGTTACCTCACCACTGTCAGATTCAGCCACATTCAACGTAAAAAGTAATTCCGTATAAACTGGTGCAGCTACTATGGAAAACAGTATGGAGGTTCCTTAAAAAACTAAAAGTCGATCAGCAATCCCACTGCTGGGCATACAGCGAGAAAAAGCTATGATTTGAAAAGATACACGCACGCCAATGTTCGTAGCAGCACTATTTACAATTGCCAAAACATAGAAGTAATCTAAATGTCCATCAGCAGATGAATGGATAGAGAAGATGTGGTCTGTATACAATGGAATACTATTTGGTCATTAAAAAGAATGATACAATGCCATTTGCAGCATTATAGGTAGACCTAGAGATTATCATACTGAGTCAGAAAGACATATATCTATGATATCACTTAGATGTGGAATTTAAATATGACACAAGTGAACATACTTATGAAACAGAATCAGACTCACAGACATAGAAAACAAACTTATGGTTATCAAAGGGAATGGGGATTTAGGAGGGATAAATTAGGTGCTCGAGATTAGCAGATAGAAACTACTCTATATAAAATAAACAACAAGGTCCTGCTGTATAAAACAGGAAACTACATTTAATGTCTTATAATAAACCATAATGGAAAAAAACCAATTCATTCCATGGCTCCTGGCAAGGTCCTCACGGGAACTGCTGTTACTGTGCATTTACCCTGTGCCCTGCATGTTCTGAGCTCTATGCATTAGTTCACTTTACCTGCACCACCACCCTATGAAGCAGGCACTGTTAGGATCCCCACTTTATAGAGGAGAAAACAAGACAGAGATGTGTACAGGAGACGCAAATGCAGGGCACCTGGAACTGGCCATGGCATCCAGAGCCGCTCAAAGTATGAATCCTTCCTCTTTGAACGGATGGGGGCAGGGCTTGGGGTCCCTGAGACCAACAGGACAGCCCTTGTCCCAAGGAGTCCACACACCAAACTGGTCTCCACACAGCCCTCAACACAAACCTCCCAATCCCAGGCATCCAGAACCAGGAGTGCTGTGGATTCCGCCTGCCCAGGGGAAGGCTCCCCAGTTCCCCATCGGGGTGCTAGATGCTCCAATCACTGTCTCAGGCCCTGTGCAGCCTCTGATTCCAAGACCATGGCCAGGGAGACCCAGGGCAGGGAAGGCAATCCGGATCCCTCCAAACCACACACGTTTAAAGCCTCTTAGATTTTCCGATTTTAATCAAGCCTAGCCCCAAGCAACATTCTACAATAAGGAGGGATTTGTTTAGCTTGTTCTGAGAATCATCGTTACCTACTAAAGAAACAAAATCCTTTGCCCCCCCCTCCCAGTCTCACTTGTGCATTTAAGACCATTCGTGGTCTTTAAAAATCCTTCTCCACCCACTTGTTAGAAATGCTCGCTCACAACCAAGGCTGCAAAATATTGGGCCTTCTCCCAGGATCAATGTGCCATAAGGACACCCTGTGCAACAACTTCTTTACCTGGGCCCACCTGCTCACTGTCCTCAGCACTACTTTTAACCCATTGGAACAGATCTGCGGCAGAAATAAAGCAGATATTACCAATCCTATTTACTGATGGAGAAATCAAGGCACAGAGAGGGGAAGTAACTTGCCCAAGGACACACAGAGTTAGCAGCCATACACAGAGTTTTTAATTCAGTCGACTCAACATCTTGCACTACTCAGTCACATCACCCTAAACCTGGGTGAGTGGGTGGACTATGATGAAGAAGGGGGAGGGGAAAGGATGAGAAAAGAGGAGGGGGGAAGGGAGAGCTCATTGAGGATGGAGAGAACCAGAGGAGCCTCCTGCTTAATGAGCCATTCCAACTCCAGCAGAGCAGGGCCCCTCCAAGAGGGGGGCTTCAGAGTGGGGATGGAACAGGCCTGACCTGCAGTGGGACAGGTCTCAGGTTAGCTCCTGGCTCTGTGGGACCTCGTAGCCCCCAAATCTTGAGCAACTCATTTCCCCCTATACCCCACCCCCCAGAACTGAGAGATATGACAGTAGCCCTGGGGGAGTGCTGTCAAGTCAAAGGAGAGGGTGCTCTCTGTAACTTTCCATGGGAAGCACAATCACTGTTATCATTATTTTATTTATAAGGTCTGCAGTTTTCCAAGGGCTCTCATAAGCACTGTCTCTTGGGAGGCAGAAGAGGGATTCTCGGCCCGATTCTTCAGATGAGTAAAAGGAGGCCAGGGGAGGGGAATGAGCAGGGGGAGCTTGCACTCACACCCACTCCCTGCACACACCTAATGGCACTGGGAAATGAAGGAAGGAGGCTTTGGCTCCTTGGGGCTTTCCTAGGTCCCTGCTGCCTCCTGGGAAGATCTGCAGATTCTAACGTGGTGTCGGCCCCAGTTCAGAAGCTTCATATATACTGTGGCATCTGACTCGCATAACAACTATTTATCCTACGAGGATACTGAGGCCCAGAGGGAGAAAGCGGCCTGCCCAAGATGCCCAGCTGGCCAGTGACAAGGCCAGGGGGTGAATCCAACTGGCAGATTTCAGAGCCAGCCTCCCCACAACTCCACAGATCCCTGCCTTACCCCTTCATCGAGATGAAAATCAGCTGTCCAGTCTCCAGGGAGAGGGCAGATGAGAGTCCATAAAGACTCTTGCACAGAGAGGAAGGCAATGTTTCCAAGAGCAAGCTTTTCTATTGCGGGAAGTGGAAAGTGGCTGGCATTTGTCTTTCTCTCCTCCTTGTCAGTCTCTGCTCCTATAAAGCAGCTAAGCTAGTTAAAGGTCTTAAGAAGAAATTTTAAATATGAAAAATATCCAATCCTACTCTCAGTCATTCTCAGGCCACCTGCCATCAGGTGTCCCGAAAAGGGAAAAAAAAAAACAAGTGAGTCTCCTGGCTGCGCTTAGCCCCATAGGTCAGTAGCACCCCAGCCCCCACCCCACCCCTTCTGAGGCAGAAGCAGGGAAGGAGCAACGGAGGGAGGAGGAGAGAAGGAGGGAGATGGGGGTAGGGAATGCCTTCCATCCCAAGCTGTTTCCACTTTTTATATTTACCCAAATCCTTTAATTGACCTCCATGGAAAGACTCCCGATTAGGCTAATCCTGCCTACCGAGCTTTCCCATTAATGCTCCTGGGAAGTCTCAGGAAGGCCAAGGGAATACCCCACGTGCCGGCACAGGAGTCAGCAGGCGGGCCCTGGCTGGCCATCGGCTGCCCAGCACAGCCCCTTCACAGCAGCATCCGGGAAGGCTTTGGAACCTGAAGGCCTGCACTCTGGCTGCAGTATCCTACTGGCAGTGACCTTGATAAGTCATCCTCGCAGTGCACCTCCACTGATAACACTGGCTCGTGGACTATGGAGCACAGACAATGATGGTATTACTGGCCCCGCTTTACAGGGGAAGCAACCGAGGCTTAGTGACATAGAACGGCAGAGCTAAGACCTGAAAGTGGTCCCTGCAGGCTGCAGCCAACATCCTCCATCCCACGCCTTTCAGATGCCCCTCAGGAAGGCAACAGCATCAGAGTTGTGAGGTTCAGCTAGACTGCAGGAAACTATTTCTACAAGAACGCCTGGCACACAGTAGGTGCTCCAAAAAGGAGAGCTCTTTGCTTTCCTTCTTCCCCAGTTGGTTGAGAGTAAGAAGGACTTGTCAAGACCTTTTTTTTCTGACCCCTAGGTGGGAAATCCCCACGCACAGGTCCCACCCTTGCCAAAGGACTGCTACCTTCTGCATTTCCTGCAGCCAGCTGAGGGGCAACTCCACCATCCAGGCCCCATCAGAGACTGCCTCCTTCTCTCTGAACCTGGCCTTTCAAAGGGGCTTTTCATTTATCGGACTTTAATGTCTCACATGATTTAATCGGAAACACGTGCCTTGTAAATATCATCTGTCATGTTCCATTAGGTTCACAGGGAAAAGTACAAGTCAATAAACAAAGGTTGCAGCATAAATCTACCTTGAACACATAATACCTCAAATAAGAAAATCAAAACATGTGTGGCCTCTGACCCATGGAGTTTCACAAGCGGGAACTCTGGGTAGAGTCAGGAACATTTCTAAATGTTCGTAATTAATAAGGAGATTGGAGTTGGTCCTGGGCATAATATAAGTGCACGAAGAGCCCTTCACAAAATATTCTGCGTCTGCAGCACCTGTTAGATCACAAAGCACCTCTCAGATCAGATCAGATCAGTCGCTCAGTCCTGTCCGACTTTTTGCGACCCCATGAATCGCAGCACGCCAGGCCTCCCTGTCCATCACCAACTTCCGGAGTTCCCTCAGACTCACGTCCATCAAGTCAGTGATGCCATCCAGCCATCTCATCCTCTGTCGTCCTCCTCCCCCAATCCCTCCCAGCCTCAGAGTCTTTTCCAATGAGTCAACTCTTCGAATGAGGTGGCCAAAGTACTGGAGTTTCAGCTTTAGCATCATTCCTTCCAAAGAAATCCCAGGGCTGATCTCCTTCAGAATGGACTGGTTGGATCTCCTTGCACCTCTAGTTGGACCAAATACTGTCTATCTCCACTGCAAAAAGACTCTCAGAGACAAGAAGCTTTTTTTTTTTTTTTTTTGAGGAAGGAGCGTTACTCCCCATTTTTCTCACAGGGAAGATACAGGAGAGGATGGTAGGGTAAAAACCTTCCCCATTCCCTTTCAGTCTCCTTCCTCCCTGGCACTCTCCCAGTCTGTTTCGAGAGCCCTGAAATGGAGACAGGGAAAGAGGACGAGGCTTGGTGAGTCAAACAGCCTTGGATTTGAGCCCCAGCTGTCCCTTAGGGCCAAGTGACCTCTGCCAGCATCTTGTCTGACCCTCATCTAATAAGAAAGCAGTTAATTACAATATGTTCTGTTCCAGGGTTCCTGCTATTAAAGATATCAAAATCATGTATTGGCTTTTTCCCTCAAAAAGAAACAAAGGAGCATTTGCCATCTTCAAAGATAATGTCCACGGGATGAAGACAGAGCTCTGAGACCCTTAACACGTGCCCCACTCAGGGTTTGTGCTTCCAGACACACATGTCTGTCCATCCAGCAGTAGACTTCCCTGAAGCTTTGAAAGGAAAGCAAAGGCTCGAAGTGGCCTTGATACAAAGGTTGCAGCATAAATCTACCTTGACATAGTAGGAAGCCTCAGTTTTCTCATCTGCAAAATGGGGGCAAGCACCTCCTCCCTTACAAGATTGTTACAAGGATTATTACTCGAAATGGCATATTCAAGAATGCCACCATAAAACATGACATAACTATGTCTCCCCTACTAATTAAATGCATAGATCCCAAAGCCATGGTTCAGAAGACTTCATAGCTCATCTCATCCCACCCCTTCATTTTGTGATTCTAGGCCAGGAATTCAGACCGGGCAACGCTCTGGCTTCAACCGGCTAATTTAGTGAACTGAATGCTGGCTCCAGGCATTGAATGGTCCCTCATCTGCATATTTCAGCAGGTCCCCCAATACTGCGAACTCCCAGGCTGAACCCTGGCTTCCCTTCCCTGGGAGGTCCTCCTCAACTACCCCTCTGACCGCCTGGAGTCCCTGCTGTACAGGCGCACTCCAGTTTGGAACACAGCCAACACCCACAGAGTCTGGGAGTCTCATCTTTGTCCAGACTGGTCTCACTATCAACTAGACTAGCAACTCCCTGAGGGAGCCTCGCCCACACCCGGCACGTGGAGGCACTCACTGCAATTTATTACTCCTTCACTGTCTGTCTCCTTCATTAGAATGCAAACTCCACAAGGTCAAGGATTGTCTGTCTTGTTCACCACAGTATCCCAAGAGTCTCAGAGACTATCAGGTACACAGTAGGCATTTGTGGATCTGTTGAATAAAAGAGAGCAGGATCCCTGTCTTGTGCTTCTATGTATTACAGAATATTAGAGTTGGAAAAGCAAATCTGAGTTTAAAAAGCAAATCTGAGTAACTCTATTGACACAGGGAATTTATCAGGCTAGTTTTCCAGAATCTAATACAGTGCCTCATACATAAATATTGAGATCATGCAAATATATTTGTTGATGGTATAAAGGTGAATGAGTTAGTATGTGGTTGGGTGGCCGAGTGGGAAGCAGGATAGTTGGGTAGTTGGTGGCAGTTAGATGGCTTCATGGTGGATTATACAGATGGGTGGATGAGTAGGCAGGTGGGTGGATAGACGGTAAGATGAGTGGACACATGAGTGAGTAAACGGGTGAATGGGTAAACAGACAAGTAGGTGGAAGGGAAAGGAAAGGTGGAAGGAAGACTCACTCAGATTTACTGTCTCATGTGATTCATCTGTAAAGGAAGGTCAAGGAGTTTATGGTCTTCTTTGATGTCAAAGACAGAAAGCCACGCCCACCTCCAGTGATTCCTCACAGAGGCAAGTCTGATTCATCCCATGCCATCTAGCGCAGAGAAAGAGCAGGGCATGTGACAGGCCTTGGTAAATGTTGGCCAATCAGTGACTAGCTGGGTGGATACAAATACTAACGGGTATTCATACAAAGAGGCGGATGTGGGGCTAGGTGGGCGAAAGAACAATGGATACCTGAAAGCCTTACTGTCAGCAGACAGACACAGAGGCACACAGGGACACCCACAGATGTACAGAAGGATGGAAGGAGAGTCCTTGGACAGAGAACAGAGAGGCTGGACAGGGAGCACCTTCTTCCTGAAGCACCGAAGAGCCCTGGGTGCTGGCCCTCTGTGCAGCCAAGACCCACAAATGCCAGGCCTATCCACCTCCAGGGGGCGCTCTGAATCATACCCAGCCAGAAGGTTTCGGTCTGACCCAAGAGAAAAGGAAATAAACAGCCCCACAGCTTCCCAGGTGGCACGAGTGGCAAAGAACCCGCCTACCAATGCAGGAGACATAAGACACGGGGGTTCGATCCCTGGGTCAGGAAGATCCCCTGGAGAAGGAAATGGCAACCCAGTCCAGTATTCTTGCCTGGAGAATTCCATGGACAGAGAAGCCTGGCAGGCTACAGTCTATGGGGTTACAAAGAGTCGTACACAACTGAAGTGACTTAGCACACAGGCATGCACCACCTTGTACATGCCACACGCACAAGCTACGTGTGGCTGCAGAGGTTGTGCACTCATGAATGTGGAGCCCAGGCAAGGTGTGAGATACGGCGACCCTGATCAGACCACAGTTCAAGTCCTCTCACGTGCTTTATCTCATCTTCCCAACAAGCCTGCAGGCCAGACGGTCTGAGACAAATGAAGAAACCGAAATTCAACAAGGGGAAGGCACTCGCCCAGGCAGGGTCGGGCAGTGAGAGAACCGTTTTGCTGACTCCAAGTCCCATGCTTGGTCACTGATACCTACTTTCCAGGCTCTGTCTCACCCCTCCTGCGGACACCACCACCTATTTCACAGGGAGGATGAGAGGTTCAAGACGAGCTCTCCTCTACAAGCAAGAGCCTAGAACAGTCACTCCCCCTCCTCTGCCTGCCAGGCTCCTCGAAGAACTCCCTGAGTGGGTTCTGCAGGGTCCCTGTGCCCAGGCGGCAACGGTCGGACACAGAGCCTTCATGCTCGTGCAAACGCGGTGCCTCCCCGCAGACCCCCAGCACATGTGGGAAGCCAGTGCCAGGAACCCTCCCACGCATGTGAATGTTCCTAAACAGAGTAATTAGAGCACTGTTTAGGTAACTTTTACACAGGCCCCCTAATCAGAATCACATGTGGAATGGAGTCGGCGATGGTGGCCGAGCTGGAGGAGGCTGGTCAGTCTCCCCCCTGCACAACTGCAACCCCTTCCACATTTCTGTGACTACACACGCCCCCCCACCACCTCCCACCCCAGGACTGAAACGACCCACACACTTGTAGAAACCAGGGCCAAGCCACTCACCAGCAAGCAGCTCTGCAGTCACTGCCTGACATACCCAAAGCCAGACTCAGAACGGACCTTCAAGAGCCTCTCCTAGAATGTGACTGATGAGGACACTAAGAAGGGGCTCGCTCACCCAAGGCCACCCAAAGAGCCCAAGGATCACCACACTGGTGTGATCATCCCCAAACCCAGGTCTGACCAGGTCCTTCCCCTGCTCAAAAGCCTCTGTGACGTCCCATCACCTCTAGGATAAAGTTCACATCTCTCTGCCTGTCCTCCAGGTGGGCAGAGCAGCAGGCCCTGGAATCAGCCGCATATCAGTTCAGAGCCCAGGTCTGTCTCTCAAGCCCCTTGTCGTTAGGCAAACAACGTTACCTCTCAGATCCCTAGTTTCCTGTGTGTTAAGTGTAGATCACAATAGGGAAATGAACTATCATTAAGCCAATGGGAAGCTCTTAGCTGTACGCCTGGCCTGTAGCGTGACCTTATTAAGCAGTAGTCATTATAAGCAAACAAATTCCCAGAAGAGTCTGAGAGCTGTGGAGTCTGAAACCCATGATTTCTCATCCCATCCCTCATCTTACTTGTTGTGTGATCTTAAACCAGTCACTTGGTATCTCTGGGCTTCAGTCTCCCCATTCATCTTATAAGAAAACAGGATCTGATGATTCCTAAAATCCTGTGGGTCTGGCAGTTACCATCAAGTTAGCAAGCATGGCCCCAGCGCCATCCTCCTCTTTAGTGGACTGTGTAAGGCCCAGCACACCATGAGTCCATCTTCCATTCATAGCTTCATTCAGGCCACTTTCAGCCAACTTCCTGCAACAGCGAATTCCTCCCCATTGCCCAACACACAGGCTCTCTCCCATCAGCCCTTAACACACTCTTGGCTGGTGTATGGGTCTTCAGCTTTGGTGCACAGGAATCACCTGGAATCTTGTTAGAAAGCAGACTTTGGTTCGGCGGGTCTGGGGTGGGACTGAGATTCTGCATTTCTATGAAGCTCCTAGATGCCCATGCTGCTGGTCGGCAAAGCACACCTTGAGAATCAAGCCTTCTCCCTGCTCACCACCTAGTAAAGCGACTCCTCACCCCTCAAAGCCTACTCAAGCAAGCCCTCTGCTGAGATACTTATACCCACAGCAGGATTCATAAAGCCCCAGCAGCAATGCTTATGACAAACAGCTTCCCTATCCATGTCCCCTGGTGCCCAGCACAGAATGTCAGAATGTGCACAAAGGGAGAGGCAGGAGAGTCCCCCAACTTTGTGCATAAGGTCATGGGCAGCAGGGTTGTTCTCAGACGTTCCCACTGGAGCCAGCTTCTGGGCAGTTCAAGTGCAGAGAAGAGCTTCCATGGCCGTGGGCCACCACATGGATTCTTTTCAGACATAATTTGTCAAAGGAGCACTTTTAAGAAATAGCAGATAGCAGGAGCCTAAATTTGAGTATGGACCCAGGAAGGCAGCACCAGAGAGAAGGAAGGGAAAAAGCACAGAAAGTGGTGCAGAGAGAAGCCTGGATAGAAAGACATAGAAGGATGCAGAGAGGAAGAAAAAGGGAAAGTCAGAAATAGAGACAGTATAGAGCCACCAACAAGTGGGGAAACAGAGACAGAAACAGAAAGAAGAGGCTACCGAGTACACAGAGAGACAGAGAGCACACGCTCAGAAGCAGGAGAGAAGAGAAAGTGGGGAGAAGAGAATTTTGAACAGCGGGACACGGCCTCTAAGATTATAACTAATTTATCCCCAAAAGACATGAAAGCTCAGGCTGTATGACAGCCTCCCCACAAAAGGGCACCTGGTCCCCTGAGGGCCTCAGACTCTTCACGCTGAGATGGGCTTTGGGGTGTGTGGCTGGATGGGGCAAGTCCTAAGATCTCCCCATTTCCCTCTACCTTCCCCTATCCTCCTCCTCCCACATAAAGGAAGAAAGAAACTGAAACAGCAATTTGAATTTTTTTTGGTTTATAAACAAAGTTCAAAACTAGTAGGAAACTGAGCCAAGCCTAAGAAAACAGAGGCATCACAAGCTCCACAAATTACCAGCAAGTCATTCATCTTCTCCAAGTCTCAGCTTCTTCAGGTGCAAAATCACCAGGATCCTCACAGGAGTGTTGAAGATTAAATGAGCTTTGTAAACATGAACATTCCCTTTGGACAGCATGCTCTAGGTGCTTCATAAATGGTCACTGCATTTGAACAGCAGGATGAGTTATACAAACGCCCTCTTTTTTAGCTTTGTTTTTTTTCCAGTCTTTTCCTATCCTGTTTCTCCCCTAAGCCTCACAGGATCCCAGACACGGTTTATCACCCATTTCACAGAAGAGAAAACTAAGAGATCTTACATGGCTCAAGACAGTATGGAAATTCAGGTCCACAATGGCCCACCACCTTTTCTGCTCTACCAGCTGCAGGCAGCATCAAAACCAAGGCCCACACAAGATGAACAAGAAATGCAGTTTTTTTCTACAAAAAATGGCCATGCCTCTGCAGAAGCTGTGCCAGGCCCTGTGCAGAGATGGACCCAGAGCTGGATGGAGCATGGTCCTGCAACCGCCCCCTGCCCCCACCCTTCCGGGAGACAGCCATCACAAGGTAACCACTGTCCAGATGGACAGGAGTGGCAAAAGGGCCACCTGTGCTAAGCCCTGTGAGACCCCTGCTTCTGGTGGAGTCTTCATTCTGGAGAGCAAAGGATGACCCTGAACTAGAAAACACTGAGTAATAACAAGTGCTCTGATGAAAACAAGAGCAAAATAAAACAAATGAACTGGGTGGTCAGGGAAGGCCTCCCTGGAAGGTGACCCTTAAGCAGACACCTGGGTCTGCCGTGCGAAGATGAGCTAGAAAAGCAAGCCAGGCAGCAAGAACAGGCCATGCAAAGGTCCCAACAAGAAGACAAGCTTACCATGTCCAGGACAGAAAGCTCAGTGTGGCCAGCGTGAGCTAAGAGAGGCAGAGCGGACGGAGAGGATGAGGCCAGATGTCACATCAGCCTCATGAGCCTGGACAGGAGAACAGAATGGACAGCTTTAAACAGAGAAGTGCGGTGGCGTGATTTGCATTCTAACTCCAGCTTGCACAGACTACAGATGGGTGAGTGGCGGGAGGGAGCCCAGTGAAGGAACTGCTGCAATTCCCAGAAGAGCAGTGCCGAGGAGTGGCACAGACAAAGTGGTGGAGAGGCAGGGCTGAGCCCGGAGCCCAGAGACACTGGAACTTGGGCATTGCTGGTGGAGAGGCTGGCAAGGGCAACGAGAAGGAGCAGCCAGTGACCAGGACTGGTCACTGCACTGATGCTGCTGCGCAGGCAGTAAGAGGAAGACGGACACAGAGGTTAGCTGAGGCCACGGGAGCCTTGACACGAGCAGTCTGCAGACAGAGGAGGACAGACTGGGAGGTGATGAAAGAAAGGCTGTAAACCAAGGCGACTCCTTCTGGAAGTTTACACCTCAGCAGAAGCAGAGAAGTGAAGCTGCAGCAGGAGGGAGTGTGAGCTCAAGGAAGCCACATTGGCTCTGCTTTTAGGCTGGAAGATTCTGGAGCAGTTTTATATCCTGATGGGAATGAGCTCCAGAGAGGGGAAAGTTCACACTGCAGGAGAGGGAGTGCAGGAGCGATGTCTCAGAGGAAAATGAGAGAGTGGGATGAGAAGAACAAGACAAAGGTGGTTTGGCTTTGACAAATGCAGGGACACCTGTGTGCACACAGCAAGAAGCAGTGGGCAGCCAGGCTGTGGAGGTGATCCACTAGAGCTGAACTCAGATATGGATCGGATGGCTCAATATGGCCATCTCTGCTGGCATGTCAACAGGCAGGCCCAGACTGTCCTGTTTGAAGCAGTCTTGGAGCCTGACATGAGAGCTGCGTGGAAAGGAGGGAGTGTAAGATGGATTCTAAGTCGGGCAAGGAGGGCAGGGAGCACACAAGGGCAACAGGTAGAGAAAAGGCTATAGAATTAGTAGAAGAGATGGCTTCCCAAGGTCAGATCATTGTCACAAGCACGGGAGAAAAGCCCCAAGCTGACAGAATGAACCCAAACGAGGACAAATGGAAATCCACAAACAAAAAACAGGAACACAGAGGACAGAAGAAAAGATGTGTTAGATACTGCATCCATAACCAAAGACAAAATACAAGAAAAGGAACCGTTAGAGACCAAGAAAGTGCTTCTGCAAATTAAAAGTAACAAAAATTTTAAAATAAGGTGGGAAAGTCAAGGAAATTCTCAGAAAACTGAACAAAAAGACAAAGAGCTAGATATGAAAGAAAGATAAGAAAATAGGAGGATCGATACAGAAAGCCAAACATGCAACTAACAGAATTTCCAGGAAAAGAAAAAGATAAACGGTACAGGGAAAAATTCCAGGAACTGCTACATAAAAATGTCTAGAACTGAAGGCCATGGATCTCCAGAAACAAAGGACACAGCAAGCACTCACTTCAATTAATGGGAAAAAAACCCACATCAAGGCACACCACTGGAAACTTTCAGAATACCCGGGATGAAGAGAATATCTTGAAAGCCAGAAAACAGACTGGAGATGGGGAAGGGACCTATGTGGGGTTTCAGGCATCACTATGACATTGGCCGCTCAACAGCAATGAGGGGAGCTGAGAGGCAATGGGACCGTATCATAGAAATTGGCTCATAGATTGGCTCTGAGATGGCCAGAGTTCAAATCTCAGCCAGGCCACTTATGAGCTGTGTGACCACAGTCAAATTACTTAACCTCACTGGGTCTCAGCTTCCTTGTCTGTAAAACAGGCATAACATTCAACGAGTTGTTGTGAGTATAAATTAACTGATGTAATGCACAGAGAACTATGCCTGGCACATGGTAATAAGCATTAAAAGGTTACTTATTATTATTAAAGTTCCCCAGCCAAACTATTAATCAGGAATGAGACACTTCTCAGACAAATACCCTTACTTACCTTTCTCAAAAAGTGGCTGGAGGATGGACTCCTACAAATTATGAGGTTAAACTAAGAGAAAAGGAAATACAATGCAAAGGACATTTGACTTTCTTTTGTGTGCTCAGCATCTGAACAGTTTTCTTCTACTGGAAAAATCACTCCCTTTATAAGGCAGAAAAAAAAAAAAACAAAAAAACAAAAAAAAACCCAC
>NW_011494816.1:1898765-1900129 GCF_000754665.1 Bison bison bison | reverse complement strand
AAAAAAACCCACTTCAGCCCAACACACATACATGAGCTAAAAATGTCAGATGCCTCACAGATCTTGTCTTTGCAGTGTCACACTATCATGACCACACTTGAAAACAGCAGTTCCCCTAACTCCCTCCCCTGCTTTTTCTCCAAAGTATGGACCATCATTTGGTAAACATTATATCTGATTGTTTATTTGATCACTGTATTTCCCCCGTCTGAAATGAAAGTGCAGAGCTTTTTGCCTGTTTTCCCAGCATCTAGAGGGGTGCCGAGCATGTGCTCAATGAAAACGTGTTGAGTGCAAAGATGTGCCTCCCCAGCCACCCTTGCAGATGAGGCATGGGCATGTGGCCAAGGCTCTGTCCACCCGAAATATCTACCGAGGAGGACGGCTCAAAGCTACCTGCACTGGCAAAAACAGGGATTCAGTGACAGCCAGTGACCGAGGACAGTGGCTCAGCTGCCAAAGTCTGACACCCACTGTTTTCACTGCAAGCCCTGTGGTAGAATCTGGGGTAAGGTTCTGGCTCATCAGATGGTAAAGAATCTGCCTGCAATGCAGAAGACTCAGGTTCGTTCCCTGGGTCGGGAAGATCCCCTGAAAGAGGAAAGGGCAACTCACTCCAGTATTTTTGCCTAGAGAATTCCATGGACAGAGGAGCCTGGCGGGCTACGGTCCCTGGGGTCCCAAAGAGTGGGACACGACTGGGCGACTAACACACTTCTTTGCTATGTAGCTTCCAAACCATAATTAGAAATTCTGAGAGTCACCCAGCATCCTTTTAATAAAATCTCTTTTCTGCTTAAATCAGCCAGAGAATGTAATAAGTGTGTGGGGCAGGAATTAGGGATTCCTACAGCATCAGTTTTAGAAAAGGCAGAGGAACCAGAGATCAAATTGCCAACATCCGCTGGATCATGGAAAAAGCAAGAGAGTTCCAGAAAAACATTTATTTCTGCTTAATTGACTATGCCAAAGCCTTTGACTGTGTGGATCACAATAAACTGTAGGAAATTCTTCAAGAGATGGGAATACCAGACCATCTGATCTGCCTCTTGAGAAATCTGTATGCAAGTCAGGAAGCAACAGTTAGAACTGGACATGGAACAACAGACTGGTTCCAAATAGGAAAAGGAGTACGTCAAGGCTGTATATTGTCACCCTGTCTATTTAACTTATATGCAGAGTACATCATGAGAAACGCTGGACTGGAAGAAACACAAGCTGGAATCAAGATTGCCAGGAGAAATATCAATAACCTCAGATATGCAGATGACACCACCCTTATGGCAGAAAGTGAAGACGAACTCAAAAGCCTCTTGATGAAAGTGAAAGAGGAGAGTGAAAAAGTTGGCTTAAAGCTCAACATT
>NW_011494816.1:1898540-1898665 GCF_000754665.1 Bison bison bison | reverse complement strand
TAAAGCTCAACATTCAGAAAACGAAGATCATGGCATCCGGTCCCACCACTTCATGGGAAATAGATGGGGAAACAGTAGAAACAGTGTCAGACTTTATTTTGGGGGGCTCCAAAATCACTGCAGAT
>NW_011494816.1:1895002-1898440 GCF_000754665.1 Bison bison bison | reverse complement strand
CTGTGGTCATGTATGGATGTGAGAGTTGGACTGTGAAGAAGGCTGAGTGCCGAAGAATTGATGCTTTTGAACTGTGGTGTTGGAGAAGACTCTTGAGAGTCCCTTGGACTGCAAGGAGATCCAACCAGTCCATTCTGAAGGAGATCAGCCCTGGGATTTCTTTGGAAGGAATGATGCTAAAGCTGAAATTCTAGTACTTTGGCTACCTCATGGGAAGAGTTGACTCACTGGAAAAGACTCTGATGCTGGGAAGGATTGGGGCAGGAGGAGAAGGGGACGACAGAGGATGAGATGGCTGGATGGCATCACTGACTTGATGGACGTGAGTCTGAGTGAACTCTGGGAGTTGGTGATGGACAGGGAGGCCTGGTGTGCTGCGATTCATGGGGTCGCAAAGAGTCGGACACGACTGAGCGACTGAACTGAACTGAACTGAACAGCATCAGTGAGATTCGCAGGAGGTCAGCAGTTACAAGAGAAATGCTCCCTACTTCTTTCAGTGCAGCAGAAATGGCACCAAGATAACCTCACGCATTTGAGCATTTAGGAAAGTATGACTGACAGATGTTGGACAAACCGATGGAACATTTAGGAGAAAATGACAATAGATAAATACAAAACTAAGCAACTTTTTAAATGATTTAAAAAAAAGATTTCCCTATTTAACCCCAGGAAAACCAAACATTATACCACAAAGGAGAAGTTTCCACAGTGCATGCAAAAGTGGACTTCAGATAGCACTACAGAAACAATACGACCTTCATGCCACCCCATCCCCTCTGGCCCTTTTAAAACCCCATCAGCAGGGGACCTCCCTGGTGGTCCAGTATCTAAGACTTCATCTTCCAATGCAGGGGCTACAGGTTTGACCCCTGGTCAGGGAGTTAGGATCCTACATGCCTCATGACCAGAAAAACAAAATGTAATACAGAAACAGTATTGCAACAAATTCAATAAAGACTTTAAAAATAGTCTACATAAAAAAACATTTAGAAAAAACAAAAACAATCTGCAGACCTGTTTGTTCCTCATCCCCACTCCCTACTCCTCTGAAGTCTCTAGAAGTTCCCTTAACTTTTTGGATCATTCTTAGATCATAACACATTTTCCAGACACTTTTAGTCCCAAGAACAGTCTCAGCTTTGTAATTAAGATGTCCCGTCCAGATTAATAATCCAAACCCTGAACTTCTTCATTTACAGCCAAGCTCCTCCCCTTGCCTCGCTTGGGCCTGTCTCGGCTGGGGGCCCTGAGCAAGGTAGAAGGGCAATAAGGTAGCCTTCCTTTGTCCACAGGAATGGCAGGAAGGGGCTCAATTGTCAGGTACCAAAAGAGCTCTCTGGACATAGGTGTTCAGTGCCCACGTCCACGGGTTAGTGGGAGAGCACTCCACTGTTCCCATGGAACACCGCCAGTCTCATCTCTGCCTGGCAAGAAGCCCTCTCGGGCAGGGTGGGTCAGTCTGAAAAGGACCCCTGGAACACAACCCTCTGCCCATCACAAGAACAGCACAGCCTCCCCCTTCACTCTGCTACTGGGCAGGGCCTCCAACCACAGCTTTCATCTCCCAACACCTTCAGGCACGGAGAAGCACGTTGGTCCTCTGAGTAGGCCTCTCAGAGCCCTTCTTACCTGAGTTGTATGAGGAGAAACTAACCCCCTCCCTGCCCACTTCTCCAAGAAAATGTGCTGTCTCACATCTCAACCCTTCGACAGCCTCAAAGTGGATACCAGGGAAGAATCCCCAAACCGAGTTAAGTTTAGGTACCTGAAGTCCTGCTCCAGAAGGTAGAAGTAGACAGTAGTATTATCAGTACTTACTGTCCTGGGGCTCAGCCAAAACCAAGGGAGCAGAACCCCCACAGGGGCCTCCAGCTCCCCACAGTCCCACCTGTGCACGGGCTGCCCCACTGCAAGCAGACATGCTGCAACCAGAGTGGATGGGAGGAGAGAGCCAGTGCAAGCGGGATGAGAACTGGGTGGAGGGGGTGCTTCAAGAGAACTAAGTCCTCAGCCACCACACAAGAAGCCAGCTGACAGTGAGTACAGCTGATCCAGAAGCATCAGCCTAGGCTACCATCAAAAGTCCACAAACAATAAAGGCTGGAGTAAGTGTGGAGAGAAGGGAACCCTCCCACACTGACAGTGGGAATGTAAATTGGTACAGCCACTATGGAAAACAGCATGAAAGTTCTTTAAGAAACTAAAAATAGAGCTACCTTTTGACCCTGCAATCCCACTCCTGGACATATATTCAGAGAAAAACATGATCCAAAAAGACACACGCACCCCAGTGTTCATTGCCGCGCTGTCACAACAGCTAAGACAAGTTGTTGATGTTGTTCAGTTGCTAAGCCACGTATGACTCTTCGACCCCACGGATTGCAGCACACCAGTTTCCTCTGTCCTTCATGATCTCCTGGAGTTTGCTCAAACTCATGTCCACTGAATCGGTGATGCTATCTAACCATCTCAGCCTCTGCTGCCCTCTTCTCCTATTGCCCTCCATCTTTCCCAGCATCAGGGTCTTTTCCAGCGAATCAGCTCTTCACACCAGGTAGCCAAAGTATTGGAGCTTCAGCTTCAGCATGAGCCCTTCCAGTGAATATTCAGGGCTGATTTCCTTTGGGACTGACTGGTTTGATCTCCTTGCAGTCCAAGGGACTCTCAAGAGTCTCTTCCAGCACCACAATTTGAAAGAATCAGTTCTTCAGCACTCATCCTTCTTTATGGTCCAGCTCTCACATCGTACAGAACCAACCTAAATGTCCATTGACAGAGGAATGAATAAAGAAGATGTGATACATATATACAATGGAACACTACTCCGTCATTAACGAGAATGAAATAACGCCATCTGCAGCAACATGGATGAACCTAGAGATTGTCATACTGAATGAAGTGAGTCAGACTGAGAAGGAGAAATAGCGTATGAAATCCTTTATATGTGGAATCTAAAAAGAAATGATACAAATGAACTTACTTACAAAACAGAAAGAAACTCACAGACTTGAAGAACAAATTTATGGTTGGTGGGGGAGGGGAGGGATGCCATAAGCGATAGTTGGGGAGTTTCGGAATGGACATGTACACACTGCTATGTTTAAAATGGACAGACCAAGGACCTTCGGAGAGCACATGGAACTCTGCTCGATGATGCGTGGCAGCCTGGATGGGAGGGGCGTTCAGGGGAGAATGGATATTTTTGTATGTGTGGCTGAGTTCTTTCACCGTTCATCTGAAACTATCACAACATAGTTAATTGGCTACCCCCAATACAAAAGAAACACTAGGGGAAAAAAAAGAGTGAAGTTGGTGAGCCTCTAACTTGAGCCAAAGTCTCAGTGGAGTCTGAATTTAGTGGGAATATCATTACCAGTAAAAAAAAAAAAAAAAAAGGAAAGAAATAGCAGCCTAAGTCTCACTTAAAGGCTAAAT
>NW_011494816.1:1894444-1894902 GCF_000754665.1 Bison bison bison | reverse complement strand
AGGAGACAGGGATCAAGACCATCCTCATGGAAAAGAAATGCAAAAAAGCAAAATGGCTGTCTGGGGAGGCCTTACAAATAGCTGTGAAAGAAGAGAAGCAAAACGCAAAGGAGAAAAGGAAAGATATAAACATCTGAATGCAGAGTTCCAAAGAATAGCAAGAAGAGATAAGAAAGCCTTCTTCAGCGGTCAATGCAAAGAAATAGAGGAAAACAACAGAATGAGAAAGACTAGAGATCTCTTCAAAGAAAATTAGAGATACCAAAGGAACATTTCATGCAAAGATGGGCTCGATAAAGGACAGAAATGGTATGGACCTAACAGAAGCAGAAGATATTAAGAAGAGGTGGCAAGAATACACAGAAGAACTGTAACAAAAAAGATCTTACATGACCCAGATAATCACGATGGTGTGATCACTCACCTAGAGCCAGACATCCTGGAATGTGAAGTCAAGT
>NW_011494816.1:1892407-1894344 GCF_000754665.1 Bison bison bison | reverse complement strand
CCAAAAAAAAAAAAAAAAAAAAAGGAAAGAAATAGCAGCCTAAGTCTCACTTAAAGGCTAAATAGAGCATAGCAGTTAAGGCTTCACCTCTCACTGTTATGTAACCCTGAACAAATCACTCCCTCCTCTGGATTTGTTTCTTCATCTGCAAGTCCGGGGAACAGCAGTAACTCTTTCACGGGGTTGTTGGGAGAATCAAAGGAATAATGCTTGTAATGTGCTCAGAGCATCACTGGACCATGGTAATAAGCACCATGTTTAGCTATTATTGTTTTTATTTTTGCAACCGAGACAAATGGAAGGAAATACTAGAAAATGAAAACTAAGTAAGTTGAAGTCAGGGCCCCTGTGGTGCAAGCTCAAGGAGCACTGTCCACATAGATGGGGGTGAGTGGTGCCCCCTGGAGGTGGCCATCCCCGCAGCTCTAGAGGAAGGCAGCTGCTTTTCAGCAATGCAACAAGGAAGGCAAGGCACTGACTCCCTGTGGAGTCTGAGAGTATCAGATGGTTTAAAAACTATGTTAGTATTATTTTGCTGAAAGTAAAAAATTCATTTTCAGGATGTTAATAAAACAAGCTCCCCAAAATAGTAATAAGAAAAGCAATGAAGGAAATAAAGGAAAATCTTGGAATTAGGATTATATAAAATTTTTAAATTTTTGTTTCAAAATTATCATTAAAAAAAATTCCCTAAACAGCAGGCTCATGAAAATATTAGCAACAAATATGAAGAAAATATTAACTTATTGAGCTAATTTATTGAGCACTTTAAAATATGTAAGGTTTTTAATTTTACAAATAAAATATTTAGACCCCAACATAGTTGCCACAACTTGCAAAAGAGGAGCTATGGACTATAAATCAATACACAGTATATATTCCACTACACCAACAATCAAATAAATGTAAATGAAACTATAACCAGATGTCACTTCCACCTTCCAATTTGGAAATTACTTCCAAAACAATGGTGAACATAAAGAGAAGTAAGTTCTCTAAGACACTGCACGCAGCTGTGAAAATTCATGCACCTTCAAAAGAGCTATTTGGTAATATGTGGGTCAAATATTACTAGCCTTTGACCCAGTCATTTTCAATTTGGGAATCTATCCTAAGAAAAAGGAGGCTGCGACCGGCGCACTAAGCGCAGTCGGGAAGCTGAAGTTGAACGGTTCTATGAAGACCTACAAGACCTTTTAGAACTAACACCCAAAAAAGATGTCCTTTTCATTATAGGGGACTGGAATGCAAAAGTAGGAAGTCAAGAAACACCTGGAGTAACAGGCGAATTTGGCCTTGGAACATGGAATGAAGCAGGGCAAAGACTAATAGACTTTTGCCAAGAAAACGCACTGGTCATAACAAACACCCTCTTCCAACAACACAAGAGAAGACTCTACACATGGACATCACCAGATGGTCAACACCGAAATCAGATTGATTATATTCTTTGCAGCCAAAGATGGGGAAGCTCTATACAGTCAGCAAAAACAAGACCAGGAGCTGACTGTGGCTCAGACCATGAACTCCTTATTGCCAAATTCAGACTGAAATTGAAGAAAGTAGGGAAAACCACTAGACCATTCAGATCACAATCCCTTATGATTATACAGTGGAAGTGAGAAATAGATTTAAGGGACTAGATCTGATAGATAGAGTGCCTGATGAACTATGGAATGAGGTTTGTGACATTGTACAGGAGACAGGGATCAAGACCATCCTCATGGAAAAGAAATGCAAAAAAGCAAAATGGCTGTCTGGGGAGGCCTTACAAATAGCTGTGAAAGAAGAGAAGCAAAACGCAAAGGAGAAAAGGAAAGATATAAACATCTGAATGCAGAGTTCCAAAGAATAGCAAGAAGAGATAAGAAAGCCTTCTTCAGCGATCAATGCAAAGAAATAGAGGAAAACAACAGAATGAGAAAGACTAGAGATCT
>NW_011494816.1:1891705-1892307 GCF_000754665.1 Bison bison bison | reverse complement strand
TGTGAAAGTGCTGCATTCAATATGCCAGCAAATTTGGAAAACTCAGCAGTGGCCACAGGACTGGAAAAGGTCCGTTTTCATTCCAATCCCAAAGAAAGGCAATGCCTAAGAATGCTCAAACTACCGCACAATTGCACTCATCTCACACGCTAGTAAAGTAATGCTCAAAATTCTCCAAGCCAGGCTTCAGCAATATGTGAACCGTGAACTTCCTGATGTTCAAGCTGGTTTTACAAAAGGCAGAGGAATCAGAGATCAAATTGCCAACATCCACTGGATCATGGAAAAAGCAAGAGAGTTCCAGAAAAACATCTATTTCTGCTTTCTTGACTATGCCAAAGCCTTTGACTGTGTGGATCACAATAAACTGTGGAAAATTCTGAAAGAGATGGGAATACCAGACCACCTGATCTGCCTCTTGAGAAATCTGTATGCAGGTCAGGAAGCATCAGTTAGAACTGGACATGGAACAACAGACTGGTTCCAAATAGGAAAAGGAGTACGTCAAGGCTGTATATTGTCACCCTGTTTATTTAACTTATATGCAGAGTACATCATGAGAAAGGCTGGACTGGAAGAAACACAAGCTGGAATCAAGATTG
>NW_011494816.1:1873186-1891605 GCF_000754665.1 Bison bison bison | reverse complement strand
GGAGTACATCATGAGAAAGGCTGGACTGGAAGAAACACAAGCTGGAATCAAGATTGCCGGGAGAAATATCAATAACCTCAGATATGCAGATGACACCACCCTTATGGCAGAAAGTGAAGAGGAACTCAAAAGCCTCTTGATGAAGGTGAAAGTGGAGAGTGAAACAGTTGGCTTAAAGCTCAACATTCAGAAAACGAAGATCATGACATCCAGTCCCATCACTTCATGGGAAATAGATGGGAAAACAGTGGAAACAGTGTCAGACTTTATTTTTCTGGGCTCCAAAATCACTACAGATGGTGACTGCAGCCATGAAATTAAAAGACGCTTACTCCTTGGAAGGAAAGTTATGACCAACCTAGATAGCATATTCAAAAGCAGAGACATTACTTTGCCAACAAAGGTTCATCTAGTCAAGGCTATGGTTTTTCCTGTGGTCATGTATGGATGTGAGAGTTGGACTGTGAAGAAAGCTGAGTGCAGAAGAATTTAAAAAGAATTTAAACTGTGGTGTTGGAGAAGACTCTTGAGAGTCCCTTGGACTGCAAGGAGATCCAACCAGTCCATTCTGAAGGAGATCAGCCCTGGGATTTCTTTGGAAGGAATGATGCTAAAGCTGAAACTCCAGTACTTTGGCCACCTCATGGGAAGAGTTGACTCATTGGAAAAGACTCTGATGCTGGGAGGGATTGGGGGCAGGAGAAGGGGATGACAGAGGATGAGATGGCTGGATGGCATCACTGACTCAATGGACGTGAGTCTGAGTGAACTCCGGGAGTTGGTGATGGACAGGGAGGCCTGGTGTGCTGCGATTCATGGGGTCGCAAAGAGTCGGACAGGACTGAGCGACTGATCTGATCTGATGGTGGTCCACTGGTAAAGAATCTACCTGCCAATGCAGGAGACACAGGAGACTTCGGTTCAATCCCTGGGTGGGGGAAGATCCCCTGGTGTAGGCAACAGCAACCCACTCCAGTATTCTTGCTGGGAAATCCCAAGGACAGAGGAGCCTGGTAAGCTACAGTCCATGGGATCACAAAGAGTCAGATCCTACTGAGTGACTGAGCATGTATGCACACATCTTATAATTTCCAAATTTTCTACAATAAGTATATACTTCTGACATAAGTGAGAAAAATAAAAAAATATTAAATTACCTTTAAAAGGTATCTTTAAAGCTATATCTGTATCTTTACCACTTCAGCCACTTCCCAAAGAAGGATGAGGAGTAAGATCAAGTAATTGGCTGGAAGTCAATGAGAGCTGGACTGTAAAAAAAATGTTGGAGTGCCAAAGAATTGATGCTGTAGAACTGTGGTGCTGGAGAAGACTCCTGAGAGTCCCTTGGACAGCAAGGAGATCAAACCAGTCAATCTTAAGGGAAATCAATCCTGAACGTTCATTCACTGGGAGGACTGATGCTGAAGCTGAAATTCCAGTATTTTGGTCATCTGATGCAAACAGCTGATTCATTGAAAAAATCCCTGATGCTGGGAAAGATTGAGGGCAGAAGCAGAAGGGAACGGTCATCAGAGGATGAGATGGCTAGATGGCATCAGCAATGCAATGGACATGAAATTGGGCAAACTTCAGGAGATGGTGAGAGACAGAAAGGCCTGGGGTGCTGCAGTACATGAGGTTGAAAAAAGTCGGACACAACTGGGCGACTGAGCAACAACAGGGGTGATTCCTATCTAAACATCTATGCAAGATGTCATCAGGGGGCCATGTGCATGATTCCAGCTTCAGAGGTGTACCTGCATGAACCACCTGCCCTCTCTGGACTGCTTCCTGGGGAATCAGCAGAACACACCCACTACAGATGGGCCATTCAAACACTACTTTTCCAGGAAGGCTGCCCTGATCTCTCTCTTGTCAGTGCTAGCCTGTGAGCTCTCTGAGAGCCAGCAGACCCTAGGATTCATGTCTGCATCCTCAGTAGGAACCAGGCCTGGTAACCAACATGCTGGCCCCACCTCCAAGCTGTTACGTTCATCTGCCTGTCCTCTTGACTGGATGCTCCCAAAGCTGATGCTGAGCTTGGGTTATACCCACTTCTCCAGAGTCTAACAGAGAACCTAGCATATGATAGGGTTCTAGGAAATGTTTGCTGAACAAATGAATAAATTAAAGAAAGATACTCTAAACTAGCACTATCAAACCAAACTTTCTCTGGCAATGGAAATGTTCTATATTTGCTGCCCAATAGGTAGCCACTGGGCTTACCAGGTGGCCACAGTGGTAAAGAACCTGCCTGCCAATGCAGGAGACACAAGAGATGAGGGTTTGATTCCTGGGTGGGGAAGATCCCCTGGAGGAGGGCATGGTAACCCACCCTAGTATTCTTGCCTGGAGAAGTCCATGGACAGAGGAGCCTGGTAGGCTACAGTCCAAAAGTCCGAAAAAGAGTCGGACACAACTGAGCGACTAAGCATGCAGCACACACACATGGTAGCCACTAGCCACATGGGTAGTGAAAGCCACTGAGCACTGAAATGTTGCCAGTAGTCTCTTTTATTTAATTGTAAATTAATTTAAATAGCCATAAATTCTTCCGTAAGAATGCTTACATACAGGATAATTATAAGATTACAGAGATGATCCATTTTAAAAAAGAGAGATGACCCAACGTCTTATAGCACTCAAAAGATGATCATGGCAAGATACTGAAAATGAGGAGGGGGAAGAGAAGGAAGGTCCCCAACCACCCCCAAGCCTGTACCTACCTGGTTGATATCACACAATGGGAACCTACTTGTCTCCATAGCTCCCTGGCCAACAGCTCTGCTGTATTCTGGGTACAAAGCAGCCAGAGTCATTGAGAGAATAAAAGACTGGGATGAGTGAGAAGGGAAGTGTGTGGGTCTGGGAGAGGAAAGACTCTGAAGGGGTTGCAAAAGGTAAACTCTGGCCTTTTTTATCACCAGAGATAAGGAGAGAGGGTATTCCCTCCAAGAAAAAAGCTTATGCAAGCAGGGACTAGCAACAGGTGCAGGAAAAGAGCTAGCAAAGTTGTCCCCAACCCCAGGACTGGGTAATCCGTGTGGCTCCACCACCAGTGTCCAGAGCAGAAGGCTGCTCTGCACACCCATGTTCCCGCCCATCCTCAGATTCTCACATTAGGCTTGCAAGGGAGCTAGCTAGCAAATATTTCCATCTTATAAGCTGGCAAACCACGGTTCTGTGAGATCATCCGAGGTCGCAGGTCTCAGACTGTCTGGAGCTGAGAAGTCCGCTGAGGACAGTGAGCCAGGTGATGAGTTGGTGAAGTCACACAGATGAGGACTGGAGACCTGGCCAGGCTGGGAGGGAACCTGCACACACTGTCATCTGGCCCTGCTGACTTCAAGCTCAGTGCAGGTAAGGGCTCTGTGTGTTAGACCACGATGGTGTCCCAGGGCCCAATCAGTACCTGGGACATAGTAGCCATTCAATATACTGATGAACAGACAAAGCAACAACCAAACCCGGATTATAGCCATCTGTTTTCAGGATACTTTGTCACCTGTGTGGGTGCTCAGTCATATCTGACTCCTTGTGAACCCATGGACTGTAGCCCGCCAAGGTCCTCTGTCCATGGGATTCTCCAAGCAAGAACACTGGAGTGGGTTGCCATGCCCTCCTCAAGGGGATCTTCCCGACCCAGGGATTGAACTCACATTTCCTCCGTTTCCTGCATTGGCAGGCAGATTCTTTGCCATCAAGCCACCTGGATAAAGCCAATACTTCATTCCTTGTGCTCCTGACAATTGTCCAGGCAGACATCACTGTCCAAGGCTCAGACATACAGAGCCACTCTGGGTTGCTGTCCTGAAAATCTGCTTGGGGAATTGCCCAGGAAGCCACATGTTGACTGCAGAAGGACAGATTAATTCCTCTGGGGACCTGCATTCATTCTCTTCTCTGGTCCACACTCCTCCTGCAAGTCGGAGAGGCAGTTATTACAGACCCTGCTCCACAGAGCTCACAGTCTCGTTGGGGAGGAAGCATCCATAAAAGTTGACTATTCAATGGGAAAAAACTGACAAAGGGCAGCAGAAGATGAAGGAGAGAAACAGTAATTCTGGCTGGAGGAGGCAGTTTCTCAACCGTGATGAATGGGGAAGATTGGAGCCAAGGCATTCGAGTTTAGAGGACCTGGGGGAAGGTCCAGAGAGGAGGCAAGGTGTGAGAAAGGGCAGGGTCTTGGAGTCAGGCCTTCAGCTACCACTCAACAGCTCTAGAATTTTGGGCAAGTCATTCAGCCTTAGTTTTTCTCATCTGTAAAATGGGGGTGATGATACTTCACAAGGAGTAAGTGGCTTCAAAGAATATCTGCTCAAGCAGGGCCCAACAAATTGAAGCCTCCCCAGGGCTGAAGAGCCCCACCGGTGTGGGGATGTGGGAGGAGAAAAGGGGCACCATCTTAAGTGTAAGAGGTAGAAGCAAGGGAATTCAGCTGGATATTAGAGTTTGAAGGCAACTCCCAACCCAACTAACCAGGGACAGGGGGAGGGAGGTCTGTACCTCCTGACCCACCCCAGAAACACCCACTCCTGCCAGATACCAGAGCCACTGCAGCTTGAATGAATGTCCTGGACTGACCCCAGGGCCGGGACTTGTCAGATAACTGTGCTGATGCAGCCCACGCCCACCTGAGCAAGGGAGGTGGACAGCTCCTAACCTTCCTCCAACCCAAGTGAAGTCAAGATGCCAGCCAGTCAGATCTGTGAACTCCAGCACTGAGATTAGGATCTCAGTCTATGAAACCCTGAAGTACTTGTTCTTTAATTTTTCCAAATAAATAAATAAATAGAAAGAACAAAATCAGGACTTCCTTGGCGGTTCAGTGGCTAGGTTAAGACTCCAAGCTCCCAACACAGGGGCCCTGGTTTCGATCCCTGGCCAGGGAACTAGATCCCGCAACTAAGACCCAGCACAGCCAAATAAGTAAATGAATAAAATATTTTTAAAAAAAGAAAGAAAGAAAGAACAAAACATCAAAATAAGGGGGTGGGGTACTGAGACATAGAGGAGAAACACCATCAAACCAAGTCAGGCTTGGGGACCTAGGCCCAGCTCTGCCACTCAGTAGGAGCAGTAATAACAGCTCACCTTTGTCACATACCTACTGTGACAAAGGCACATACGTGCCAGCCCCTGAGCTAGGTGCTCTACAGACTCATCACTTAATCCTCACCTTAATCCCCTCATCAACTCTATGAGATAGACTTTATCTCCATTTCACAAATGAAGAAAATGGGGGCTCAGAGTCCAGTGAACTTGCCCAAGGTCCAGCAAATGGTATAGTTGAGGTCTGAACTCAGTTCTGACTTCAAAAGCCATGTGACCACCTTTGCACAAGTCATATGACCTCTCTGAACCTTAGTCTTCCCATCTGTTCATAGGGGGATGGAATGAATAATAACGATTTGGGCAGAGCTCTACAGTTTACAAGCTCAAACCACTACAGTACCCAGAGAGGAGCCAGGAAGCCAACACAATCCCTGGGGTCCATCTAAGCCTGTCCTGGAGTGGGGATCAAGGTGTATACAGCCATCTCCACCCCAGCAGGGCAACTGAGTGCTGGCTCCTGGTTCTCATTTCCAAGGTTCTTCTTCATCTTAGAGAAATCTGAGTCAGATGTGTTGCAACCACCAATAACTGCTCTTTAAACCACAGGATGGGAGAAGGCAATGGCACCCCACTCCAGTACTCTTGCCTAGAAAATCCCATGGACGGAGGAGCCTGGTAGGCTCCAGTCCATGGGGTCGCTAGAGTCGGACACGACTAAGCTACTTCACTTTCACTTTTCACTTTCATGCACTGGAGAAGGAAATGGCAACCCACTCCAGTGTTCTTGCCTGGAGAATCCCAGGGACAGAGGAGCCTGGTCGGCTGCCGTCTATGGGGTCGCACAGAGTCGGACACGACTGAAGCGACTTAGCAGCAGCAGCAGCAAACCACAGGATGAGACACTCTTGAAAGCACCTGGGACTCTGCCTAGAAGGGAGGGCAGGTATGTGGCAGGGAGTGCCTACAATCCAGGCCAGTCACTGCAGGACAGCATTTGGCCCCTTACTCTTCTACCTGACACCACTCCGCCTGGCCACAGCCTAGAAGGGTCTGTGACTATGGAAGCCAACTCCTCCCAGAAAGGAGAGGAAAGGGAGGCCCAGACAGAGGAGAAGACTTGCCCAACGAATGTGACCCAGAAGAGCAGCGCGGACCTCACGGTGAAAAGCCCCAAGACGGTGTGGAAAGAAAACAGGGCTGTTTCTGCATGTGAGAACTCCTTGCACACCTACTGGAGTTTCGCATGTGCCGAGAGCTTACTATATGTTCAAACTTGTAGGAGAAACAAAAACATCAAACTTCTCCTTTCATGGTGACAAGCTCCTTGAGGGCAGAGACTGGACTGGACTCCATTCCCAAACTTCCCTGACATCCACTTTGATCCAGGCCCTGTGCTAGGCACAGGGGTGCAGGAATAATGAGACTCTGCCCTGCCCTCAAGGACACAGTAAGTAAATGGAAAATTGCCACAGGACGTGTCCTGTGCTACAGATGAAGGAAGGAGAGGGTTGTGGGTGCCAGAGGCCTAGCATCACCAGGCTGCGGGAGAACAGGAAGGCTTCCAGAAAGAGGTGGCATCTGAGCTGCGTCTTAAGATTAAGTAGGAGTCAGACCGGTGAAAAGGAAGGGAAGGAAGGCCCTTCCAGGAGATTTGGTTTATCAAACGTTTGCATAACAGCAATAACAATAAAATTCCAACATTAATTGAGCATCTGACCATGTGCCAGTCTCTGTATTTAAGCACATTTACATATACAAGTATTAACTCATTTCATTCACATAAAAATCTTTTGAGACCATTACAACTATTATTCCCATTTTACAGATAAGAATATTGAGACCCAAAGAGCTTAATAACTTGCCCAAGATCCCCAAGTTGGTACCTAGAACCAGAGTTCAAACCTAGTGGTCTGGTTCCACATTACAGCCCCAACCAGCACCCTCTATCCTTCTCAGATACGTATTTGTGAGACAAGGTGTTGGACATAAGGCTACAAAGATAGATATTTGAATATTAACTATTTTATATTCTAAAAATTATTTAAAGAGGCACACAAATGAATAAAAATAAGCTCACAGTGTGTAAGGACGGAAGGACACATACAGAGAAAATTCCAGGTTCGAAGCTTCATAAGGAAAAGTCTGATGCTGCTGCTCTGCTACTGCTAAGTCGCTTCAGTCGTGTCCGACTCTGTGCGACCCCATAGACGGTAGCCCACTAGGCTCCTCTGTCCCTGGGATTCTCCAGGCAAGAACACTGGAGTGGGTGGCCATTTCCTTCTCCGATGCATGAAAGTGAAAAGTGAAAGTGAAGTCGCTCAGTCGTGTCCGACTCTTAGCGACCCCATGGACTGCAGCCCACCAGGCTCCTCCGTCCATGGGATTTTCCAGGCAAGAGTACTGGAGTGGGTTGACATTGCCTTCTCCACTGCTGCTGCTGAAGGACAAGCAAATAAGACATTAGGAAGAGATGGTAAACTTCCTGGTGGTCTGGCGGTTAAGAATCCGCCTTCCAATGCAGGGGATGCAAGTTCAATCCGTGGTCAGGGAACTGAGGTCCCACAAGCCTCAGAGCAACTAAGTGTGAGTATTACAGCTACTGAGCTCACAGACCACAACTAGAGAGTCTGTGCACCACAACAAAAGATTCCACTGATGCAATGAAGCAACAAAGACCCGATGCAGCCAAATGAATTAATTTAAAAATAAATAAATTCATTTCCTTTAAAAAAAAAAAAAAAGGAAGAGATGGAACTGGATTGGCCGGAAGGCTTTGAACACCAGACCAAGGTGCTCAGATTTTTCCCTCAGTCAACTAGCTGCTAATCTATAAGCCATGGAGAAGGTAATGGTACCCCACTCCAGTACTCTTACCTGGAAAATTCCATGGACTGAGGAGCCTGGTAGTCTGCAGTCTGTGGGGTCGCAAAGAGTCAGACATGACTGAGCGACTTTACTTACTTACTTAATCTACAAGCCAAGATATAATTTCAGGGAAGAGCGTGAAAGCATGTGCCAAAGACTATCTCTAGAACAAACCGATATCACTACAGATATGTGAGTGGTTGATAAAATACAAATCTCTTTAAAATAGCCCTTAAAACTAGTAACCTCCAGGTATCTTTTCCACCAGTAGATAAAAAATATAACAGCTATCATAGGGGATAGATATTTGTCCCTATGTTTAGAAAACTTGGGATACCCTGCTGTCAGGGATGGGAAGTAACAAGAAGGCTTTAAGCAAGGAACTCTTTGGGGATTGAAGGTCTGGGGATTTTGCCCTCCACCCACACCTATGCCTCCACCTCTCCAGGCTAGAAATCAACCATCTGAAGTCCCAAAGATGAGCTGAGCCCAGCCAAAAGCCCCAATGCAGAGACGTTCTCACAAAGAGAGCTACGTAAGTACAAATGACTGTTTGATCAATCATTTGGCCTCAGCGTGGGATTTGGTTAGAATTAAAGCCATCTGGTTGGGAGGGGGAGGAGACAAGCAGGCGGGAAAATGACCCACCCCCTCCCCCCAAAAAGCATTGTTAAAATATAACGGGGGAAAAACAGTAAAGTCTCTGCTGTTATTTCAGCCTAAGCCACTTAATCCTTCAGCACATAAAGCAACTTATTTTATGACCTTTTCCCTTTAAAAAGTAAATCAGAAGACGCTGCCTTGAATTCAGATATCTCTGAAACACACTACTCATCCCTCCCAGTGAAATATCCTGTTTCATAAACCTTCTTCGAGATACTTGAAACTGCAGATCACTAAATGCCTAGCTTTAGGCATCTGACATTCCAGAGAATTAATATTTAAACTTATTATAGGAAAAAAGAATTGAGTTTGGTTGAAGCATGAAATATTTAATAGTGTCTCCAAATTAGAAACCCTATTTTGTTTCGCGTTGGAAATGCCAACGTTATTACCTGGGCTTTGCACTCAAATAAGATAAAATGCACGGGCGGTCTTGAGATTAAACACACAATTACAGCCGTTTTCTCCAGAGAGAAGGGGAGCGAGACAGGTTTGGGGAGTGGAAGCGATTGGGTTTCATTTTTACGATACACTTAAAATTATATTATCATTCTCTGCCTGGAGGGTTGGACTTGAGAGGGTTGAAGCTACTTAACCACTGAAAACTGTGTCAAGATCGGTGAATCCACAGAGCCCTATTCACAGGCTGGTGAAGCCGTCTATGTCTTGGAACGGGCCCGCTGCTGGGCAAAACCCCGGGGAACTTTCTCTACTCACTAGGACAAAAGTATTAAGTGGTTTGGGATAAAAATTAAGCTTCAATTGACACAGTGGATCCTGGCAGCCTCTGCCGGCACGTGTAATTTATTTACAGGGTTGGAAAGTCGGCAAAATACATCATCAACTCTTATACAAACTTCTATTAGGTATTAAATACCCAAGCCTCAGAGAAGTAATTCATATAGTCCAACAACGTTCCAAAATAAACCCAATCTCCAACCCTCCGGAGAGCTTAAAACAGCAAATGGGATCTGTGTTTTTAAAGCCGAGTTTATAATACTCCCTGGTTTCTTGCTAAAGCTTTGCCATCAAACCTGTTACTTAAAAACAAAAGCAACAACATCAAGAGAGTAATCCGGTTGCTAAAAAAGACATAAATAGGAAGAGGCTGAGCCACAGGCAACCAGGCCATCCTTGACACGTCTTCCGGCTCTCGCTTTCACACGCGGGGTCAACATCTAAAGGCAAAGGACCTTTGGGCAAGCCGAAAGCCTCCTACAATTTCCACTTCAGAAAAAATATGACCCCTTGAGAACGTCCACGTTCACATACGTTCTCACAAACACATACACACCCCCGTGCAAGGCCACAGACCCAAGCCAGCAGTGGGACCTCCTCCTTCCAGAGAGGGGCATTTGACTCATTCATCATTTGACACAAAAGACCCATTTCCCACAAACTCTAGTTCACTCTGATCCCTGGCTTGCTCTCCCCCACAAGCCTTTCTTCATCCCACCAGGCGTTTAATAAGAAATAATTAGTTAATAGATCTCCAGCCATCATGCCCAGTGAAGCATGCATTCTACACACCAAGTGTAGTGGGATCATGAGGAATTCTCTTCAAACAGAAGTCTTCGCAACCAGCAGAAGGGGGATCACAGCCAGGGCCTGGGCAACAGAGCTCCCACGCACAGTATGACAGGCTCAAATGGGGACTTGAACCTGCAGTAACCAGTGGGGTGTGTGTATGCTGCTTCTGAGAGGGGTCTGCCTCCTGGGCCTCCAGTCTCAGGCTCCTTGCCTGAGGACCCCCATGTCACAACTGGGAACCACTGTCCTTTCCCCATTTCTGCAACCGAGAGTAGTGGGGAGAGCCCCAGTGGAGGCAGAGTCTCCCCTTAAAGTCACACCTCAGCCTGTGAGCTGAGACTGCAGTCTGCCCGAGGGACTGGTTGTCTGTACCTGCCTGTGGCCTTCCACTGCTGTCCCCCAGGGTTCGGAGACACACGCTAGAGCCACCACGACTCTTAGCTGCTGCATGGGTTTTAAAAGCTGTAGCTGAGAGCTCTGTGCTCTAGAGTAGCAGTCCCCTACCTTTTTGGTGCCAGGGACCTGTCTCGTGGAAGACGATTTTTCCACGGACCAGGAGAAACGCAGGGTGGTCTGGCGATGATTCAAGCGCATCACATTTATTGTGCACATTATTTCTATTATTACATCAGCTCCACCTCAGATCATCAGGTGTTAGATCCCAGAGGCTGAGGATCCCTGCTTCAGAAGGAGAGCACCGGCTTCGCTGTCAGACAGAGCTGGGTTCAAATCCCAGGCTCTGCTATCTACTTTCTGTACAGTGAGTCACTGCAAATTAAATATGGAGCTCACTGTTTAGACAAATTGCTCAACTTTTCCAAGCCTCATTTCCCTGATCTGTAAATTCAGAATAATGCCTCCTTTTCTCATAGGGTTATTGGGCTTTATTAAATGCAATGACAGCTATGAACTGCTTGACCTGGCACAGAGTAGGTGCTCAGTAAAGGTTAGTTGACATCTCTTCTTCTTCTGGTTCCTTCTGTGGTCAGCTTCAGGAGTCAAGAGTTCCAAGAAGAGGTCAAGTTGAGAACCAGACCTTTTTCTGTACTCTATATCCTTCCGAACTGCCCCAGCTGAGTTCACAAGGAATCCTTGAGCAACGGAGCAGGAAGGGACTACAGGTCATCCCAACCAAGTGCTTCCCATTTTACAGATGGGGAAACCGAGGCTTAGAGCCAAGGGCTGGGCCCACATGCATTGAGTCTGTACAATGGTGTGTGTGTTTGCTCCAGACAGGGCTAACCATAACCACCAAAAAAATTCAGGCCATACAGGAAATGCATTATTCAGTGAATGGACTGAAGGCTCCTCTCAGTGCATCTGACTCAAATGCTGACTTTAAAAACACAGCTCGTAATGCTAACACAATCCGCCTCGACCCACCGGAAACCTTCTGAAGGAATAACCCTTTAGAGTTAAGGGGACGACGGAGAAAAGAAGAAAACAGATGCTTCAAGTGACTTTAAACTAAAAGACCACTGGGTCGGGGTTGTATTTTTTCCACCCCATCCCATCCCAGGCCTCTGTTTTCTTTCAGTTTCTTATAAGGCTTTGGACACCAAAGCAGCCACAAAACTTCCCCCCTATTCCACTCTTTCTGCTTCCCTTAACTCAGTAACTCAGCTATCAGTCCCGGACTTTGCTTCTAATGCTGAAAGCATTTTTTTTTTTTTTTCATTGTAAACTATTAAGTCGGGCAGCGGCTGTTGATAAACAAGAAGTCCGTTTTTAAACTGCTAGAATCATTAGCACAGGGAAGGCGAGCAGCACAAATATTTCAGGAGTTTGCTCTTTTTTCCTGGCCCTAGTATCACAGCTGGGCTTTCTGCATGTTGCAGTTGAATTTTTCAAAGCCCAGGGCAGAATTTGTTTCATTTCTTCTCCCCCTTGAACTGAATGTCTTTGTTTCTTTAAACACAAAAAATAAACTACCCCCTACCAGAAGAAACAACACAAGTCTCCAGGTCCAAATTAACTGCAACTAAAATCTGTATTAGGAAAAAAAATTAACAAACCACACAGTCTAATTTAACTTTGAATATAATCATAGATATAAGGTGAAGTTGTTGAAGTACAACCATATCAGCTTCAAAACAGAGAATTCTTTTCTAGGAAAATTGAGAGAAAGAAGGGAAATTATCTTCCCTATGCAAAAGTCCCAGTTAGTGACTGGTCCATTTACAAATAAAGTTGGTATTTATTTGTTTGGTTTTTTTTTTTTCCTATTCCTATCCAAAAAAGGATGGAAAACCCCATTCCAAACTTTAGTTTCTCCCCTTTTCTAGGATGTTTGCCAAACTCCACAAAATAAAACCGAAGAAAATGATGATAATTATGCAACATTCAGAACAAAGAACATAAGAATATATTTTTTTAAATGATTCATTGTGCACTTATGCCTGTAATGGGATTTTAACGCACTGTAAAAATAAGCGTGCTGGCTCACTTAGCTTCTCACGCAACTGTAACGCAGGGAGATGAAGAACTTAAAGATGGGGTGAGTTTTGGTTTTTTTCTGAAGGAGGAGATGTGTGAAGGAAAACCATGGTGTATAAAGAAACATGTTTTTTAATCAGAGGTGGAGCAACACAGCCTATGGATATAATTCCGCAGCTAAGACAGTCCCGAGACCTCAGCCCAGCCTAGCACTACAGGTAAACAAGTCCGCAATAAGGAAGCCTAGGTAAGTTACGATCTCACGTGCTGGTTCCCTTTCCATTTTGCACGCCGGGTCTTAGCAGCTTCTACAGAGCTTGGGAGGCAAAAAGGGAAGAGAAATTCTAGCCACCCAAGATTCTTTGGGAATCTTTGGGAATTGTATTTCCGCTACATGTCTATAAAAGATTTGTCGGATACATAATTCTTATGACTGTAGACGCAACATGCTCCTACCTTATTTGTGTACCCACACACATACATGTTTCTCTTTGTCTCACTGAGCCTGACATTTGGCCAGCAGGTTTTTCTCCCCCTTATTTGAAACCTCAAGCACTGAAGAAATTTGGATCTGATTATTTCCGGATCACAGGACCAGCACTTTAAAATGGATGAAATGCAAGCAAATTGCCCACTAGAGCCGGAGGGGGTAAATGCTTTCAAAATAACTCATACCTTTCTATTATGGATGTGCTGGCCTCTCCAAAATCTCCCCAGAACATCACAGTGGCTTCTGATTCAAATGAAGAAACTCTACAAGGTAATGCCAACCAAAACCGTCATGTCTTACTCTCCACCTCCAGTCCCTAATGCGCCTGCTCACAACCTACAACTGCAGTCCTTCTTTGTTTTCATTTTTAAAGAAAAAATACATATACTTTTTCTTTAAGTTACAAGATTGACTGCTTTGGGAATTTTTAGCCACAGTATGATCGCTGTTAACAACGGCAGGGTCCACATTTGTCATGATCATCAGCCTCCTTTTTATTTGCTAGGATGTGTCCAGTCTCAGCACACAGTGAAAAGGGTCCATTGAGTTGCTGAGAATTATCTGGTTTGGTCTGAGAGCAGCAATTCTGGTCAGACAGAATCATTTGGTAAACTAAGAAGTTTTCTAACGATGGCACGGATACTCGTTACCAAATTCTGAAGATTCGAGACAGAAGAAATACCAACAGCAAAAATAGTTTAAATTCTCTGGGAACGCTTGGGAAGCCGTCATGAACGCCAGCTCTCAGCCACCAACACACACACATATAAGGCACTAGTTGTGAAATGGGAAGCCTTAGAAACTGCCACTTACTGTCTGTAGCCTTAAGCACATCCTTGAACCTGAATGTCTTCATCAATAAAGTGGGAACCACAGTAGTAAGAGCCAGAATCTGCCTGCAGATACAAACTGCAAAGAGCTTTTACATCTGTCCCCTCAGAACAGCCCACGAGGTAGGCAGGGCTCAGCTGGCATGAAGGCTGATGAAAGAACGTGTGCGGGACACAAGCTGAAAACTGTAAAGCCTTGTGCACAGACAGCAAGCTTCACCGAGTCAGCGCCACAGAGCTGACCGCCTCCATAAAGTCCAGATGTTTACCTTCTTTCCTTGTCAGAACTTCCACAAGCACAGTGTTGGGTGTTTAATAAAAAGAAAGAAAAAGCGCAGCATCTGGTAATTTGGCCTTTTCAGCTGTTTGGAATCTGGATAAACGGGACTCTGCCATAAACAGATCATGATTCTTATTGTAAATGATGACAGTGTTAGTCCATGACGTTGCACCATCCCCAGTGCCTCCTGACTCCAGATCTGGAAATGCAGAGGACCCTGACATTTAAGGATAAGCTGCTGGGTTCGAGAGCTCACGCTCCGCCTCAGTTTAGGGTCTGTCCGAGAAACAAGAAGGCAGAGCATCTGAAACCTGATTCCAAACCAAGCAATACTGTCGTCTCTCCGGTCACTGGGGAAGCACTGGCCACAAAAGACCTGAAGCTTGGCTCCTCTCAGCTTCTCTGGCTAGGACACCAGTTAAAAGTCGTGAAAGTCAACAATTTAAAAAAAATCAAACCTTTCTCCCTCCTCGCCCTACCCTCTTTGTCTCAAATAGAGCTGACCATAACAGTGCCCTACACGAATTAATAAACGCGAACCCTTCTTCCTTTTTAGTTTATATTCTTACAACTGTTTCATTTTCCCTTGGGAAGGAAGCATTATTACCTCTCGTGCAAATGAAAAACCAGCGGTTGAGAACGTTAAACACATCACAAGAGCCGTCTCCAAAATAACCAGGCACCGAGGTGGCCCTTTGACACCTTATATCACTAATACTCTCCTCAGTTTTTCTGTCTCACGGTAGATTTACAAATGAGGAAACTAAGGCTCAGAGAAGGAAATAACTTCCCCCAGCCCCATGGATCCTAGGTGGCAGGGTCTTAAAATTTCCAGCACGGTCAATAAATATTTTTCAGTTGGTATTCTTGTCTTCTGTTTCCAGTAAGCCTGAGACTTGGAGCTAGACACCAAATATTCAAAGGGTTATGAGGTCTAGGGAGTATCTGGGTGGGAACAGGGGCAGCAAGAAGGTTTCTTTTATGGCCTGTTTGAGCAGGCTGCACAGCTCTGATTTTCTCTCAGGCCACTATATAGCTTGACTACAGGGGAAAAAATTGCCTAGAAAGACAGAAGCCGAGTCAGAAGCCTCTTCAAGCCTAGGTCCATAAGCTATGGGCTGGCCAGAGACCCCCACCCAGCAGGCCTCAGTTTCCTCATCTTAAATGGGTATGACAAATCTGACCCCCACCAGCCTCACTGGAAGCTGTGAAGAAAACAGAAGCCTCTTACAAAAAGCTTAATCAGTACAACCATCTTAAGGTACAAAGAAAGAGGTGCTTCCTCCCATTCTTTTACCCTCCTCTGCCCTTTCCAAACACAAAAAAGATCTCGTATTTTAGACACTGGGGGCATGTGGATAAAAATAATTGGGGTTTAGGAGAATGGACGTCAGAAGATTGTACATAACTAATGCATACACATGAAAGGTCTCTAACCACAGCTTTGGATGTCAGAAAGTTGCACACAACGAAAGCATCCACATGAAAGGTCTCTAACCAGGGCTTGGAACAAAGGCTATGTTTGGGAGAGCAATTTATTAGGTCTGCAGAGAACTGAGATCTTCAGTTGACAGCTATTTTTTTTTAAACACAAAATGTTGCAAGAGGGTATCTATTTAAGGGAGGATTGTCTACAGGAGGGGGGCAAGTGAGGGAGCTCTGGGCTGCAAATATTACTCATGTCTTGCTGCACAGCCTTCCTCTCTTCCTAGTAAAAGGGAATCTCATGTGCGTATTCCAACAGTAATACGCTAAAGCATTTTCCTCTACATCCTTTACAAATGACCTCTATCTCTTGGAGAAGAGACTGAATTTAAAACAACAGCCAAGAAATAGTGCTCTCCTACAAAGTCAGGTATTTTCATTAAAAAGCAAAAAGTATTTATGTTTATTTCACTTTACCAGTCTTTGAATTAGAGAGTTTTCTTTTTTTTACCCTAAAGGCACTCTCATCCCTAAAAGTAAGCCACCCTACCATTTCTAAGTTGCCAATTGATGCTAAAGTGATGATGCCTATAAAGCCATTAAACAAACTTTTTTTCTTCCTTAAGAATTAGCTGGAAATAGAACCAAGAGGTCCCAAACAATGAAATAATAAAAAACCAAAGCTTTGCTTTTTCCCAGGGGAAAAAAGTAGATGAGGGGAAAGATACAGTGCCTCAACAATTTCCCCAATTTCTGGTTAATTATCTGTCAGTGTGAAACTTATAAATAATGGCTCAATAATAATTAACTGTGATGAGAAGAACATGCTCATGAGAATCCAGCCTCATCACTGACTTTGACCCATTAATTATACTGGAGCCTGCACCTTATACCCACCAGCCTCACTGGGTAGAGGACAGGTATTACAGACTAACTTTTGACCAAAGACTATGCTTTTGAAGCATCAAGTACATAACAGCCATTGTTAAAGTCAGGACTTCACTCAGGCTAGACTACAGATTCATAAAATTTTCCATCAGGAATCCAGAAATCATCTGGTATAATTAATTCCTTACTTGACAGATCGGGAAACTGAGGTCCCAAAAAGGGGAGAGGGGGCTGGCTGAAGGCTTCTGGTTTTTGTTACTGAGGAAGACTGGAATACTTCAAAGTATGCCGTTAGCAGGTTCAGAGACAGACATACTCGAGTTGCTACTCATCCTAATTTATAATAAGGTTTTGACAAATTTCACACAACTTTTATCAGAAACATACAGAAGCAAAATTATGTAATCTGAGCTTTCTAAACACACATCTCCCCCACAAATAGGCTTACTGAGTTTAAATTAGGTGCTTCCTAAACAGTCACCGTTTCAGAATGACAAGCGAGTCCCAAACAACTTGAGAGAAAACTGATGAACTTTGGAGAAAGTTCTACCAAGTGCTTGGGAAGATTCCTACAAAGGCCTGCCGTGGAATCAGACTACCCAAATCTCTCCACGCCCGTGGCCAGGCACGTCGGCGGGGCCATACTTACCCTTCCCGGCGGCAGTGGCGGAGGCCTTGGACGGACCGTAGTCTCGGGGACTCCGGGGCCGGAGGAGGTCGTGGGCGCGCGGTGGCGCGGGAGGCCGGGGCAGCAAGTCACGCGGACCCCCCTCCCCGCAGCCCCCGCCGCTCACGGTGACCCTGAAGGCCATGTGCGGGCCGAGGCCAGCGGGCCCCCGGCCGGGACCTGGAGCGCCGGGGGCCTCCTTCGGCCTCTTGTCTGAGTGCGCCTCGGCCACTTCGCAGTGCATGGCGCCGGGGCGGGGCGCACCGCTGGGGGTCTCGCCGGGCTTCTGCGGAGGGGAGAAAGCACAGGCGCGTCAGAATGAGCGGAGCGATCCCCTTCTGGTCCAGGGGGCGATGTTTGAGCAGGTCACCATCCCTCCGTTTATTCCTCCTTAGCGCCACCACACTCACCCTAACGTGACAAACCTACCTGATCCACGGAAAAGTCCCCTCCAGGGCGCAGGAACATCTAGCATGTCCTTCCCCGACTCGCGGAAGGCCCAGCTACCCAATCTGCCCCCATCCAGTCCTCTTTGGACGAAGGGGAAACTGAGGCCTGGAGAAGGGAGAGCGCCTGTGCGCGTCACCCAGTGGGACACGGAGCTGACGGCAGAGATTCCCGGAGCAGGGTACTGGCAAAGCCGCGGAGACTACTCGGAATGGGTCACGGGCTGCACACCTCGCCTCGTGGGCGCTCTGGGATCCGGCTGAGCGCAGGGACAGCCGACTACGCACCCGCAGGCCCGTGGGCAGACCCTCTGAGATACCACCACCACACAAGCTGCGAAAAGGGAGTCGGCGGATGTGTGCTCACTCCCGCAACGTGAACCCATACACGCACCGAGACGCACACTCCCACGCGCAGCGGAGAAAACCAACCGATCGCGCGTGCAAACCTGCAAAAAGTCGACAGCCCGTGCACTCCCGCTCCCACGCACACCAAACACACCCCGCAAATGCACACTCGGGGACAAGACGTGCCATACATTCTACTTTCACTCACCAGCTCAGACTCTCAGAAACACTAGTAGCTGCAGTCTCACGCTCACCACGCGCGAGCGCTGGATGCCCCTCCACAGAGCCTTGGGCCTTCCATCATCCCTCCTGGAAAACGGACCCGGGGCCCCAAACTCTCCCTTCCCCTCGTGCTCCCCGCGCGATCCCCAAACTCCCCAATTCACCATCCTGGGACACCAGCCTTGGCCGTCGGCCGGGCGCCCTCCCCCTTCCCGGGCCGCGGGCCGCACCCCCTCTCACCTCGCCCCCACTCACCTCGCAGCGGCTGCTGCAG
>NW_011494816.1:1868761-1872903 GCF_000754665.1 Bison bison bison | reverse complement strand
CCGGTGGCGCTGGGTGCTGCTCGGGCCCCGCTCCGCCCGCTGCCTATCAGGGATAGCCCGCCGGGCGGCGCCCCGGGCTGCAAAGCCTGGGCTCTGTAGTCGGGGCTGGGCCGGCCAGTGGGGCGAGAGGCACTCCGTATCAGGAGAGCCGAATCAACCTGTCTCTTCGCCTCTCCGAGGCTGAGACAAGACCCTTCGTCCCTCTTCCAGCGTCAGTTTTCTCCTGGTCAAATGGGACCCGCCAAGCCTGCTAACGTGGAGGCAGTGCAAGTAAAAGTGCTTTCAAAGTTTCCTTGCAGAATACAACCTGCTCCCACAGATTTCTCAGCGGGTCAGCAGCGAAGTTGGGACCCCAATCCAGGACTTTCAGACTACTTTTCTTAAGTTTCTGTTTCTGTGGTGTTTTTCACCTAAAAGAAACCAGACTAGAGTGTCTCCTTCCAAAGTCTAAAAATAGATATCCGGATCCCAACTAGAAAATACCCCCAAGTGAATCTGTGAATCTGTCTGGGAGCAGGGTCCCTGAACCTCTATTTTTAGCGAGCCCCCAGGAGATCCTGGGCTGGAGAATTCCACAGACAGAAGAGCCTGGTGGGCTACCGTCCATGTAGTCCATCAGGACCTGGGACCTGGTTCCCCTGAAGGCCTGCTTCCCTCACAGACAGCAGTGTCGCAGCAAGTCCTGCCCAGAGTGTAGAAAGTAGAGGAAGAACAAGACCTCTGGGCAACTGGAAGCAGTGGCTCAGTTCCCATCTCCGAACCTCAGTTTCCCCCTGGGTAAAGTGGGGTTAATTCCCCGTGTCAGGTCTATCTAAGTTCACCGGAGGCTCTAGCCAGGCCTCTGAGATGGTGTCTATATTTCATGTCTGCTTGCCTCACTCCTCATTGTTTGTTGGTGATCTGGACCCACTTCAAGAACCCTGCCTGGCTCTTCACTCTTTGAAGAAAGGTGTCTGTCTAGTCTCTTTGGCCTTGGTCTCAAATTTAAAAATGTTTATCGAGCCCCTTCCGACTACACACCCAGATCAGGTCTCACAACATAGGATTCTACACAGGGTAAGAGACCTCAAACAGCATCCCTGAATTCTTAGAAAACCAGAACATTAGAATTACCGAATTCTAAAATCTGATTTCCTGTCATTGATTAAATATAGCATCTTACAATTAGCAATAATGGCAAGAAGGACCTTGGAAATTTTGTTAGGCCCACCTCCACATTCAGAGGAGAGATGTGACTGGCCCATAGCAGTATGGTGGGGTGTGGCAGAACTGGCTCTGGAACCCAGGCTTCCTGACTCCCATTCCAGCACTCTTTCTCCTGTGCCAGCCATGAGGTCTCTCGTAGACACAGTACGTCAGCCAGCCCCGCCCATCGCGCACAGTCCAAGGGCCATGGGCTGCATAGGGCACCCCAAAGGTTTTGCCTCTATCCAGGGATTTGGAGTTGGGGGTTTCTGCTACTTTTATGGCAAGAGAGAAAGGGGTAGAAAGGAGTCAGAGTAGCTCACCAAGCCCTCCAACACACCACCAGATGCTCCTTCCCCATTCCCTCACTCTTCTGAAGTGCCAGGGCCAGCTTTGGCACCCACAGGCCATGTGGCTTTTAGTAAATCAGAATCTCATTCTGGACCTCAGTTTCTCCCTCGAAAAGCTGGAGGGTTGGAAAAAGATTCCCGGCCTTTCCCGTTCTGCCCTTTGGTGAGGCCAGGAACCAGGAACTGAGTCCTTTGCTTCTCTCCTTACCACAGACACACACACAGAACACTGCACACTTAGTCGGAACTCAGAAAATATTTGCTGAAGTCACTTAACCAACTGGCACTGCAGGCAAAGACTTCAGATTTCCAAGATGCAGCAACAATTCATTTAGTGATTCTTTGCTGAGCACCTACTGCTGATCCAGTTTCCATGCCTGAGCTGGGGACATAGAGATCCTGCCTGTCCCTCAGTGAATTCACAGCTCCACCCCACCAGGACAGATGTGAAGTCTGGCAAAGTAATGAGAAGGTTAATCTACTCAATAGAACAGACCACTTAAATGTAGTATGTGGCAGGACCTCTTTGGGGATATACTGAATCCAGGGGGTATATGCTTGGTTTTTCTTTCCTAGAAGGAAATACAAGAAAGTGTTAACAGGGGTTACGGGAATGGAGGACTGGGGGGTGGGGTGGGCTGGGCTGGGGTGGGGTGTGGTGGGAAGCCTGTACTTTACATTTTACACTTCTCTGAACTGTTCATTTTTTCTAACAATATATATTCTCCTCTCTCCCTTTCAACAGGGGTTATTTAAGAGTAGTAGGATTACAGATTTTAATGTTTTTCTTTATACTTTTAGTTTGAAAATAATATTTGTTAATATTTTAATTGTCAAGAGCAAAACAAATAAAATTCACTTCTCCCTTTTGCAGGCCAGGCAACAATGTGTGCTTTTTTACAGGGCCAATGTTCCTGCTCAACACACAGACTGTCTACTAGGTAATTCCTTCTGTATCCATCTGCCAAAACAAACATTATTTTTTCTTCTCTGATTTTGTTCCCTCCTCCTCTCCCACACTCCCATATCTGATCTGCCATGATTACACCTAACAGCCCACCTCCTCTCCATCCTTCTTCCTCACTGATACATCTCTTACCAACTCTTCTTCCTGCCTCTAGCCTTATCTTCTTCCCAGTCATTCATTTTCCACATACTGGTCTCCCTGTAAATCTCTAAAATATACATCTGACCATGTCACTTCCCTGTTTAAGCCTCATTAACAGCTCCCAGTGGCCATCTAAACAAAGTCAAACCATTTTCTCACAGCACCTCTTAACTCTCTCCCATATTTCAAACACCTTAGAATATTTTACATCTCCTAGAACACAGGACATACGTTCATGCCTTCATAGCTTTGTATATGGTGCTTCCTATGCTAACACTTTCCTTTTGGTCCACCTTCATACTCCTTCCCGTGAATCATTTAATACTCAGGTCAAGTGTCACTTTTCTGCAGAAGACTTCCTTGAATCCTCTAGCTAAAATTATTTTCTTCTTGCACATTCTCATAGCAATCTCTGCTTCATTCTATCTTAGAACTTGTTATGCTGCTTTATAATAACCCATCAGTCTCTCCCTCTAGACTGAGAGCTTTGTAAACCTCTTCGGCCTTTGTAACTCCAGAACCTAAAACAGATTCAGGCAAAGTCAGCATGTTGATTGAATTATTAAAGAATGACGACTACTTCCTTTACTTACCTTCATTTCTAGCTAAGTGCTTCTTCACCCTACTGTGACCTCCCCCCCTCAGCATGTTTATCCAAGGGGTATAAGCATATACTCAGCAAAAATAGAGAGTTCTATGTCTAGGGTCTCCTGTGTCCTGGAGACAGGAGGAAGGATAAGGAATAGAGGTGATTGCTGTTACACTGCTTACCCTGACTCTAGTTCTTGCAGCAAGGAAAGAATTAACATTTACTGGGGAAACTACTGTGTGCCAGGTACTATGGCTGACAGTCTCCATACATAATCCATTCAATCCTGGTGACTCAGAAAAGGAGAATATCCTTCATCTTTTATAGGTGAAAAATAAAAGCTCAAAATTAAGTGACTTGCCAAAGTTCTCAGTCAAAAGTGTCTGCCTCCCATATATCTATGGCCAATGACTTTGTACATGAATGCCAAGACCACTCATTGAGAAAAGAATAATCTCTTTAACAAATGGTGCTACATAACTGGATATCTACATGCCAAAGAATGAAGCTGGATTCCTATCTCAAACCATATACCAAAAGTGACTTAAAATGGATCAACATCCTAAATATAAGAGCTAAAACCATAAAAGACTTAGAAGAAAACATTGGGGTAATCTTTGTGACCTTGGATTTGGCAGTGGATTCTTAGGTGTTAAACCAAAAACACAAACAACAAAAGAAAAAATAGATAAATTGGACTTCAACAAAATTAAAAACTTCTGTGTATCAAAGAACATTATGAAGCTAGTCAAAAGACAACTTTTAGAATGGGAGAAAAATATTTGCAAATCATACTACTGATAAGAGTCTAGTATCCAGAATATGTAAAGAACTCCTACAAGTCAACAACAAAAACAACCCAGTCCAAAAAATGGGCAAAGGACCTGCTGATCATCTATATATCTTATAT
>NW_011494816.1:1864670-1868661 GCF_000754665.1 Bison bison bison | reverse complement strand
ATATATATATATAAGATCATCTATATATCTTCTCTCCAAAGAAGATATATAGATGACCAACAAGTACACACATGAAAAGATGCTCAATATTGTTAGTTATTGCGTGTATGTGCGCTCAGTCGCTTCAGTTGTGTCCGACTCCTTGCAACCCTGTAGACTGTTGCCTGCCAGGCTCCTATGACCATGTGATTCTCCAGGCAGGAATACTGGAGTGGGTTGCCATGCCCTTCCCTGGTGGCTCAGATGGTAAAGCATCTGCCTGCAATGCAGGAGACCTGAGTTTGATCCCTGGGTCAGGAAGATCCCCTGCAGATCTTCCTTCTAGAAGGAAATGGCAACCCACTCCAGCATTCTTGCCTGGAAAATCCCATGATCAGAGGAGCCTGATAGGTTATAGTCCTTGGGACCGCAAAGAATTGGACACAACTAAGTGACCTCACTTTCACTTTCCTCTGGGGGAACTCCCGACACAGGGAACAAACCTGTGTCTCCTGAATTGAGATGAGGCGAATTCTTTACCGCTGAGCAACCAGGGAAGCAACAGTTAGTCATTAGGGAAATGCAAATCAAAACCACAATGAGATATCACTTTACATCTATTAGGATAACTATAATTTTTAAAGTTAAGAAAAAAAAAGAACGGAAAATAACAAGCATTGGCAAGGATGTGAGAAAGTAGAGCACTCACAAATTAGCCACTGTGGAAAACAGTTTGACAATTCCTCAAAAAATTAAACATGGAAATTACTATATGACCCAGCAATTCTACTTCTAGGTATATGCCCAAAAGAAAATTATTGTGAAAACAAGCCAACTGTTCATCAGTAGATGAATGTATAAACAAATTGTGGGGGAAAATATTATATTTATATATAAAGGATGAAATACTAACACATACTATAGCGTGGATAAACCTCAAAATCATTATGCTAAGTGAAAGAAGCCAGACACAAAAGGCCATGTATTGTATGAGGCCACTTTTATGAAATAACCAGGATAGGTAAATTCATAGAGACAGAAGGCAGAGTAGTGGTTGACAGAGGCTAAGGGGAGGGACCAATGAGTAGTATCTGCTTAATGGGTACAGGTTTCCTTTCAAGGTAACGAAACTGTTGGCACCAGGTAGAGGTGGTGGTCGCACAGCACTGTGACTGTACTAAATGTCACTGGATCGTTCTAAATGGCTAGTTTTATGTTATATGAATTTCACTGCAATAAAAATGTTTAGTTTAGTTAAATTTAAAAGATTGTCTGCCTGTGTCCAAAGCCTGGACTTTTCACCGCATTTCAAGACTCTCATTAGGAGCGGTCCATAGAAGGGCTCCTATAATGGTTGTGGCTCTGGTGTTACCAAGCCGAGGGACACAAGCAAGTCATCATCCCTGGTTCCTCAATACTACACCTGTCAAACAAAGGTAACAGTACCTGAGCCACCAAGGCTACTGTGAAAACCAAATGAGGTGGAAAAAGATAAAACCAATTGGAAAATGAGAGGTAATGATGATGATTAATGAAATTCTCAACCTCTCCTACCATTTCTAGAATCCGTCCTTTTTCTTGTTTTTAATTGTGATGGTGAAGTGAAGTAAAAGTCTCTCAGTCGTGTCCAACTCTTAGCAACCCCATGGACTATACAGGCCATGGAATTCTCCAGGCCAGAATACAAGAACACTGGAGTGGATAGCCGTTCCCTTCTCCAGGGGATCTTCCCAACCTAGGGATCAAACCCAGGTCTCCCGCATTGCAGGCAGATTCTTTACCAGCTGAGCCACAGTGGAAGCCCCACTTTAACTGTGCTGGGTCTTGACTGCAGGGTACAGGTACTTCACTGTGGCACATGGACTTCCCGTTGTTGTGCATGGGCTTTTCTAGTTTTGGCAACAGCTTTGTTTTGTAGCTTGTCTTGTTGTGGTTCATGGGCTTAGTTTCCCCAAGGCATGTGGAATCTTAGTTCCCTGACCAGGGATCAAATCCATGTCCCCTGCATTGCAAGACAGATTCTTAATCAATGGACCACCATGGAAGTCCCTAGAATCCCTAGAATCATCTTATAACTCGAAGATGCTATTTTAAAAACCAAATCAAACAAACAAAAACCTGGAGAATCCCAATATTTCCATACTGGGATTCCATATTCCATATTGTCACAAAGGGCCAAAGGTGATGTTTTATATAGAAACTTACATATGATTAGAGAATAAGAAACAACTTAAACTAGGAATAGAAATAAACTTCCTTAACTAGACAAGCGCATCAGCAAAAACAAAGCCTATAGCTAACATTACACTTCGGGCTTCCCAGGTCGTGCTAGTGGCACCCACCTGCCAGTGCAGGAGACATGGGTTTGATCCCTGGGTCAGGAAGATCTCCTAGAGGAGGGCATGGGAATCCACTCCAGTATTCTTGCCTGAAGAATCCCACGGACAGAGGAGCCTAGAGGGCTACAGTCCACGGAGTCACAAAGAGTTGAACACAACTGAAGTGACTTAGCACATAGCACAACATCACGCTTAGTGGTAGAGATTGAATGCTTTCCGCCTAAGATCAAAAACACAGTAAAGATATCCATCTTCACTATTCCTATTCAACATCATACTGGAAGTCCTAACAAGTGTAGTAAGGCAAGAAAAAAAAAAAAATATATATATATATAAAAAGGCATACAGGTTGGAAAGGAAAGATTAAAACTGTTGGCTGGCAACCTGATTATCTACATAAATTCCATGGGATCTACCAAAACAAATTCCTCCTAGAACTAATAAATGAGTTCACTGAGGTTGCAGGATATAAGATTAATATATAAAAATCCATTGTATTTGTAAACACTGGTATTTATTAAACAATTAGAAATGAAAAATTTAAAATACTGTTTATAATAGCACTGAAATTATATACTTAGATATTAATCTAACAAATATTCATGCAGAATCTGCTAAAAACTATGAAACTGATTAAAGAAGTCAAAGAAATAAGTAAATAAAGAGGTATATTATGTTCATGGTTTGGAAGATTCAATAGTGTGAAGATGTCAACTCTCCCCAATTTAATCTGTAGATTCAACATAACTTGAATCGAGATCCTAGCAGGATTTTTAAATAGAAATCAACAAACTGATTCTAAAACTTATTTGGAAAAGAACTAGAATAGCCAAAAAATTGAAAAAGAAGAACAAAGTCTGAGGACTCACTATTTGATTCTAAAATTCACTATGTGAAGTTGCTCAGTCGTGTCTGACTCTTTGCGACCCCATGGACTGTAGCCTACCAGGCTAATGCTACATCAGAACAGTATGATATTGGCAAAAAAAATTATATACATAGGTCAATGGAACAGAATACTCATATTCTGTGGAACCCACATATGGCCATATGCTTTTGCAAAGGTACAAAAGCAATTCACTGAAGATATAGTAGTCTTTTAACAAACAGTGCTAGAACTGCTGCACATACATATGTAAAAAAATAGACCTCAACCTATGTTTCACACACTATGCAAAATTTAACCACAAATGGACAAAAATGCAAAGCTATCACTTCTAGAAAAAAAACTAAAGTAATTAGATAATGATGTCAAAAGCACAGTCCATAAAATAAAAATTTATTAGATAGGATTTCATCAAATATTTAAAATTTTTACTCTGTAAAAGATACTGGCTGTTAAAAGAATGAAAAGACAAGTCACAGACCAGGAGAACATTTTTGCAAATTATTTATCCAACAAATGACTTGTACTCAGAATAAAGACCTCTTACAACTTAATAAAAAGAAAGCAACCAGATTTTCTAAATGAGCAAAAGATTTGAACAAATATTTCACCAAAGAAAACATGATGATGTAAAGTAAATCATGAAAAAATGCTCAGAACTAGGGAACTCAAAGTATAAGCACACTGAGATACCAATACACATCTTTAGAATGATTAAAATTAAAAAATAAAACAATAAACCATTTCAAATGCTGGCAAAGGCAGGAAGACACAAGGATGTGTGAGA
>NW_011494816.1:1849013-1864570 GCF_000754665.1 Bison bison bison | reverse complement strand
AAATGCTGGCAAGGGCTGGATGCGAAATCAATGAAGGACTTTAGGTTGGAGACTGACATGACCAGGTCTGTTCTGAAAATATTCTAGTTGTTTTGTGGAAATGGGTTGAGAAAGGAGCAAGTGTGAAACACAAATCAGGAGATAATCCCAAGGAGAGATGCTGACAAGCCAGGGGTTGGTGGAGATGGGGCGAGGTGGCTGGAATGCAGCATCACTGAGGAAGGAAATTTGACAAGCCTGGTAATGGGAATGAAGAGAAAGGAGAGACTGTTTGGAAGAAGAGCAGTTTTAGAGTTTGGAACTTCCCCTGGGTGGCCCTGGAGAATTCAGTGGCTACCCACTCCAGTATTCTTCCCTGGAGAATTCCATAGACAGAAAAGTCTGGCTGGCTACAGTCCATGGGGTCGCAAAGAGAGAGACGTGACTGAGCAACAAACTTTCACTTTTCTTTCACTGGGTGGCCCAAGGCATTCGTCATCCTTAAGGGTGGCTTCTGGAAGCAAAGATGCCACAATTAACAGGCCGTAAGTTATACCCTTTCCTCTTTCATCATGATGTGACTGCTTTTCCATAAAAAGTTGGTTTTCAGCACATCACTGTATTTATAAGAAACAGAATCATCCAATATAAAATGTGCATCAAAGGATGCTAATGAGGACAGTCAGAACTGACAGCTTGAAAAGTCATGAGGGACAGTACGGGCTGTCCATTAAGGAGAGGGGGCCTGTTATTTATGGAAGTGTAGGGTACCAGAGTACTTTACGGAAGCTTCTTTTATGATAATTACTGTAGATCACACTATGTATATAAATTAAATGCAGATAACAACCTATGAAGAAAGTGGTGTAGTTCCTATTAAAGATGAGGAAAATGAGACCCAAAGAGGTTAAGTGACTTGCCCAAGGTTTCAACTAGCAAGTGGCAGATTTGGGGTTCAGCCCTAGGACTGCTTGATCCTAAATATAGTGGTCTTTTCATCCTGCTACTGTACCTCATTTCCAATTGAACTGGAACGTTCTCTTTGCCTGACCTTTATTTTCCTTTCATTCAGAATGCCTTTGTGGCTGACCACTCCCACCCGAATCCATTCAGATCCCCAAGGCTCACCACAAACGGCCCCTTACCCACATAAACTGCTTCCCCGCCCAGAGGGCCACCAGCACACAAAGCCACTGTCAGAGCACTGCCACTAGCACCACCGAGAAGCCCGCCTTATCACACGAAGGGAAAGTGAAGTGAAAGTCGCTCAGTCATGTCCATCTTTTTGCGACCCCGTGGACTATTCTCCAGGCCAGAATACTTGAGTGGGTAGTCTTTCCCCTTCTCCAGGGGATCTTCCCAACCCAGGGATCAAACCCAGGTCTCTCGGATTGCAGGCTGATTCTTTACCAGCTAAGCCACAAGGGAAGCCCAAAAATACTGGAGTGGGTAGCCTATCCCTTCTCTAGAGGATCTTCCCAACCCAGGAATCGAACCAGGGTCTCCTGTACTGCAGATGGATTCTTTACCAACTGAGTTATGAGGGAAGCCTTTATTATATACCTATTTCCAGTTATCAACTATAGCACCCTCGAAGGCACAGACTTTATATATGTATGAGAGGTGATCAGTGGTGTGTGGATTTGAACACATGTACTAAATTATCCGAACAGGTCCAAAAGTTGGCAAATGAGGCTACAACAAAAATATATATGTGGAGTAAGGAACAAGATAGTCAATTATTCACATTTTTATAATAAATATTTTTATTTAATTTATTAAAGTAAATATCAAGTTCATCTGTGCACATGAGTATTATGCAATTCATATGCTTTTTGAGCTACTATTAAAATCATCTATAGGAAGAAAGCATTCTGAAAAATAGAAGAATAGAACTGTATCTGTGAATAAGTTTTAAAAGAATCAATGACAAAAATCACTTTAAGACATTTGATAGACATCTTCTTACCATAATATTTTCTTCTAAGTCTTATTTCTTTGTGAAAACTATACTTACCTTACTATGTGACAAAGTCAAAGACTCATGCAAAGTTACAATTAGAAGGGAAGTTAAAAATCATTCAGTCCAATTCTTTTATTTTAGTGATGAAATCTTAGTTCAAAGTCACACGGCTAGATGATGCCAGATTAGAACTTGCTTCTTCCAAAATCAAACTTCAAACTCTGGAGAAGAGACTGCTAGCACTCTATATTAATATTCATTCAGAGCCCCAGTAACAAAACCCCAGTTTTATCGAGAAGTTACACATAACCTCTAAAGGACATTTCCCAGACTCCGTTGCAGCCAGATACACCCAGATACAAACTATGCTTCAGCCAATGAGATGCAAGGGTCAATGTGTGGACTTTCAGGAAGCCTCTTTGAAAGGGAGGGGATACAACAGTCTCACTTCTCTTCTTCCTTCTTGTTGCCTGGAATACAGATATAATGGCTGTAGTTTTAGCAGCCATTTGAAACCATGAGGATGAGGATCACACCTTGGGGCTAACCAAGAAAAGAGCTAGAATGAGCCTGAATCCCCAATAACCTCAGGAAGTCTTCCCAAGACAGCCTATTTCTGAATCTTCTTTTATGTGAAAAAAATAAATGAGTACATTTCTGTGTTACGTAGACCACCATTATTTTGGGTTTTTTAGTTATATGCAGCCAAACTCAACTAGCCCATCTTACTTAGCCCACTGTCAACCCATTCCTCTCTCATCTCAGCAAACAGAAATTTCAGTCTACCCAACTGCTCAGGCCAAAAGCCTTGGAGTCAGTATTACTGACTTGTTTTCTTTCATACCCCACAACCATCCCACCAGCAATTCTCATCAACTCTTTCTTCATAATAGACCTAGACCTGTCTGGTTTTCGTGGCTTTCACTTCTATCACTCTGGGCCCATCACTACAGGTGACCCTTGAACAACACAGGACTCAGGGGCCCACACCCTCTGTGCACAGAGAGCTCTGCATCACACTTCACAGTCTACTTTCTGTGTCTATGGTTCCACATCCACAGATTCGACCAACCCCTAATCCTGTGGTATTATAGTACAGATTTACTGAAAACAATCTGCATGTAAGAAGATCCACTCACTCTCTTAGTTTTCCTCCAGCCTCTCTGGCAACTCCTTCCCCCTCTTATGTCTTTATCTTCTATTCAGCCTTAAATGCTGGCTGAGATCTTTCTCCCTCTCCAGCTGTCCATATTCTCAAAGGCAAGGTCATCCATCCATCTCCTCAGAGCTGTCATCATTATCTAGAGGATCATCATCAAGAATTCCAAAGTTAGAATATGAAAAAGAAGATATATACTGATGCATAACTGAGTCACTTCGCTGTACAGAAGAAATCAACACAACATTGTGAATCTACTCAACTTCAGTAAATTTTTTAAAATAGCAAAAACAATTTTAAAAAAGGACCCGCGCAAGTTTGAACCCATTGTTCAAGGCTTAACTGCATCTCTTTCATCTGGTTTACAGCAGTAGCCTCCTAACTAGTCTCCCTGTTTCCATTCTTACCTGCCACCCCCTCCCCTCAGTCTGTTTTCCTCAGAATAGCCAGATTTAATTTTTTTCAAACATAAGTGGCCCATGTTACTCCTTTGCTCAGGACTTTTCAGTGGCTGCCCTTGACGCAGACAGAGCATGAGCGAAGTCCTTGTTGTCTACCAGCCCTGACATGATCTGGTCCCCTCCTCTGTCTCTGACCTCAGCTCCCAGTCTTGCCCGCACCCACTGAACCCTGCCCCCAGGCCCTCTTTGCCATTCCTTTAATGTATCAGCCATGCTCTGGTCTCCAGGATCATAGCTTGCAGGAACTCTTCCCCCCAGATATCCACACATCACCTCTCTTACCTCATTCAAGCCCCTGGCCAAGCATCGCCTTATCAGGAGGGCATCCCCTCTCCACCCTGCCTAAAATAGAATCCCACCCGCTGTCTACTGCCTGCTGTCCCCTGCATACTCACCACCACGGGATGTTTGTTTACAGTCATTGTCCACATCCCCCACTGGAGCCTCAGTGTTTCTACTCTGAGCAACCTGCCATTCACATGGAAATTTGTTAAATATTTCCCCGCAACAAAACTTAGCAGCTCCATCTTATTGGTTAATTAAGAAGATCTATAAGGGTAATATGGCTTTCTGTTCTAATAGTAATAGCAATTATTATTATTATAGTTAACAGCAACTACAAAACATTAAAAATTTTGCAATAAGAATGATGGGCAGAAGTGCGTGGGGCCAGTTTGTAAGACTGACTCCAGAACTAACTGTCCTTGTACAGAAGACCCAAAGCCTCTTCTTACTGTTCTCATGTGACCTCTTCAGTGAGAACAGGGGCAGGGAGGGGGGTCAAAATGACCACTCACGATCTAGTGATGAACACAGCTGTCCTCGTAACTCGCCAGCTTTATGGAAAATCCGGACGACTTACTAATGTTTTTTAAAACATGAGTAAATAAAAGTCCATTAAAACAGATTTATCTTTTCATTCACAAACAGCTTATTTCTCGTCAAAGTTACGAAGTTTTCCGTTAGACTTATAAATTGAAATTAGAAATCTTTTGGGTAAACTACTCACCAAATAAGCCTTAAGCTTGGGACGTTTTTGGAGACAATGTACTGCTAATATTTGTTTTTCCTGTGGAGAAGGAGCAAAGGCTGACAGAACATCACAGTTCCCATCTTCAAAGACCAAGAAGCCAAGTTTAGCTTCTTGAAGAACATTTGCAAGGAAAAACAGCAAACTATTTCTGAGGCTTTGCTTCAAAAATACACACTTCTTTCATACGTTCTTGATGACTGGTGCTTCAAGCTGCTAAAATATTCCTTCTTTGAAGAAAAAATACAGATCCCAAGAAAATTAAGAGTCTGGTTTTGAAGACAAGAGCTCCTTGCCTCTGAATCCCATCTCCTTGATGGGATCCCATCTCCATTTCTCCTCATCTCAGCCTCCCCTTCTGGGGCAAGCATCACAGCTACCCCAGAAGACAGATGGCTGTTAAAAGATAAGAGAGTAGAGAGTGTGGAGCACCTCCTAGGTATTCAGTAAATATTAGCACTCTATAAGCAAAATAATCTATGGAAGTCCACACAAGCCATCAGCACTTTTAAACATAATACATATTAAAAATTGATTTTTTTTTTTAGAATGTTAGGAAAATACAGAAAATTTTGAATAGACAATCTCCCTCAAACAAAGAAGTGGTGTGGACGACAGATAATTTTCCTCTAACAACTTTGAAACAGTGACCTCTGCTGGCCAGTGGAAAACATGAGCTTTCCAACCAAATCTGGCGAGGGAGCAAGGGTTGAGTCAGCCAGGCTTGGTCCCTCTCCCCGGAACAAAAACCAGGTGTTGCGTTACAAGGGACAGAAATCGTCACAAGGGTTACCACGATGTAATTGGGATGTTAACAAAATTAAAGGCCGGCCTTTCCATTTGCTCATCTGCCCAGAAGTTTCTTTTTTTCAAACCCCGTGGTCTCCTATTTTTAAAATGTCATAATTGCATGCAAATGTTACAGCCGAAAAACAACGCAAGGGGCATTAAAAATCAATCTTCCATGTAAGCCTCAGATTTTCCAGCATGATGATCCAAAAGCAGAAGTGGTGACAAATGTGTAAAAAACAGAGTGAAAAAGTCAGAATGCATCATTAAGAATATTACAACAAAAGGAGGGAAAGAAACTTAGGGAACACATGCCTGATTCAGCTGGGGTAAACAGCCAACTACAAAGAAGGATTTTTTTTTAAATCTACAAACCTTTTATAGATATGACCCAGAAATCCAATTAGGAAGCAGTCACGACCCTTTCCTTCAGGCAGAAATATGCTCGATGGAGGAGGCTGCCCAAAAGTCTGTTGCTGCTGCTGCTGCTGCTAAGTTGCTTCAATCGTGTCCGACTCTGTGCGACCCCACAGACGGCAGCCCACCAGGCTCTGCCATCCCTGGGATTCTCCAGGCAAGAACACTGGAGTTGGTTGCCATTTCCTGCTCCAGTGCATAAAAGTGAAAAGTGAAAGTTAAGTCACTCAGTCCTGTCTGACTCCTAGAGACCCCATAGACTGCAGCCTACCAGGCTCCTCCGTCCATGGGATTTGCCAGGCAAGAGTACTGGAGTGGGGTGCCACTGCCTTCTCCCATTGGCTGGGATATTTAGACATCAAACACACTCCTACCTCTTAAGGTATGAAATAAAACAGAGGTTGCAAACCGGCTATGTGGTTTAATTTGGCACTTACTACATCTTTTTTAAATTAATTATTTACCAACACTTTAAAAATAGAGATTTCACAGCAAAATCTGAATTTCTGTCTTCTTAAAAACAAATGAGATCTAGACATACCAGACAAACATTTGCCCATAGCAATAATCAACTGGGGCCAAACAGCAGTAGTTGCTCCTCTTTTATTAATTTTTAATGCAGTATAGTTGTTTTACAGTGGTGTTAGTTTCTGCTGTACAGCAAGTGAATCAGTTATACATATATCTCTTTTTAGATTTCCTTTCTGTTTAGGAATCAGAGAGCACTGAATTCCCTGTGCTATACAGTAGGTTCTTATTAGTTACTTATTTTATATATAGTGTGGGTATATGTCAAACCCAATGTCCCAATTCACCCTACCCTCCACTTCCCCTCTTTGTAACCCTAAGGTTTTTTTTTTCCTACATCTGTGACTATTTCTGCTTTGCAAATAAGTTCATCTGCACCACTCTTCTAGATTCCACATATAAACAAATGATGTTATACAATATTTGCCTTTCTCTCTCTGACTTCATTCTTTTTTATTTGTTTTTGGTCATGCCATGCAGCATGCAAGATCTTAGTTCCCTGACCAGGGATCAAAGCCGTGCCCTCTGCAGTGGAAGCACAGAGCCTTAACCACTGGACCACCAGGGAAGTCCCTTACTTCACTCTGTATGACAACCTCTAAGTCCATCCATGTCATTGAGAATGGTATTATTTCACCCCCTTTTATGGCTGAGTATAATCCCACTCGTGGGCATACATCCGGAGAAAACCATAATTTGAAAGGATGCTCACTGAAGCACTATGTATAATACCCAAGGACATAGAAACAACCGAAATGTCCATTGACGGAGGGATGGATAAAGCATATGTGGTACGTACATACAATGGAATATTACTCCGTAGGCATTCCTGTAGATGGGGCATGTGCTGTTTGCTGCGTTCCCCATCCTGACAGCCTTACTCATCATTTTATCTGTCCGGCTTTTTGTAAGTTTGAGACCCCAGGTTTCTGACCTCCTTAAGGTACTGAGGATGACCTGAATTTAGTTAAAACAATTATCAACCATGTGCAAGGTACTTCAACAGACACTTGGTTTATAAAAAGACATGAATCTTGGAACTCAAAGAACTCATAGGTCATTTCCAGTAAGGCCAAGTAAACTCATTAATATGTCACGTGCATTGAAAAGGTATAGAAGTGGTAAAGAGAAGTGATTAAATTCATTTTCTAACTTTTTGAGATGCGACTCAGCCCACTGATGTTCAACCATTCTTCTTTCCTAATATGTGCATTTAAGGGTTTAAATTTCCTTCTAAGCATTGCATTAGCTATATCTTATAAGTTTCGGCATGTATTCTTATTATCATTTTTTAAGAATCATTTTTCTAATTCCCACCTGTGTGATTTTGAAGTGTATTTCTTAATTTCCAAACATATGGAGTATTCTTTTTCATTTTGGAAATGAAGACCCAGGTTCAATCCTAGAATGGCTACCCATTCCAGCATTCCTGCCTAGAGAATTCCATGGACAGAGGAGCCGGGTAGGCTACAATCCATGGGGTCACAAAGAGTCAGACAAGACTGAGCAATTAACACTTTCACTTTCATGGACTATTCTATTGGGTTGACCCAAAAGTTCATTTAGGTTTTTCTGTAAGATAGTATGAAAAACCTGAACAAACTTTTTGACCAACCCAATAATTGTCATTTCAGTGGATATTTACCTTACTTGCCTTACAAATATAATCTAAATCATTTTAATCCTTTGAAATGTGCTGAAACTTGTTTCACAGGTCAACAAAGTAGCCATATTTGTAAATGTTCAGCGTGAGCTTGAAGAGCATGCCTGTTCTTTAACTGTCAGTTGCAGTACTTTATATGTGCCCATTAGGTCAAGTTTGCTGACGGCGTCAATCAAATATTCCACATCCTTACTGATTGCTAAAATCTACTTAAGCGTGTGTGCTCAGTTGTGTCCGACTCCTTGCGATTCCATGGACTGTAGCCTGCCAGGTGCCTTTGTCTATGGGATTCTCCAGGCAACAACACTGGAGTAGGTTGCCATTTCCTACTCAAGGGGATCTTCCCCACTCAGGACCTGCGTCTCATGCGTCTTCGGCAATGGCAGGAGGACTCTACCACTAGCGCCACCTGGGAAGTTTATTCTCTGTTATTGAGAGAGCTATGTAAAGGATCTTGTTATAATTGTGGATTTATTTCTCCTTGGTAGTGGTTCTGTCCGTTTCTGTTTTGTGTATTTTTTATTAAAGTACACAGGAAGCACATAAATCTTCCATATCCACTTCAATAAAAAATTTTTTTCAATGAATTTTTTGTGTACACATCCATATAATCCAAATCAAGATAGAGAACATTTCCAGGACCTCATAACGTTTCCTTATGCTCCTCTAAGTCAATATGCTGCCCCTCTCTCCATTACGATTCTGACTGATGAGGATAAGGTAAAGTTTTTACTTGATTTGAAAAGCACAAAAATGTAATCATACAGTATATATTCCCTTGTGTCTGGCCTCTGTTGCTTACTACTGTGTCTATGAGCCTCCTTCATGTTGTAATACAAAGCAGTAATCCATTCTTTTGCTTGCTATGTAAAACTGCATTGTAAAAGTGTAGCATAATTTATTCATTCAACTACTGATAGTTGAATTGTCCCCACTTTGTGGCTATTGTGAAAAAATCCTGTTTAAGTATCCTTGTAAACTTTCGGTGAGCACATGGACTTACTTTTCTTGGGCACATGCCAATTAAGGGAATTGAGTCTAAGGCTGGCATGTTTAGCTTTAGTTTAGACAGTGTGCATTTGTTCACTCCTTCCAGCAATTATGGGTTTTATTTGTTCCACATCCTCATCAAGTCTGTCCCTGTCAGTCTTTTTAATCTGACAGGTGTATAGTGGTTTCAATTTGTATTTCCCTAATAGGAAATGGCAACCCACTCCAGTTTTCTTACCTGGAAAATCCCATGGTATTTTCAGAGGAGCCTGGCTGGCTATGCAGTCCATGGGGTTGCAGAGTTGAACATAACTGAGCACACACACAGGCACAATAATCAATGGGGCTGAACACCTACCTCCTCTCATAAGCCATTTCAGTACCCTCACTTCTAAAGTGCTGTTCATCTTTTTCCCATATTGTTTTAATATACTTTGAGGCTATGTTATTAGGTGCATTAACATTTAAAATTGTTATCTTTCCATGAACTGAATCTTTTATTTTGAAGTGACCCTCTTTATCGCTAGTAAGGCTTTTTGCCTTATACACTGTCAAAAAATTAATGCCAAGTATACCAGCTTTTTTTTAACGTCTGCATGTTTATCTTTCCTATTCTTTTATTTTCAGTATATCTTTCTTTAAATGTGGCTTTTGTTGACAGCTAACAATTTTGGCTTTGATGATGCTTGTTTTATGAGTAGTGCATTAGTCCATTTATATATAATGTAATTACTGATATCTTGGATTTAAATCTACAACTTATTATGTACATTTTCTTTGTCCTACCTACTTCAGATGTCTTTTTCCCTCCTACTTACTTTTGTTCATTTTTTGTTATTTCATTTTTTCCATCTTAATTTGAAACTCTAACTATTCTTTTGCAGGTTATCCTTAAGTTACACTGCACTCCTTTAATGTATCAAAGTCACCATATCATAGTCCACTTTTACTCTATTCCCAATGTAAAGACCTTGTGCTTAGTCACTTGGTCATGTCCAACTCTTTGTGACCCCATGGACTGTACCCAGCTAGGCTCCTCTTGTCTATGGGGATTCTCCAGGCAAGAATACTAGAGTGGGTTGCCATTCCCTCCTCCAGAGGATCTTTCCAACGAAGGGATAGAACCCAGGCCTCCTGCATTGCAGACGGATTCTTTACCATCTGAGCCACCAGGGAAGTAAAGTAAGTAAAGTCGCTTAGGCATGTCCGACTCTTTGAGACCCCATGGACTGTAGCCTACCAGGCTCCTCAGTCCATGGAATTTTCCAGGCAAGAGTACTGGAGTGGGTTGCCATTGCCTTCTCCAGGGGATCTTCCCAACCCAGGGATGGAACCCAGGTCTCCCGCTCTGCAGGCAGACAGTTTACTCATCTGAGCCACCAGGGAAGACCTTAAGATATTTTAAGTCCCAAAATCTGACTTATATACCATTATGCTGTGTACTTTAATTCTCTGTATATTTAAAACTCCATCAAGACAGTATTATTTAATATGTCAATATATTTATCTTTTTTGTTTCTTAATTTCTTCCTGCTTCTCTACCCTTTCTTCTGCCTGGAAAAAAAAAAAAACCAAAATGAACAAAAAACACAAAAACTACCTTTATAAATTAAGTTCCTTCTAGTGTGTCCTACTGATGAAATTTCTCAGCTTTTGTATGTAAATGTTTTTAATTTCCCCATTATTTTTGTAGATTAATGCTGGATATGGAGTTCTAACTTTCAGCACTTTGAAATTTCCATCCCATTCTCTTCAGTTGTTTTTGTTGAAATGTTAGCTGTCTGGCTGTTGCTTGTTTGAATGTGGTCTTTTTTCACTTCTGGCTACTTTAAACACTTGATTTTTAGCACTTTTACTATGATGTACCTCAGTGCCCAGGCTTCCCAAGAGGCTCACTGGTAAAGAATCTGCCTGCCAATGCAGGAGACTTGGGTTTGATCACTGGGTTGGGAAGATCCCATGGAATAGGAAATGTCAACACACTCCAATATCCTTGCCTGGAAAATTCCTTGGGCAGAGGACCCTGGTGAGCTACAGCCCCTGGGGTCACAAAGAGTCAGACATGACTGAGTACACAGGGGTCACAAAGAGTCAGACGTGACTGAGTACACACACACCCCTCAGTGTGCACTCTTACTTTCCATGTTTTACTCTGAATAATCTCTTCTGACTGACCTTCTAAGTCAGTTTTTTCCAGCTATATCTATCTGCAGGTAAATCTACCCTTTGACTTAATTTAGTTATTCTATTTTTCTGTTCTAAACTATCTGCCTTTTCAAATTATCTGTGTTTGTACGTGTAGTTTCTACTCCATATACATGGTAGTTTCTAGTTCTCTAAAGAATTAAAGGTTTTTTTAAAATCTTAATGAACACAGTAATCATAATTCTTTTAAAATCTTTATCTGATAATTCTAAGATCTGGAGTCCTCAAGGGTCTATCCTCTTGTCTATCGCTGTTGTTATTCTCACTCATGTTGTCTCTTTCTGTGCCTGGTTATTTTTGGCTGTAGACATTATATTTGAAAACTCATTTGTAGAAATAATTGAGACCTAGGATGTTGTTTTTCTCCAGAGAGGATTTATGATGGCTTCTCCCAGGAACTAGAAGCAATGGCAAACAGAGATTACTGCAGTTCAACTTAATGAGTATTCTAACTCAACTACAGTTCATGCAATCTACTTCTTCCTCACCCTTCCTTCTAGGTTTGCAGCCCTTTGGGGTTCCAACCCAAAGCAAGGGGACTTACCAGCCCCTTTTTGCAGGTCCTTAACCCCAAATTCTATCCCCTATGTTGGGAAACTGACCCTACCTGCCACTTATGCTGATCAACAAAGCTAAGTTCTCAGAAGCCATGCTGGTGATCAAGGCTAATTTCTTTCAAACAGGAATTTGCTTGGCATTCAGAAAGAGCTGGTCAGTTTCTACCTGTTATAAGTAAACTCAGGAGTTACAGGGCAGACGGGAAGAGCAGTAGAAAGCCACTAGATCGAGAAAGAATAAAGCTTTGATGCACAAAGAAGAACCATTCAGAGATCCTGAGAGCTTTCCAGGTTCTTCATGGGGCCCAGAAGCAAATCTATACTTGTGCTCAACAAGACATTTCTGTGCCTTTAGGTCAACTCCCTGCCTTATGGGCTTCCCTTATAGCTCAGTTGGTAAAGAATCCACCTGCAATGCAGGAGACCCTGGTTCAATTCCTGGGTCAGGAAGATCCTATCAGGAATACTCCAGTATTCTTGAGCTTCTCTTGTGGCTCAACTGGTAAAGAATCCACCTGCAATGTGGGAGACCAGGGCTCGATCCCTGGGTTGGGAAGATCCCCTGGAGAAGGAAAAATCTACCCAATCCAGTATTCCGGCCTGGAGAATTCCATGGACTATACAGTCCATGGTTGCCGAGTCGGACACAACTGACTTTCACTTTCCCTGCCTTATGCTTCAGCTAAGTTGGGGATTGTGTCCTTGCAACAAAGAATCATAATATAGCAGGAGAGGGACTAGTGTGTAATATTTTTTCAAGACCACACATCACTTTATAGCTAAGAGATAAAAAGGATAAATCAATTGAGTTAATATCTCTGGACTTCCCTGGTGATCCAATGGTTAAGACTCCATGCTACCAATGCAGGGGGTGCAGGTTTGATCCCTAGTCAGGGAACTAGGGTCTCACAAGCCATGTGGTGCAGCCAAAAAGAAAGCCAACATTTTTTCAAAAGGCTATCAAGTAAAAGCCTGTGATTCAGAGGTCATCTCCCAATGTTTCTCTGCCACAGACATCCACAGGTCTTCCAGAACTATTTTACCATCAGGATCACTTGCAAGGCCCACTCAACAGTATCTGGTAAGAGATATGTTTGCACAGCAAGAACATGAGCGATTAAAGACAAGGTAGAGCCATACAGCTCCTGAAAAATAATGCAAGAAACAAGTGGGCAGCACCAGAACACCTGGAGAGATGCTGCATTCTGGGCAGGCTAGGAACAGAATAGACACTCAACAATGAGACAGCACACAGCAAGACACACCACTTCCGCAAAGCAGCAGAAAAAGCAGAAAAAATAAGGGTTACCTCCACTTACTGCTTCCACACAAACTAGTGATCTCTTTCTGTACTATCAGTGCCTATCACAAGGCCTGGTAATACAGCAGGCAGTTAGTAAATGCTGAATCAGTAGATGGGAGAATTAACAGCATCTTACAAAAACAGGTCTACAATGCTTTGTCTTAAACTCCTAAGGCCCGAAGCTTTGATTAAAGGACTTTAGAAAGGTAATAAAGATGCATATTACATAACACTCCCATAGGGTCTGGGACAGCACCTACATCATCACACCACAGTGAATGGAAACACGGTCATAGTACAAGGAGTAAATGAAGTCTACAAATAGCCTCATAGCAGTCAAGGTCAGATTTAGCTGCCAAATATGTTTTGTCACCAAACTTAACAATAAAAAAATCCTCTGGAATTCAGAATTGTAGATAAGGTCTGCTAAAGATGAAATTAAAAAGTAATCCCCAAAACGACTGCTAATTTTCACTTATCGTGAAACTATTGTTCATGTAATAGGTAAGTTTACTGATTAGACACAGTTGAAGAAAATGATTTGTAAGATAGGTCAGAAGGAACTACACAGAATAAAGCATGGAAAGTCAAAATAATTAAAAGTAAGAAGACAGGGTTATACACTGAGAAGGTGTATCTGGAATCCTGGAAGGAAAGAGTGCTCATAATCTGTAAGGGGAAGCAGATTTGTAATCAGTTAAGTTACAATTCAATGTGGTAAGGTCCAAAAAAGAATGACAAAGCATTGAAAAAACACACTGAACCCTACCTGGGCGTATGAGGGAAGGCTAAGCTCATTGTGAAAAATGCCAAGTTTGCCAAGACAGAAATTCAAGTGAAGGCTAGGTGCAAGAGAGCAACTCTGGGCAAATCCCTGCTGAAAACTCAAAATAAGCATAGAAACACCAGAATATTTCTCAGCATTCCTGCATTACCTATGGGACCTAACCATATTCTTCATGCTTTCCAACAAATCAATCAGATGTAAGAACTCCACCTTATAGCAATCATTGTTCATATGCTTCTGAAAGAATACCAAATATGAGAAAACTCACTAGGGCAGTGGTTTTCAAAATGTGGTCTCCTGACGAGCATAGTGTCTGGACACTTTAAAAATTCTTGGGCTCTACCTCAGACTTTAAAGACGCTTTGCTCCTTGGAAGAAAAGCTACGGCAAACCTAGACAGCATATTAAAAAGCAGGGACATCACTTTGCCAACAAAGGTCCATATAGTTAAAGCTATGGTTTTCCAGTAGTCATGTACAGATGTGAGAGTTCCATAAAGAAGGCTGAGTGCCAAAGATTTGATGCTCTGTAATCAACTGGTGCTGGAGAAGACTCCTGAGAGTCCTTTGGACAGCAAGGAGATCAAACCAATTAATCCTAAAGGAAATCAACCCTGAATATTCATTGGAAGGACTGATGCTGAAGCTCCAATACTTTGGCCACCTGATTCAAAGAGCAGACTCCCTGGAAAAGACCCTGATGCTGCACAAGACTGAAGGCCAAAGGAGAAGAGGGTGGCAAAGGATGAGATGGTTAGATAACATAACCGAGTCAATGGACATGAATTTGGGCAAACTCTGGCAGACAGTTAAGGACAAGGAAGCCTGGTGTCCTGTAGTCCATGGGGTTGCAGAGTTAGACACAGCTTATTGACTGAACACTTTAGACTTACTAAAATCTGAAGCTCTAGAAAGGGGGCCCAGTTTTCTGTGTCTTAACAAGTTTTCCATGTGGTTCTGATGCATGCTAAATCTGACAACTCCTGAGCTAAGATAAACCCTTTTCACAGTGTGATTCTGAGATCACTGCTTGGAATTGGCTACAAACTACACCTCTTGGAAACTAGTCCAGACCTCCTGAAGCAGAATCCGTACTAAGTGGAGCCCAGACTCTGTACCTCTAATGAGCACTCCCTGTGAGTCAATGCTTGTGAACCCAAGTTTCCAATGCCACTGCATTTGATTATAAACTCCTAGAGGTCAGGACTGCCTTGTTCACAGGTCAATTTGTTTCCAGTAGCTGGGCCGAAAGAGGCATTAGGTGAGTATTTTTGGATGATTAGCTAGCTCCATATTAAAGCACCAATCACTACAGCAACTGCCAAAGCTGCTTAGAGCCGTGACCGAGAACTCTTAAGGTGGTAACGTGCTGTGTGCCCCACCTCCCCCTCAAAACAATGATTCTGCTCATTTTAGAATGGTGGTCAGCAGCTTTTTAAGAATAGCTAGATTATTAACTGATGAACTAAAGTCATCTTTGCAGCCACTATGGAGAACAGTGTGGAGATTCCTTAAAAAACTGGAAATAGAACTGCCTTATGATCCAGCAATCCCACTGCTGGGCATACACACTGAGGAAACCAGAAGGGAAAGAGACACATGTACCCCAATGTTCATCGCAGCACTGTTTATAATAGCCAGGACATGGAAGCAACCTAGATGTCCATCAGCAGATGAATGGATAAGAAAGCTATGGTACATATACACAATGGAGTATTACTCAGCCT
>NW_011494816.1:1847434-1848765 GCF_000754665.1 Bison bison bison | reverse complement strand
CTAGTGCACTGGGACGACCCAGAGGGATGGTATGTGGAGGGAGGAGGGAGGAGGGTTCAGGATGGGGAACACATGTATACCTGTGGTGGATTCATTTTGATATTTGGCAAAACTAATACAATTATGTAAAGTTTAAAAATAAAATAAAATTTAAAAAAAAAAAAAAAGAAGAAAGATAACTATGGATTGGATAGCAAACAGGGCAAGTTGAGGGCCTTAGTTATAGTACCTCAACTACCCTGAGGAGAAGTTCAGGCTAATTTAAGTAAAGTTGACAGACATAATTTTTAGCCTGGGGGAATATGATCCATTTAGAAACACTATTCTGGCAAGAAAAGAAACCTCTATTAAGAAATGGCTTTCAGCACCTGCATCCTCGAAGAAAGAGGCTTTTAGAATTTAGGCTCCTCAGAGTTACCATTACAGATCACCCACCAGATGAGTCCAGTCAGAGGCAAAAGCTGATTTCTCAAGACATGTTTCAGGTTTTATAAGTATCGGGTCTCAGATTGATTAAAATGGCTAATGCAACACATACACATATACACCAGAAATTAAATAACTGATCTTACAGATACGCATATTTCAATTAACAGTCCCATTTCTAAAAACTGTCAATTTATTTTTCTACCCAATTCAGTATCAGTGATATACAAAAGGATATAAACAGATTATCATATTTACAGGATGACAGAAAACAAATACCAAGGAACAAACCCAGCAAAGTAACAAACTGTTGCTTATCCATGTCCACTCAACTATACACATTTTGTGTTTTTTTTTTTTAATTCTAGGACACTTTCCCAGTTCTCTAGGAAAGAAATTACGTGGATTTATACCTTCCATAAGGGTCAAGAAAACATTACAAGAGCTGATACAATCACGTTTTGTACTGACAGTCAGAAAACACTTTTAAGGAACACCCTCTAATTTTCAGGCCAACGTCAACAGTATCAGTGGGTTCACAGGCAGGATGTGACTTCATCAAAGGAAATGCTTCTCTCCTCCTGGTGGCCTTCCTAAGATCCTCCTTCCTGCAGACAGGTGAAGGAGCTAGCTCTCTTCCCTCTTTCCCAACAGGTGATCAAGGCGTACCCTACTCCAACAGACGGAGTGTAGATTATCGACACAATGAGGAAAAGGAACTGATTTCTTTATCTACTAAATACAATCCAGATTTGGGGAGGCAGTTCCAAATTTCCACCAGGCAGACACTATGTGAACTGTATTGAGTACAAGACATGTTATCTTCAGAAAAAATAGGGATGAACACCTCAGAAATTTTCACATTGCTCATCAAATATAGTTTGCCCAAAGCATATGGGAGATGA
>NW_011494816.1:1843153-1847157 GCF_000754665.1 Bison bison bison | reverse complement strand
AGGCAATAGCCTACGTACGCCAAACACTTGACAACTGGGAAGCTGTCTCATAAAGGCCAAAAGGATTCATTTATAATTTGGCATGTGCTGGCTCAAGGGGCAACAAATAAATCAAGATATAATACATCAAGTAATCAGACAAATGGTAGACATATACACCACAATAAAGATTCATATACAGTCCTCCGCTGACTTTAAAGAAAAAATTAGGGGACACTAGAGGGAAAAGATAAGGGGAAAAGGATTATAAGGAAGTATTTCAGTCCAAAGCTAGTCCAGTGAATGTCTACCAGTAGGATTTCCAATCTTTCATCTCCAAAGTTGATCTAATAAATTATAAAATTACCTACTCACTTTCAGGACATACAACATACTCCTAAGTACACTAATCCCTCTGACATTTTGGTTTCACTTGCTACCTGATGACTAAGTTGTTTCTGGGTGTAAAGATGTTCCTAATATATTTTAACCAGCCAGTTAACAAAGCAAAGGTTGCTCCCCTGTGAGGACAATAAGCTTTACAAAATAATTTGATCTAATGAAGATGAGGAGAGTGGGGGAAAAAAAAAGGAAAGTTTCCTGGTTTTCTTGCAAAACTTTTTCTCTCACTTGAAAAACCTGGCAATCACTTAATGTTTTGTTCCAGAAAAAGAAAGCAAAAACTAGCTGAGAAAATACCCATACACATTGTTTACTAGCATGATACAAAATAAATTCATAGATGTCGGTCAATTATCTTTTGAAAACCAAATGTGAATGTTTCATCTTGTAACTTAAGAGCTGAATTTTTCCACATTCCTTTACATAGAGTTAGCATCTGTAAATTGAGACTTCTTTTTGACAATCATGCAAATTTAATTTGTCTCCAAAAACAAAAACACAACCTAACAGATTAACAAAATATGTCCTCTAGACAGCATTTTCTGTGACTTTTTCTCCACTGTTACTCTTTTTATCCTTTAGTAAACAGAAACTACTCCAAAAAAGTTTACGCATTTTGAGTTTACAGAGAGCTAAACTCTCAGACCGATCAGGAAGGAAGGCTAGATCAAGTTGGCCTGTTTTACCTTCTGAACTGCCTCTACTCCTCTCAAAAGTAAATTCTAAACATTTTCTAGTTCTTCTTATTAAGCTGCATAAGCTACAAACATTTCTACTGCCATAGAGGCTTCTGTAAAATTGAATAAAGATTTTATAATGCCACACACACAAAAAGCAATCAGTACAGAAAAGGCAGTTTTCGGTTTTTCTGTTGAGAATTTCTTTCCATGATTTCTCCCATTAAAGTATAGTTTTCAAAGCAACCACCACGACAAAGGAAGCATCTAATTAGTCCATTTTCTTCTGATCCAAGAATGCTGAACATTTACTGTCCCATCTGTAGTTGTATCAGCAGTGTAATGAACACAGTTTATATTACTTAACTATTCTTTGAACTCCAAGAACTGCTGAAGTCTCTTCTGATGTTCTGCAGATGCTGGCACAGCACTAAATGAGACATAAATTCAAAGCATAAGCTTTATTTTACATTAAGCATATTAAGTGAACCACAGAGCAGAGAGTCAATATTTTTCAAAACAATTAAAAATGAATAGAAATCTTCACTTATTTAGTACTTCTGAAAAAAGCTGGATGAAAACCCTCCTTAATCTACTGAGAGGAGGGCGTGCATGGAGCAACAGCTTCTACCTTTAAAAGCCCAGAGAAAATTAAGGCTGACAACTGAAGGCATCAACTGTAACCTGCTCTGCTGTGGAACCTGCTGTGCAGAGTTTCAGGCTGTGCAGTAGATTTTTCTGGATTTTATTATTTTATTTAAACCAGATTCCAACATTATCTTTGAGTTGTGGAGTATATAAATTGCTTTCAATATAAAATCCTTTAAACAAAGATGTTTGGATAAAACACAATAGACTCCACTAATCGTTTTCAAAGGTAACAGCTTGGTGGTTTAGATTTACTTTCCCTTTGAACATGTTATGTCTTGGATGGAGAAACTGAGTTCTCTTCCCACCCTCACCCCTACAAAAATACATTACCTTGACAAAAGTGGGGCAAATATACACTGAAACTAGTATGAAGCTTTATTTTAAACTTTTAGGCAGAAATTAAATACAATGAAAGATTCCAGTTTTCTAGTTGTTGATAAAACTGTATCCTGACTGAATAATAATGGAGAAGAGAATGGCAACCCACTCCAGTATGCTGGCCAGAGAATTCCATGGGCTGTATAGTTCATGGGGTCACAAAGAGTCAGACATGACTGAGCAACTTTCACACACTGAGTAATAAAATTCCAGTAACTGAAGATCGCCACTTTTAAAAGTGTCAAAAGGCTTATTATAATAATTTTGCTACAAATTATCCTAAAATACCTTACACATTTTATATATCTGCTTTCTTAAACCATGTAGCTGCCACTAACTGAACCATCTCAAGTATACTTTACTATTCAGAATAGACTTTCTCTCCGTGCCAGGGAGGCTGTCATCTCTAACTAAATGGCTCTGAATTTTTTCAAACACCAAGTCTTCTCTCATGATTTTCTTTTGATTTTTATTCTCATGATTCCCCTCTGCCAGCAGGCACTGTACTTCTCTCACTGTTGTTAATACTCAACTCTAACAGTAGTCTTCCTCTCAAATTTTAATGTTATTGGTTAGAAAGTCAGTAAATCAAACTTGTCTAAATTAAGAGTAAACAGATATTAAATGAAGGTCTCCAATGTGTAACTGGTCTGTGTTAGTTTTCACACCTTAAATGTTTACTTCATTTATACCTGGTTCTCAGAGGTGAAGCTCTGGGGAATGAATAAACCAGGTATTAATAGGGGCTTCCCTGTTGGCTCAGTTGGTAAAGAATTCGCCTGCAATGCAGGAGACCCTGGTTTGATTCCTGGGTCAAGAAGATCCACTGGAGAAGGGATAGGCTACCCATGCCAGTATTCTTGGGCTTCCCTTGGGGCTCAGCCGGTAAAGAATTCGCCTGCAATGCGGGAGACCTGGGTTCGATCCCGGGGTTGGGAAGATCCCCTGGAGAAGGGAAAGGCTACCCACTGCAATATTCTGGCCTGGAGAATTCCATGGGCTGTATAGTCCATGGGGTTGCAAAGAGTCGAACATGAATGAGCGACTTTCACTTTCATACAATAATAATAGTTGTTGTCACAATAATATATAATGTATGTGGGCTTTACATATGTATGATCCTATTTTATCTCTATTAACAGCAAATGAAATAAAATGGGATGAATAATATACCTTTTTCATGGCAGGAAAAACAGTATCAGAATGGTTTTCAGAGGTCTGCATATAGAATTCTAGGGTCCAAAAGATTTAGTCTAATTTCTGGTTCTACAACTTACTACCTGCATAAGTTACTACCTGGAAGTTACTTAAATTAATAGATAACTTGTCCACAACTACAACAGACAGTAGTGTACTCAGACATATATCCAAATGTTTTAATTCCAAATCTAATGCTTCTACTATTACCATTCTGTCCAATATTTGCACAAAATAGTCTTTACTGGCCTCATCAATTTTAGTATATATATAATATATGGCTCTACTCAGAGAAAAGAAACTAAGGCAGAGTTTCATTCTTACAGTTTTTTTAATAATCATCTACTTTGCTTATGGAAGAAATCTATTTCCCCTTTTCTTCCTGTTTTGGTTGTATCACGAATATATATCAATCATCATCTGTATTTCATTGTCTGAATTCACTGAGAATTTTCTAAGAGTACCTTACATCTTGTACCTTACATTTATACCTTCAACCTTACAGTTTACATCTTGGAGGGAGTCTAGTGTTGTATAGGGTAAGAAGGTGGAATCTTAAGAAAAAGACAGACCTAATTTCAGCTTTATGTTCTAACACTGACTTGACGGTGCTATCAGGCATGTTCTTAAGCTCTTTGAGTCTCAGTTTCTATATTATACAATTATGATAACCTCTATACCTCACAGGCTCTTTGAGAAGAATAAATGAAACGTGCTAAG
>NW_011494816.1:1837417-1843053 GCF_000754665.1 Bison bison bison | reverse complement strand
CCTTTCTGCAATGATGGAAATGTTTTATACCTAAGCTGTCCAGTATAGTAGCCAGTAGCCACGTGTCATTATTGAGGACTTGAAAGGTGGCCAATGTAACTGACAGATTGGATTTTCAATTTTATTTAACTTAATTTAAATTTAAATAGCAACACGTGGCTATCATATTAGAGACTGCAGATCTAGAAAACACTCAATGATTTTTTTTTTCTGGTTTGTTTTTAAACAAATGAATAAACTTCTTAAGGACAGAGGGTTATCTACAGCTTTTCTGTATTTCCACACAGAACCAAAGTGTTCCATAAACTTGTTGCTGTGGCTACCTTAGGTATGTATATAGTATGTTTTATGTATTTGCCTTATGGACGTAAAAGGAAATACACTACTGTTTCTAAAAGCAGCTAGTTTGAAGAAGTTCTAAACTATTAATTGCATACAGAAAAAAACAGAGCAATCTTATATCTTTTAAAGTTTATTTACAATTATGATAAACGTAGTTAGTAAACCAGTATCCCTTACATTGCCTAGCTAGATTATTTCATGACAAGAAAGCAGTAAACATCAATGAAACTAAATATACACAGACTTGGCATTTGTGGTTTTCTTTCCGGTTCTGTTTCTGAAGGTGTTATGATCTGTTGCTGTTTTTCCAGCATGATTCACAAAGCACCAAGGACTCATTTATGGAATACTCTGCTCACCCCAAGTCTTGGTTTGCTAACCAAGATGTAATAACAGAATTATTTTTAATATGCCTTTCTGGAGAGTATTCATTTTGCCTTTTTTCTCCCTTAAGGTTATTTTAGGAATTTAAGAAAACAATATATAATTATATTTGCTGCTTTTATAACTTTCTATCCTCTTTTTTTTAATCCATCTGAAAGAAGGTCCCAAAGCTTATACAATAGGCTAATTTTTAAAATATTAAATCTAATATTAAATCTATTTTAAATAGATTAAATCTAATAGATTTAAATCTAATATTAAATCACAAATATTAAATATAAATCTAAGCTATTACTTCCCAGTAAGAATCAAGAAGTTCCCCCAAAAAACACTTTGAATTTATGAGCCTTAATTCTCATGCCTGTTTCTCAGGGGAACTCCTGAAAGTAAATAAAAGAGGTAAACTTACTTCAGATGTTCACCAAATGTGGTAGTTATCCTATAGATGGCTGTTTTCAGTGATGCTCTAAATGCAAATCTTAATGTTTTATAGGAAGTGTCCACCAGGCTTCCTGAAATCCGAGGTGGCTTACTGGAAGCATGAGGAAGCTTGAAATACTTGTCAACTGACTATATCAAGAAAAAAAGGAAACACATTAGTTCAGACTATCAAAAAAGCCAACTCAGTGCAAGGATTAAAGAGATTTCATTTCATATAGACAGATACAGAGATAACACATAGACATACAATAAAGTATTTATTTTGGATCACAGTCAAACAGTTTGAAAAACAGTGCAGTCAAGGTTCTGCCACTTCAGCAGTTACCAGGGAAAAGTCTACAACCATCCTCTAAAAAGCAGTTATATACTTTTACAGCCTTGAAAATTCAAAAGTGGGAAGTGAAACACAGATGTCCTACTCTGCTTACGATGCATGACAGGTAAGAATACCTTTATTATGAATCTCAGTCCGAAAAAAGATCAAACTTTATACTTTACGTAAGTAAGGTTATTTACAAAACTAGCTTATCTTCCTTTTTAATTCTAGATTGTAAAACATCTATGTGCAAGAATAGGTAGGGAGAGAGAACTCACAAGTGAAACTGATTCATTTACATACTTGACAATGTAAGAAAAAGATTTAAGTATAATTTTCAAAATCCAAAAGTAAATATTATAATTTTAAATGCTGGGGAGCCCAAGAATATTGGCGTGGGTAGCCTATCCCTTCTCCAGCAGATCTTCCCGACCCAGGAATCAAACCAGGGTCTCCTGTATTGCAGGTGGATTCTTTACCAACTGAGCTATCAGGGAAGCCCCTTTAAATGCTATAACTATATTAAGAGAAGGGAGAAGAGAAGATTGAGAAGAATAACTGTGTTAATCTACTGCAGTATAATATCTAATATTAATAATATAATATAGTATAATATCTAATATCTAAGTATAATATATAAGGTGACAAGAAGCAATAGCATAAGTCTATTATCTATAGTTATGGATGTAAGCACCAAAAAAGTACCTAAGACTCTAGGTAAAATGATTTTTGCCATCATGTTTTTAATTTCAAGAGTTCTTTTATGTCAATTAAATGATCCTTTTTATTTCAACATCCTATTTTTGTTTCCAGGATTCAATACCCTCTTTTATTTCTGAGGATTTTTGTGGTTTTTGTTATATTTTGGGGTTTATTTTTGCTTTAGAGTTTCTTTTCCCTCTGTACTCCACTTAGTCTCTATCATCTGTATTGAAGATTTCCCTTGGAACATACTGATCCTTGGCTCAAGACTGAGAATAGGACCTTCTGAAGAGCTGGACCAAAAGCTCTGAGTACTAGAAATTACTGATAACAACTTTGAGTACATGATTGGGGATTACCGACAACAGGCTTCACAACAGGTGATGTGCATGGACTTTTCTCGGCGGGGTGGGGGGCTGTACGGGGCGGGGAGGGTGAGTGCCAACTCAGTAACTTTAGGTCTTTCTTCTTGGTTTGATCAGAGTTCCCAAAGAAGAGTCTTCCAGTACCCTCTTTGGAAGGCCTGGTTCCCAGTGCTCAGGGAAGCTGAGCAGGTAACAGAGCTAAGCTTCTAGTAGAGTGCCTGCAACTATGAACTCTCCCAGTCCTGACAGCCAGTGCTGCACTCTCTCTAAAGGATGAAACTTAACTTCTGGAATGAGGGAGAAGCACCTCGGAGAATCTAGGGCTCTAGCTGGGTTTCAACAGCGCTCACACAGCCTCTTTGTTTTGGCGTCTGTCCCTCAGGCCTTGGCCCCAGAGGTGCTTGCCGCTCACCCCACTGCCACCTTCGCAGTTGCCTCGGACTCTGCTAAGTTAGTTATCCCAACCATCTGCTCTCCAGCTTTGAAAACTTTGTTGCTATTGTCTCCTCTCCTATTTATGGATTTATGTCTTTTTAAAAGACTTTCACTATAGTTTAGCAGAGTTTAGGGGGAAGGAACAAGATTTGATGTGTGTGTTCAGTCTGTCACAATAACTGCAAGTCCAAGAATTCATTCTTTCAACAGAAACTTGTAAGAGGGATGCCCGAGACTGGGGCATGCTTGAGATACTTTTAGGCAGTATGGAAGATAGTATTCAGTGACATACTTAAGTAACATTAAGTAACACTGAATCACAATGGAAACATTACTTCCTTTTCAATTTTCTTATAAACCTTAATTAGGTATACTAGCAAAATAGTCATCATCATTTTCACCTGGGTTCAGTGGACCCTTTTTATAGTCTTTTTACAAAAAATTTACAGAAATAAGAATGACAGGATAATGTAAAATACTTTTAAAGCAATATAAATAAGATTATAAACATAGTTTTCAGGTTTCAAAGATATAAACATCTGAAGTATGAAATGTGTTTTGAATGCAACTAGCTGCTTATCAGCTATCATGAACAAACCTGGAACACATCCATCCTATAATACTGATTTCAAATTGAAGATATATCTCCAACAGACTCTAGCTTATCATTATTTCTGGTTCTTTTTCTTGCATCTGCACCATCAAAACACAATACTTTAAAAAACTTTTGACAGTTCATAATTTTGTTGCAAAGTTCAGCCATTTTTTTGGTACCCCAACTGTGCAAAACATTTTCATTCTTAGGTTTATAAAGATGAACTGAAATGGTCAATCACATATAAAATTATTTTATACATGTGACTTTTTTTCATTTCAACATCAACTATTTCCTTCCAATCACTTTTGAATACACCTTTGTATACCTTCAGTATGCATCCATTTAAGAATCATATAAATTTCTAGAGTGCTGTGTCTCTGCATGCATCGTCCGCTTTATCTAAATAATTATTTAACATATGGGCAATTTTCTCCTTTTTACCATCATTGGTGGAAAATCTTTTAAATCTGAATTAGCAACTGTATTCATTGAAAGCTTAAAAAAAACTATAAAGATGTTTGTTCAGACTATTTATATACCTTTTCTTGAAAGATGATGCAATACTATATGATTTCATCATTCTTCTGTTTTGTTACTCGTCTTTTTACCACAATTATAGTAACTGATGAGTAATGATGAAATAATTCCTAGGATGATCAAATAGCAAACTGTTTCAAGACACTGGAAATGTAAAATCACTAGGATTCCATAATACATCTCAGATTTTAAAAGGGTCGAAAGGGTAATTGTAAAGGAATGAATTTTGTTTTCCCTTTGTTCTTTAAAAGAACTCTAAGAAAGAATAAAAGTCATAAAATACCAATCCCTACAAATAATTCGAATAGCTCAAAAAAATAAACGCCAAAACTTAAATTGGGTCCAACAGACCCTAATGTATAAAAGTTACATTGGGGAAGAAAGTCTCAGTATGGAGATGATGTGTCCTTAACACATTTCTAATCCTCTCTAATTTCCCTTCACAACAAAAGGACAAGAAGGCTTCAGGTTCAGAGACTTCAGCAAAAAGAATTACTTAAAATTATTGTCTTTTCTCTTTCATTGTCTTCTCAATACTGAAATCCAAAAAGCCCTAATCTGACAATAAAACCTAACCTAAGCTGACATAGGTTATTTATATTCTTTATTCCACTTGCTATGAATATTCAGATATTTCACTGGAGAAAAGCATTACTGTATCTGATTAAGGGGCTTCTACCTCAGATAGCAATAGCAGTGTTACATAATTATGATTGTGTATACCATGTAACATTTTGAAAAATCTTAAAATACCTAAATTTTGAAACAATTTGAGGGTTTGAGATAAGGAATGGTAGACCTGTATCTATCCATAGCAAGTCAAACTAGCTTCCCTTTTACAACAGTGATACTGTTTCCTTTTAAATAAATTTAACTTAAAATACTAAGTAAATAATAGTTCATTTAGGTGGTTCAGTTCAGTTCAGTTCAGTTGCTCAGTCATGTCCGACTCTTTGCGACTCCATGTATCGCAGCATGCCAGGCCTCCCGGTCCATCACCAACTCCCGGAGTTCACTCAAACTCACATCCATCGAGTCAGTGATCCATTTGAGTCGGCAGCCATCTCATCCTCTGGAGAAATATCAATAACCTCAGATATGCAGATGACACCACCCTTATAGCAGAAAGTGAAGAGGAACTAAAAAGCCTCTTGATGAAAGTGAAGAAGAGTGAAAAAGTTAGCTTAAAGCTCAACATTCAGAAAACGAAGATCATGGCATCTGGTCCCATCACTTCATGGGAAATAGATAGGGAAACAGTGGAAACAGTGTCAGACTTTATTTTTTGGGGGGGCTCCAAAATCACTGCAGATGGTGATTGCAGCCATGAAATTGAAAGACACTTACTCCTTGGAAGAAAAGTTATGACCAACCTAGACAGCATATTGAAAAGCACAGACATTACTTTGCCAACAAAGGTCCGTCTAGTCAAGGCTATGGTTTTTCCAGTGATCACGTATGGATGTGAGAGTTGGACTGTGAAGAAAGCTGAGCACCGAAGAATTGATGCTTTTGA
>NW_011494816.1:1834281-1837317 GCF_000754665.1 Bison bison bison | reverse complement strand
CGTATGGATGTGAGAGTTGGACTGTGAAGAAAGCTGAGCACCGAAGAATTGATGCTTTTGAACTGTGGTGCTGGAGAAGACTCTTGAGAGTCCCTTGGACTGCAAGGAGATCCAACCAGTCCATTCTAAAGGAGATCGACCCTGAGTGTTCTTTGAAAGGAATGATGCTAAAGCTGAAACTCCGGTACTTTGGTCACCTCACGCAAAGAGCTGACTCATTGGAAAAGATTCTGATGCTGGGAGTGATTGGGGGCAGGAGGAGAAGGGGACGACTTGGATGCAGTCTCAAAAACGACAGAATGATCTCTGTTCATTTCCAAGGCAAACCATTCAATATCACAGTAATCCAAGTCTATGCCCCAACCAGTAATGCTGAAGAAGCTGAAGTTGAATGGTTCTATGAAGACCTACAAGACCTTTTAGAACTAACACCCAAAAAAGATGTCCTTTTCATTATAGGGGACTGGAATGCAAAAGTAGGAAGTCAAGACACACCTGGAGTAACAGGCAAATTTGGCTTTGGAATACGGAATGAAGCAGGGCAAAGGCTAATAGAGTTTTGCCAAGAGAACGCACTGGTCATAGCAAACACCCTCTTCCAACAACAGAAGAGAAGACTCTATACATGGACATCACCAGATGGTCAACACCGAAATCAGACTGATTTAGGTGGTATATGACTAAAATAATGACAATAGTGGATGCTAATCAATAGTTAAGGCAAAAACTATGATGGTAGTATATGAATAACTTGAACCTAGAGAACACTGGTTTATAGTATTTAATGATAGGCCCCATGGTTACCAGAACTGAAGTATCCACTTAATCAGCTATGAGATTAAACAAGTATCTATTGAGCACTCATTTTATGCATTGGTTCCTGCACTTAAGACTCAGATCACACAATTGGAATCTCAAATATCTAGTTAAGAATTATCCCAAACAATAAAAAGAGTAAGTGGTGAGTACAATACACCACTGAACAATATAAATACACTCTGGGAAAAATAAATTCTATGAAGGCCTCACTTTGGCCCTAAAAGAAGCCTAAAGAGGGGCTGTACTATGGAAACAGGCACTTTTTGCCCATTTATATTTACACGCAGTAGCATATGCACAAAGGCCACATAAACAGAAAAGTCCAGTTGCTCTTTCCTGATTATTTATCTATCAACGTCATCAACAGAAGTCTGCCATGCAGAGCCTTCAAAGTCCCTGGTCTCAATGACCCTACTTATAACCTAGTTAAAAAGGGTTCTGCTCCACTAAAGCCAGAATCCAAAACAAATGTTAAGGATAAGAGTGGACTTTGTTACTGGAAATCATGACTATAGATCAGAGTTTCTCAAACTGAGCACTACTGACATTCTGGACTGGGCGGTTCTTTCCTGTGGGGCCTGACCTGTGCAGTGCAGGCTGTTCAGCAGCGTCCCTGGCCTCCACACAACATATGCCGTAGCATCCCCCACTGTGACAATCAAACTGTTTGCAGACACTACCAAATACCTCCTGGGGAACAAAATCATCCCTGGTTGAGAACCACTGCTACAGAATAATAGCAGTATCAGATGATGATAATGACAGCTAAATTTATCAACTGCAGTTATTTTGTGTCAGGAACTCAGTTAATTGTGATATATATATATGTATACATATATATCATCTCATTTAAATAATAATTTGCTAACAAAGCCACGTCTGATAACCACTTGTTTCATTTAATTGTTTATAATAATAGTATATGCTATTTATTGCATATATTATACTTGCCAAGAACCATTTTAAACTCTTTACAGATATTATTTCTAACCCTCATAATATTCCTACGAGACACTATTTTCATTTCATAAATGAAGATCCTGCTCTCAGAAAACTTTAATAAACTGCTCTAGTCACTCAGAGAGCAGTGGAGCCTTGGGCATCTGTCTGACACTGTCACCCAGACTACTTGCTTACGGTACTGACAGCAGTACTTTCTTTTTAATCTTTAAAAATCTTTTCTCCTGTACAAGGATTCTGTCATACAGCATGGTAACAGTGACAACAAGGTAATAAGAGCTAACTAACATCTGCGGAGCGCTTAACATAAGCTAGAGTTTCCCAGGTGGCACAGTGGTAAAGAATCCGCCAGCAATGCAGAAGACATGGGTTCGATCCCTGGGTCGGGAAGATCCCCGGGAGAAGGAAATTGCAACCCACTCCAGTATTTTCGCCTGGGAAATCCTACAGACAGAGAAGCCTGGAGGGCTTCAGTCCATGTGGTCGCAAAAGGTCGGACACAACTCAGCGACTACAACCACCACAGCAATAGCATGGGCTAGGCACCCTGAGTGCTTTAGTACAAGCTAGGATTTAAACACAGGGAGCTCTGCCCCTAGATCTCACACTTTGGCTCTTCTAACCTGCTACAGTCGATATTAAGAAAGGAAGTTAAGAAATACACGTTCTGCCAAGCCCTCGCAGAGGTGATCCGATATGGTAGAAAGGAAAGAACTTGGGGTGTGAAAGCCTGGTTTACAAATTCACTTGACCATTTATTGACCACGATCTTGAGTAAGTCATACCAACAGATATAGATATAGTCTTTTTGAGAGAGATTCAATCATGCAAAATAAGCTTTATTCTAACTTTATGGGATTTTTACAAAAATTAAAGAAAGAACATTTCTTGTGGATTCTACAGAAATAAAACATAAAAACTGAAAATATATAATATATAAATTATATATCCTGCTAAGTCACTTCAGTCGTGTCCGACTCTGTGTGACCCCATAGACAGCCCACCAGGCTCTCCTGCCCCTGGGATTCTCCAGGCAAGAATACTGGCGTGGGTTGCCATTTCCTTCTCCAATGCATGAAAGTGAAAAGTGAAGTCGCTCAGTTGTATCCGACTCTTAGCAACCCCATGGACTGCAGCCTACCAGGCTCCTCCATCCATGGGACTTTCCAGGCAAGAGTACTGGAGTGGGGTGCCATTGCCTTCTCCAATATAAATTATATATATATACACACACATATATTTATATATTAATATATA
>NW_011494816.1:1824440-1834181 GCF_000754665.1 Bison bison bison | reverse complement strand
AAAATATATAAAAATATACAAAATAAATATAGAAATAAAAATACGATTCTAGAGAAACAAAAACAGTGTGACTTGTGGAAGAATACTGGTCAAGGGTCTCTGGATCTGGATCTTCAAACTCAAGAGTTCTGGCCCTCAAGAACATTCCTTTCCTCCTCTTCGTTCTTCCGTCTAACTTCTGTGTCACTTCCTAAGGGAAGCCTTTCATGACTTCCCACCCTTCCTTTTAATCTCCTACTCACAAGACTAGTTAGACTTGCCTGTTTTATGTGCTTTAATCACCCTGCATTTTTGTGCATTGCGGCACTCATAATTATACTTACTTGTATGACTTCCTGTTTTACTTTCTGGTACTTATTTGTATGGCCTCCTCTGTGAGGTTACAAAGTGCTGGACACGTCTGAGCAACTGCCACTTTCACTTTTCGAGCTTCTGGAGGGCAGGAACCATGTTGGTCTTTTCTTATTCTGTATCTCAGCACACGCTGAACTGTTTGATAATTAGTATTTATTGAATATATGAACAGTATAAAGGTCAACTTCGAATTTCCAAGTATATCGAAATTTGGCCTTAGGGTGATAAGGCAAAAAATATAATAGATAGAGCTGATATCCTATATCAAGGTGACAGTGACTCTTCAAAGACTAGAAGGCTTTCTCAAAAGTTTAAAACATACTTTCAAAAATGAAAAAGTGACTGACGGTTAAACAATGTGATTGTACTTAATGACACAGAACTATACACAAAAAGATAGCTAAAATGTTGTGTATTTTAAATTTTATATGTGTATTTTAACACAATTAAAAAAATTTTTTTTTTTAAATAAACCATTCTACCATTTTGGTCCCCAACCTTTTACATATAAGGATCCTTTTTAAAGACTATATATACACACACACACACTTAGACAGATAGATAGCTATGTAGTGGAATTCCATGGGACAGTAACTGTTCTCCATCCACTAATGTAGGAAATAATTCCATAAACTCAATAATGCTTTTAAATGACTATGTACTTCAATTAACCAAAACAGTATATAGAAACTTCTAAAAAATAGTGGTAACTATGTCAGACAAACATTAATTATTCAGATGACAGCAATGCATGTATGGATTCATGAACCCAATGTAATATTTGGATCTCCCAGGATGGCTTGGCTCACTATTATTAGGAACAACTGTCCTAGGATACCCATCCCTCCACTCCTTGCCCTCTGAATGGTTTGAAGAATGAAAGGCTTCCCCTTTTCTTTCATATTTTGTCTTTAATGATTCAGTAAAATGGCTGAAGTGATTGACAGTCAAAAGTAAAGCAAAAGAACAAAACAGTTCCATATAACTGTTCCTTGTGTTTGTGTGTGTGCTCAGCTGAGTCCAACTCTTTCCAACCCTATGGACTGTAGCCCACCCAGCTCCTCTGTCCAGGGAATCTTCCAGGCAAGAATATTGGAGTGGGTTTCTATCTGCTACTCCAGGGGATCTTCCCGACCCAGGGATCAAACCTGAGTCTCCTGCATTGCAGGCAGATCCTTTATCACTAAGTCAACTGGGAAGCCCCACACACAACTGTTCCTCAGTAGATCCAGAAGCCTGTATTTTATAACTTGCCTTAAATTACAGAGATATTTAGAACTTATTTTTGTTATTAAGAACAAGAATCCCCTCTACATCAAAGAATATAAAGCCAAAAACATACAACAGGACTCATATGAGTCACATGACATCCCTGTCTTACAAAATGAAGGGGCTTGTGACTATTATAATTAACTCACATCAGAACTGTCATTTAATTCAGGCCCCAGAACAGAAGCCTTCACCCATCAAACCTACCACGAAGCTATCCAGCAGTCATCCAACAAGCATTTAATAAATAAGTACCTATTATTTGCCAGGTACCAGGTCAGATGCTAGGAATACAGAAATAAGACAAGGTCTGTGACTCTACTCGTGTCTGACTCGTTGCAACCCCATGGACTATATATACATCAGCCTCCTCTATCCATGGAATTCTCCAGGCAAAAATACTGGAGTGGGTTGCCATTTCCTTCTCCAGGGGAATCGTCCTGACCCAGGAATCAAACCCGGTCTCCTGCATTGCAGGCAGATTCTTTACCAGTTGAGCCACCGGGGAAGCCCCCTACTCTGACTAGAGACGATAAAAGTAAACAGACAATGGAAATGCAGTGTAATAAAATGATGAAATGGGGGTTACAGGCAGAGCCAGAGAAAACAAGAAAAATGTGTTCTATGCAAAGAAAGAGAGAAGAGGCATCACGTACAGAGTTAGTTAGGTTAAGAAAATAAAATATACTTGGGGCAGGGGTGAAGGAAACAGAATAGTCCGTGGTGGTTATGAGTCTAGAGGGCTTATGGGGACAACTGGACAGGGGCCGAAGTCAGAATGCAGGCTCCCTGTTAAGTCCCGGGAGCAAAAGGCCATAGTGACAATTCAGGTCAAGAATGCCGAGAGCCTGAAGTGAGGCTGAAGTAGGAGGGATGGGCAAGAGAAAGGGTAGGCGGTGAACATGGGATTGATCCCTTAGAGTTTTGCCACGTGGGTGCAACTGAAGGACCTGGCAACTAGGAGGTGAGGGAACTGGTAACAAAACGGCTGAAGTGAAAGATTATAAGGTGTAACCTGGATAAGGAACAACGTATGTGTAGCTAGGGGGGAGCTGAAAAACGAAGTGAAAATATCAGCAAAGACAAAGAGAGTGTACAGAAGAAGCAAAGGCATAAAAGGCTGTGCATGGGGGAGACAGGGGCTCTTATATAGCCCACAGATCTATGGATAGAATTCAGGGGCCATGAATTTTGGGCTAAAAATGACACGTTTATCTTTACTAAGCTCTAATTAAAATTTAGCAATTCTTTCAATTATGAAACAGTAAATCACAATAGCATTAGTAGTTCCTCTAACTTTGCCACCAACAGAAATCATCAATATTTTCATCACACTAGTGTAATTATCTTTAAACACCATTCATCTTATCATTACTTCAAAATGATGAGTTAGACCCACTGATGCTCACTCACTCAGTCGTGTCTGACCCTTTGTGACCCCATGGACTATAGCCTGACAGGCTCCTCTGTCTACAGAATTCTCCAGGCAAGAATACTGGAGTGGGTTGCCATTTCCTTCTCTATTAGACCCACTGATAGACCTTGTTGTTTAATGTATTAATGTATCACAAACTTAATACTTTCAAAATTATCTTCTAATATAACTGATTTCCTTTCTAATCTGAAAGGCTTTATATTTTATGTATTTATTTTTCCCATTATTCTGGGAAAAAGTCCATGGGCCTCATCAGACTGCTAAAGAGATCTCTGGCACAAAAACATTCAAGGACTCTAGCTTAGAGGCTAGAATCCTGGACTTTTAAGCTTTGCAAGTGGAGAATACACAGGCCGATGAAGCCTGGCTAACAGTCAAAGGCTGAGACTGATGAGTGTGTGAAAGAATGGCGACAGAACACTCTGACATAAATCGCAGCAATATTTTTTCAGTCTGTCTCCCAGAATAATGGAAATATAAACAAAAATAAATAAATGGGACGTACTTAAACTAAAAAGCTTTTGCACAGCAAAAGAAACAATAAACAAAATGAAAGACAATCCACAGATTGGGAGAAAACATTTCCAAATGATGAGACCAATAAGGGATTAGTCTCCAAAATTTACAAACAGCTCATGATGCTTAACAGCATCAAAACAAACAACCCACTCAAAAAATGGGCAGAAGACCTAAATAGACATTTCTTCAAAGAAGACATACAGATGGGCAAGAGGTACATGAAAAGATGTTCAACCGGCTAATTATTAGAGAAACGCAAATCAAAACTACAGTGAGATACCACCTCACACCAGTCACAGTGGCTATCATCAAAAATCCACAAACATTAAATGCTGGAAAGGGTGTGGAAAAACGGGAACCCTCCTAACTGTAGGTGAGAACATAAATTGGTATAGCCACTCTGGAGAACCGTATGGAGATTCCTTAAAAAACTAAAACTAGAACTACCATATGACCCTGCAATCCCACTCCTGGACACATATCCGGAGAATAACACGATCCGAAAAGACACATGCACCCCAGTGTTCATTGCAGCACTCTTTACAACAGTCAAGACATGGAAGCAACCTAAATGTTCACTGACAGAGGAATGGATAAAGATGATGTACACATCACTGAGCCATTAAAAAGAATGAAATAATGCCATTTGTGGCAATATGGATGGACCTAGAGACTTACTTATTGAGTGAAATAAGTCAGAAAGAGAAGAAATACCATATGACATCCCTTATATGTGGAATCTAAAATGAAATGATACAAATGAACTTACTTACAAAAGAGACTCAGGAGACTTTGAAAATGAGCTTATGGTTGCCCAAAGAGAAGGGGAAGGGGAAGGGGAAGGGAGAATTAGGGAGTTTGGGGTGGACATGTACACACTGCTATAGTTAAAATGGATAACCAACAAGGACCTACTGTATAGCACATGGAACTCTGCTCAGTGTTGTGTGGCAGCCTGGATGGGAGGGGAGTCGGGGAGAATGGATACATGCACATGTCTGGCCGAGTCCCTGTGCTGTTCACCTGAAACTAGCACAGCATTGTTAATCAGCTATTCCCCAAACAAAGTAAAAAGTTCTAAAAAAGTAAATAAAGTGAGAAAGTCAAAGTGTGGGATAAATATCCATGTGGACACTGACTCCCTCACGACGCTCCATCTTGGGATATGGGGTAGAAAGACTGCAAGGTGGTTTGCAAAATCTGATGACTGTAGAGCATGACTGAAAGGGTGACTGTGGTGATGTCTTGGGGAGAAGAGATGCCACAAGCCTCGCACAAAGAGGGGTTTTTGTTCCATTTACCGCTTCCCAAACTCTCAAAAATATACCTTTGCCTCTTTCTCCTCTGCCCCTCAAAAGTACTTTCCGTTCAGCTCCATACCTTCCTAATCAAAAGTAAGAATGACTACAACCAAATAAACAAATTTGCTTTCCTTATCATGCCTAGCCATAATCAACTATGAAGAATTACGAGTTTTGATAGTGAAGAGATGAGAAGAAAGTAATTTTGGTGCAGAATACCTCTAGGGCACTGTGATCTTTGTGAAATCAACTGTTTCAACCAGCATTTTTTAAAAAATGAAATAGAATGGAAAACATTAGAATGAAGCACAAAATAAAAGGTAAGCACTGTTGGAAGCATCTTTTATTTGTTACACACACACACATCCCACCTCTATATTCTGAGTCTAATGTACTACATATCATAGTCTAAAAAGTTTGAAAGTTACAGTTCTAAAAGTAGAGCCATTCTCTCTGAAGAGAACCCTATGTAAAAATAAAAGTCCAGCAGAAGACAGTAGACAAGTTCGGAGACTGGATCTGCAGCTTTCCCTGAGGTCTACTCCACTGCTAATGCCTGCAGTGAGATCACATCACGTCCCAGCTCTGCCACTAAGATGTGTGTGAGATCTGAGGTAAGCCAATGCACTACCAAGCCCCTTTCATGTGTAAGACAGGGCCGAAACATCTCCACTTTACTTCACAAGGTAGACTTGAAGTTCAAAAAAATGATGATATGAAATCACTCTGTAGACTAGGGAACATTGTACTGTTGTTTTATTTTAAACTATACAACCAGAGTGATTAAAAAAAAAAAAGCTATGCTATGAATACCAAAGATACACCCATAATCATGGTTACCCTAATGTGTGGTTAGATAAGCCAAACAGTAGAAGTTGTGGAAATAGTAGAAAATTCTTTCTTTACAGTAAGGTAGTTGGGAAGTGAACCCAAATAATAAAGCTATCCACGGGTATATACATGTCTCAAATAACATACATGAGAAAGTAGGCACAAAGAGGACAAAGTGAAGGAAAAAAATCACTGGTTCTAAAGGGTAAGACATTCTAAGAGGTAAAATGAATTGAGATTTGAAGAAAGGAAGAGCGAAGCTTGTTTTCTCTCATATCTTAAATTGCTTCCCAAGACCCAAAGATGCACCAGTTGTTATCCCTCAAACCCAGTTCAGAAATACTTCCTCCAGAAAACCTGTACACCCAAGCCCCTACCTTTAAATGCCCCCGGCCCTTAGTGTTTATACACCTCATCTAACACAGAACTAATAATACAAGGCAGTGAAAACATATCACCCAACAGGAAGTCAGGAAAGGCAGCCTAATGAAAAACAAGAAGCATATGTTTTATTTTTCTTCCTTTAAGCCTAGGACTAAACAGACCTGTTAGTTTAAAACGATGCACCCAGCCTCGTAGCAGGAATCCACTGGTCCCAGCTCTATCTTCTTAAGCCTCTAGTCGATAAGTAACTTCTTATTTACACAAGTAACTTAACTACAGGTCACTTTCAGGAGCTACAAATTATGTAAGGATGCAAACCTATGGTAATGAACAGAATTCCAATATCCTAAATAATCTGATTAATACCAGAGGTATGTCCTACAGGTTTAATATACCTTCTCTGTTACAATAAAATTAACACTTACAAATGAATTAAAAGTCTGTCTTCCTAGTCTGTCTTAGACTGTAAGTACCTGACGGTGAGAACAGTACCATTGTTTTGACTTCCAACATGTTTTTCGTTACTCAATGTGAAATGTAAGAAACAAACAGAAAAGGCTAGGCGGGGGAGAAGACAGGACCTCTACTTCCGCCCAACCCATATATTGCCTACCTCTTGCAGCGTCAACAAAGTATTAAGAATAGCTGGTAGTGTGGTCTGGACTACGCCAAATCTATCTTCTGTAAACGATGCTGCTACTAAGTGAGACAAACCTCGAGGGGAAAAGAAGAAACAAGTTAAAAGTGAATCAAAATTAGGCAAATCCACTTGCAATACATCTATTTGAGGATGAATTAATATTCTGAATGTACAGAAGTCTAAATAAAAAAGGGAATAATAGAATAGAAAAAGAGGCAAAAGGGATGGAAAAGGTACTCAACTGCAATAGTCTTAAATAAGATGAATCTGACTTATGTTCTAATAGAAAAAAGTTCTTTTAAATAATACTGTGTTTGGCAGTGATAAAGGCTAAGAAAACAAAGCCTGATAAGGGGACAAAGTAAAGATACTTTTCATAGGGTGGTCAGGAAAGGCCCCTCTGAGGAAGTATCATCTAAACATTGAGAAGGTAGTATCTGTAAGATGAAAAGAAATAGTTTTTTAACAACTAAACCTAAGCTAAATATGTTTAAATATATTAAGCAAGTTACACCAACATAAGGCGATGGTTAAAAAACAATCTATTAATTGCAATTTTTTTGAAGTAGAGGGAGACGCAAGAACCCCAGGCTCAGTTTCTCCACTTATATACAAGGAAAAGCTCTAAATTGAAATAAACCTAAATAAGAAAATTTTATCTATATAAAACAAACACATAAAATGTATCTGAAAATTCAAAGATTGAGATCAAAGTCCAGAACTGATCTTTCATTAAATACCTCAATATTTAATGAATAAATAAATCATTGTTGCAGCTCACTGAGACTACTTACCTTCTAATGCCCAAATATGCATTTGGGCATCTGAAAACACAGCCTGAATGGAGGCCTCTGGGTGCTGAAAGACGACAAAAACATTTAAGTCAGTTGCCCAGAAATTATCATTTCATCTAATCAACCATGTAGACTAAAATAATAAAAAATTCACAGCTGCCTCTTAAGAGCTAAGACCTGAAATTCTTACACATTTTGATTTAACTGCAATAAAGCACTCTGCTACAACTTACTGTGTGACCCCGGCCAAGTATCTAAATCTCTATGTACCTCAGTTTCTCATTTAAAATAAGTTATGTTCCCTCAACCCACCTCAGAGGATTAACATAGAGATCATTCAAGAGAATGGCTGCATGCATGCTTAGTTATTCAGTCGCGTCCAACTCTTTGCGACTCCAGGGAGTGTAGCCCACCAGGCTCCTCTGTCCATGGGATTTTCTAGGCAAAAATACTGGAGTGGGTTGCCATTTCCTTCTCCAACGGATTGAACCCACCTCTTCTGCATTGCAGGCAGATTCTGTACCACTGAGCCCCCAAGGAAGCCCAAAGAGAATGGTTACGAATGCTTTAAAAAAAAAAAAAAAAAAGTACTGCCTAAGTAAGTACATACTACCTCTCCTAAAGTGTCTACCTTCAACCCCACTACAAAGAAAAACCACCCAACAGTCTTTAATACAGCAAGGTATTGTGATGTGGAACAATTGGCCTGTGTAAGTGGCTATCGTAATACAGCCAATGAAGCCCATTCACAACAATAGCAAGTTAGATTTCCCAAAGTTAAGCAGCGGTGTCTACAACTCCTTATCACACAGATCCACCTGCAAAATCAGAATCTAAGGTAGCATTCACTTCCAAGGAAAAAGGAGATCTCATTCAGCTTCTGCTCTGCCACTTACTTGCTATGTGCCCTCAGGCTAGCTACCTGACCCCTCGAAGCCTCAAGCTTCCTTCTCTGTAAAATGAGGCCAAAAAGACACCTCACAGGAATGCTGTCAGAATTAAATGAGGGGACAGTTTTCCCAGTAGTCATGTACAGATGTCAGAGCTAGACCATGAAGAAGGCTGAGCATCAAAGAATTGATGCTTTTGAAATTGTGGTACTAGAGAAGACTCTTGAGAGTCCCTTAGATAGCAAGGAGATCAAACCAGTCAGTCCTAAAGGAAATCAACCCTGAATATTCACTGGAAGGACTGATGTTGAAGCTCCAATACTTTGGCCACCTGATGCGAAGAGTCAACTCACTGGTAAAGACCCTGATGCTGGGAAAGATTGAGGGCAGGAGGAGAAGTGTGTGACAGAGGATGAGATGGTTGGACGGCATCACCAACTCAATGGATGAATTTGAGCAAACTCCGGAAGAAAGTGAAGGATACGGAAGCCTGGCATGCTGCAATCCATGAGGGTGGCAAAGAGTCGGACACAACTTAGCAAGTGAAAGGAGCATGGCACACAAAAGACAAAAGCTAAGTTTTCTTCCCAGCCTTCTGAAACAACGCTCTGAATTAAAACTTCAGACAACTCCTCTTTCTCTTGGCAGAAGATGAGACACCTTTCTCAGGAGTCTGATGGTTTTCCCAGGGCTCTAATGGAGAGCCTACAGATTATTTCTGGCAAACATTCTTGCTAGTTGCATGGATATTCCCTGCTATCACAGTGAAAAAAGTTTCAAGAACTTGAAAGGATTCTTTGTGTATGTATCTATATTCTACCAGAGTTACTCAGATCTCTCTCCCCACCAGAGTAAGATCCTCAAAGAACAAAACGAGGAATGTTTGCCAATACAGACTTTCACTTCAAGGCATTAATACGAGTGCACTATTAATTAATAATGCAGTATCTGCAAAAACAGAGAAGCTAGATTAAAATAATTAAAACAAAAATTCTTTCCCCTACACATGGGCAAAGGTTTTCCTCATCAAAGGATTAACTGACACACAACAGCTGTAGCAGTGAAAACAGGAATGAATCTTTAGCTTTTACCTCTGAGATTTACTCTCCTACAGCAGCTGGGGCAGCTGACAGACAAGCTGGAAAGTCATTTAGTTTGTGGCCTAAATTACAACTTTAATCCAACACCAGTTTAACACCTGCAGTCTAACCCAGTTATCTCTCTTCTGAACACCAAACTGGCCACAATGATGTCAGCAGGACAATGAGCCATGAAGGATAGCCACAGATTTGCTCACTTTGCAGGAAGGGGCCACATCTTGGCA
>NW_011494816.1:1821888-1824340 GCF_000754665.1 Bison bison bison | reverse complement strand
GGTACTGTTTAAAGGGAGGTTTAGTGAAGCATGATGCCAAGCTGTTTGGCTTGCTAGGATCAAACTAAATATTGAAAAGTCTAATCCTATTTGCTACTTCATTTCTTATTTTGTTTTCCCTCCCCCCACTCCCAATGTTATAACTACATATTCTTACCTTACTGAAAAAATACATTATCAGCACTCGTTTTGATAAGAAATTCTTAACCTGAGATGGAAAAAAAGGGAAGAATTATCACATGAACAGTTCAATGCTACTCAAATATAATATTACACATTTCCAGGTTCTTCCGGACACTAACTTAAATGAAACACATCACACTTTACAAAGAAAGGTAAAGTAAACCACGTAAGTAAATACCTTTGTACTATAAATTGGATAACCAAGACAGGCCATCTAATCTAAACTGCACTCCCATGTACACAGGTCTAGCCTTCAAATGAGAGCCCTGTCATAATCAAAAAGTAGTTCTGGTGACATTTCCTAAAACCATATTCTTTCTCAATTCTCTACAACTGTCCTACCCTTTAATCTCTTAATATTAATGCCAAAAAAAGAGCATGTTTCATCTACCAAAAAAAAAAAAGAAATAGATCTTAAGACAGAAGTAGTTTTCTACTAGTTGATACTTACAAGGAAAATAATTTTCTTAGTATTAAGTTAAAAGCTACATAACCCAACTGAGCTGAAAGTGAATTCATGACACAGCAGTACTTACACACAGGGAGCCACAGGTGATGCTGACGTTTTGTAAAATGCCTTCAGATCTGCCCTCTCTATTAACTGAGCATTCTATCAACAAACATGTTCTTACTTCTCCCATCTGAAGAAATAAAACCCTTCCCTGACCTCTCAACTTCCCCCAGCTATTAGCCCATTTCTCTGGTCCCCTTACAGTCAATCTCCTTGAAAGATGTAGCTTCTCTGTGTCTTCCAATTCCTCTCCCAGCCTCTCTGGGACCCATGCCAGTCAGGTATTTGTTGCCACTACTCCACCCAATAGCTCTCGTCAAGGACTCAATGACCTCTATATTCCTAGCACACCAGTTCATTTTTAGTTTGAACCTCATGCTTCTTTTCAGACATAGCAGCATGTTTTCTTTTCAGCAGCATCTGACACTTCAGTCTGAAACACCCTTTTCTTGGTTCTTTCTCACCTTAATGATGCTCGGTCTCCTTTGCTATTCCTCATCTCCCAGACATTGTCATCAAACGGTTCCAGTTCTTGCATCTCTTTTCTTCTATACCTACACTCTCCAATAATTTTCATGGAGTCTCATGGCTTTCATGCTCTGATGACTTCCAAAATTTCAATCCTAACCTGGACTTTCCCCTAGATTTCAGATACATGTCTAATATCTTATATCACTGGATTGTCTAGTATCTCAAAATTGCTATGTCTAAAATCAGACTCATGATTTCCCTACCTCGTCTCTATCAAATCTCTTTTCCAGAATCATCAGAAAGTTGCAACTCAATAAACTGCAACTACATTGTTTCAGATCCTTGGGCCAAAAGCTTCACAATCAACACTGATTCTTTCACACCACAACTAAACCATAAGCAAATCCTATCATACCTATCTTCAAAATACACCCCGACTTTGATCACATTTTACAGTCTCCACCACCATCACTCAGGTCACAGATATCATTATCCAGATACCATCATCAAGTCACCAGATTACTTTAACAGCTTTACTACTGTCTCTCTGCTTCCACTCCTGCCCCCTGAGGATCTAGTCTCAACACAGCAGTACTTTCAAAATGTAAGGTTACATCATGTCATTCTTGCGGGTAAAACCATGCAGTAGTCATCCATCTCATTCAAAGAAAATTTCAGTCTTTACAACAGCTAATGAGCCTGACAAGCTGTTCCAGGTGCCTGCTACCTCATCTCACCACCCAGAACTATAATACACGTGCTCGCTCAGCTATCTGCCCTCAGTTCAGTTCATTCAGTCACTCAGTCGTGTCTGACTCTTTGCGACCCCATGAATCGCAGCATGCCAGGCCTCCCTGTCCATCACCAACTCCCGGAGTCTACCCAAACCCATGTCCATTGAGTTGGTGATGCCATCCGGCCATCTCATCCTCTGTCGTCCCCTTCTCCTCCTGCCCCCAATCCCTCCCAGCATCAGAGTCTTTTCCAATGAGTCAACTCTTTGCATGAGGTGGCCAAAGTATTGGAGTTTCAGCTTCAGCATCAGTCCTTCCAGTGAACACCCAGGACTGATCTCCTTTAGGATAGACTGGTTGGATCTGCTTGCAGTCCAAGGGACTCTCAAGAGTCTTCTCCAACACCACAGTTCAAAAGCATCAATTCTTCGGCGCTCAGCTTTCTTCACAGTCCAACTCTCACATCCATACATGACTACTGGAAAAACCATAGCCTTGACTAGGCGGACCTTTGTTGGCAAAGTAATATCTCTGCTTTTCAATATGCTATCTA
>NW_011494816.1:1797239-1821788 GCF_000754665.1 Bison bison bison | reverse complement strand
TGGTTGGATCTGCTTGCAGTCCAAGGGACTCTCAAGAGTCTTCTCCAACACCACAGTTCAAAAGCATCAATTCTTCGGCGCTCAGCTTTCTTCACAGTCCAACTCTCACATCCATACATGACTACTGGAAAAACCATAGCCTTGACTAGGCGGACCTTTGTTGGCAAAGTAATATCTCTGCTTTTCAATATGCTATCTAGGTTGGTCATAACTTTCCTTCCAAGGAGTAAGCATCTTTTAATTTCATGGCTGCAATCACCATCTGCAGTGATTCTGGAGCCCAAAAAATTAAAGTCTGACACTGTTTCCACTGTTTCCCCATCTATTTCCCATGAAGTGATGGGACCAGATGTCATGATCTTAGTTTTCTGAATGCTGAGCTTTAAGCCAACTTTTTCACTCTCCTCCTTCACTTTCATCAAGAGGCTTTTTAGTTCCTCTTCACTTTCTGCTATAAGGGTGGTGTCATCTGCATATCTGAGGTTATTGATATTTCTCCCAGCAATGTAAACATATAGTCAGGGACTTTTGTTTGCTGTTTTCCCAGTATCTAAAAACACACCCAGTATATATGAAGAAATCAATAAATATCTCTTAAATGAAAGAATTCATAGATAAAAGGCACTGACTGCATTAGGTTAAGCCGTATGAACTTGTAATTTGTATAACTCAAAACCAAATACTAGTAATTTCATATGGGTCAATTTGATATATGAAGCATCCCCAAAGTTTTATTTATTCCTGATGGCTTATTTATATGAGATCCTTGATGTTCTCAATGCTATCAGATCAGATCAGATCAGTCGCTCAGTCGTGTCCGACTCTTTGCGACCCCATGAATCACAGCTATATGTAAATACAAACCCTCTCTCTACCCGTGTCATCCTACCTGTTCACGTTTATTCTGAATCCATGAATAAATCACGTTGGGCTGTCTCACTGTCTTACCCTCAGCACTAATAGAGGTAGATGGAGAAGGATTAGAAAATTCAGTCATTTGCTGATCTACAAAAAAAAACCAAAACACCAAGAAGGCAAAAACTTAGGCTATATGATTCTCTGCAACTATGACATTTCAAATTTTAGAAAATAAATGGTCCTCACCAGAAGCTGAAGTCCATAATCTTGGCCCTCTTCTTGTGAGCTGAGGACTCTGAGGTGACCCATAGCTTGTGTTTACATCAAAAATTCCAGCCATCCGGTTCACTACACTAGAGCCAAATGGAGTGCCCAGGGGACTTGCAACATCAGGAGTAGATAATTTTGAGGAGAACAGTGATGTCTTAATTAATGATGGCATTGAAGGCCGAGGCATCTGGCTAGATTTGGGGGTCTGAAACGCAGTTTCTTCTGTAAAAGAACAGATCCAGTGCTGAGAAGAGGCAATCTGATCGAAGTAGGCCAGAGTGGAGGTTCTCAAATTCTACACACCTCAATTCTTTGCTTAACTCATTTAACCAAGGCTCAGTAGATTGTTTCCACCTAGGTTTACAATTTCAACACCTAGATTTTACTACTGCAACTTGGTGACCACTTAAGGAGCTTTATACATCTTTTTCTGTCAGACTGGTTCAGCCTCTCTTGGTTTTTTACCCTAAACAGATATCTTCATCTTCCAGGTCAATTTCTCCAACTCTAAGCTGCACTGAATGAACTTATATTTTATATTTTATTTTTAAATGGCAACAACTTTATTGCATTAGTATATGCCCTGGGTTACTGTATATTCTTACTGTAACCATTACTTGGACTGTAACCATTACTTGGCTAAATCAAATCTATAGTGTGAAAATGTACAGAGCACTAACCTTATCCCATTTTCCCCAGAGTTCTTTAAAGTTAACAAAAGTCACACCAGTGATTAACTTGTCTAGGATTTCTACACATCTGTTCTGTAAACAGCTTCTTCAAAAATTATCTTATAACTCTACCAATTATACAGTCTCTTGTACAAAAATAATATCTTTCTGCCACTCCAGCACAAAGCACAAAGACAATAAATTATACTAGTATTCTATCTTTTTAATAAAACTGGCATAAGACACTAAACATTTATAAGAACAAATTTTCACTACATGACTTTTTAAGGGTAAACGACAATAAGAAATAGCTAAAGATTCAATTTAAAAATTAAAACTGGTGGGGTTTTTTGTTTTTTAATATTTTTAATTCTATTTATTCATTTGACTTCGCCAAGTCTCAGTTCCCACACTCAGGATCTTTGACCTCCATTGCAGCATGTGGGATCTACTTCCCCACCAGGGACTGAACCTGGGCCCCCTGAATTGGGAGCACAGTCCTAGTACTGGACCACCAAGGAAGTCCCAGGATCAGTGCTTTCAAGTTTTGTAATTACGCTTTCAAGTTTTGTAATTATTCCTCAAACCAAAGGCGAATTCTGACTGATGGGATATGACAACAATGTAAAGAAATGACTAATCCATATTTGCTCAGACCCAGGATCCCCCCAAATCAGAACTACAATGATCTTTCTAAAATGCTAATTTAATAAAACTATAACTATTCAAATTCTCTAATGGCTCCACGTCTTTACAGGACCAACTTTAAACTCCTCCTTCCATTATCAAGCATCATCCTGCTCATTCAGACTTCTTTTTAATAGTTACACTGTCTTGTCATCGTTTGTGTGCCTCCCACTGAAAGGTCAGGCCCAAGAATGTTTCTGCATCTTTGATTCTCTGGTAGTGCTTGGTACGTGGCAGTCATTCAATAAATACTTGTTGAATAAATAAATGCTAATCTGAATGTTGACAACATCTGAAACACAGTAGAATCTTTTAAAACCTGACATTCATGAACTTATCTAAATCACTTTTCTTTTGCAATCTCTTTGTTTGTGGTCTATGAAGCCAGCAGAATAATGAAATCAAAATCAGAGATATGTTTCCTTTGGCCCATATTGTGATTTTTTTACATATCAAGATTAGTTGTCAATGTTTAAAAAGTGGTAGATTTCCCCCAAAACTTCTTCAGCTGTCTCTTTAAAAGAAAAAAAGAAAAAGACCAGAAGTTCAGACTGTTGTTGTTGTTCAGTCACTCAGTCCTATCTAACTCTTTGCGACCCCATGGACTGCAGTACACCAGTCCATCACCATCTCCCGGAATTTGCTCAAACATGTGACCATCGAGTTGGTGATGCCATCCAACCATCTCATCCTCTGTTGTCCCCTTCTCCTCCTGTCTTCAATTTTTCCCAGCATCAGCGTCTTTTCCAATGAGTCGGCTCTTCAAATCAGCTAGCCAAAGTATTGGAGCTTCAGCATCAGTCCTTCCAATGGATATTCAGGATTGATTTCCTTTAGGATTGACTGGTTTGATCTCCATGCTGTCTAAAGGACTCTCAAGACTCTTCTCCAACACCACAGTTCGAAAGCATCAATTCTTCAGCGCTCAGCCTTCTTTATGATTCAACTCTCACATCTATACATGACTACTGGAAAATAGCTTTGACTATAAGGACCTTTGTCAGCAAAGTAATGTCTCTGCTTTTAATATGCTATGTTTGTCATAGCTTTTCTTCCAAGGAGCAAGTGTCTTTTAATTTCATGGCTGCAGTCACCATCTGCAGTGATTCTGGAGCCCAAGAAAATAAAGTCCGTCACTGTTACCATTGTTTCCCCATCTATTTGCCATGAAGTGATGGGACCGGATGCCATGATCTTAGTTTTTTGAATGCTGAGTTTTAAGCCAGCTTTTTCACTCTCCTCTTTCACCTTCATCAAGTGGCTCTTTAATTCCTCTTCACTTTCTGCCATAAGGGTGGTGTCATCAGCATATCTGAGGTTATTGATATTTCTCCTGGCAATCCTGATTCCAGCTTATGCTTTATCCAGACTGGCATTTCACATTATGTACTCTGCATATAAGTTAAATAAGCAGGGTGACAATATACAGCCTTGACGTACTCCTTTCCCAATTTGGAACCAGTCTGTTGTTCCTGGTTCTAACTGCTGCTTCTTGACCCACATTCAGATTTCTCAGGAGACAGGTAAGGTGGTCCGGTATTCCCATCTCTTTAAGAATTTTCCACAGTTTGTTGTGATCCACACAGTCAAAGGCTTTAGAATAGTCAATGAAGCAGAAGTAGATGTTTTTCTGGAATTCTCATGCTTTTTCTGTGATCCAGCAGATCTTGGCAATTTGATCTCTGGTTCCTCTGCCTTTTCTAAACCCAACTTGTGTATCTGGAAGTTCTTGATTCACATACTGTTGAAGCCTAGCTTGAAGGATTTTGAGTATTACCTTGCTAGCATGTGAAATGAGTACAATTGTGCGATAGTTTGAACATTCTCTGGCATTCTTTCTTTGGGATTGGAATGAAAACTGACCTTTTCCAGTCCTGTGGCCACTGCTGAGTTTTCCAAATGTGCGGGCATATTGAGTGCAGCACTTTCACAGCATCATCTTTCATGATTTGAAATAGCTCAGCTGGAATCCCATCACCTCCTATGGCCCACTTGACTTTGGCTCTAGATGAGTAATTACACCATCACAGTTATCTGGGCTGTTAAGATTTTTTTTTTTATAGTTCTTCTGTATATTCTTGCCACCTTGTCTTAATATCTTCTGCTTCTGTTAGGTCCATACCACTTCTGTCTTTGATCATGCCCATCCTTGCATGAAATGTTCCTTTGATATCTGCAATTTTCCTGAAGAGATCTCTAGTCTTTCCCATTCTACTGTTTTCCTGTATTTCTTTGCACTGTTGACTTAGGAAAGTTTTCTTACCTCTCTTTGCTATTCTGCGGAACTCTGCATTCAGAAGGGTATTTCTTTCCTTTTCTCCTTTGCCTTTTGCTTCTCTTTTCTCAGTTATTTGTAAGGCCTCCTCAGACAATCATTTTGCATTTTTACATTTCTTCTTCTCGGGGATGGTTTTGGTAACTGCCTCCTGTACAATGTTACAAACCTCCAGTATCAGAAGTTCAGATATTGGGCCCAAATTCTCACCTGGGAACCATGGATCAAAGCTAACCCATAGTTTTCCATTTCAGATGAAGCCTATGCCCCCAAGTGTACCATGGTCCTCACCCAGCTAGTTCTGCCCATTTTCTTTAAATGCCTGGCTCCCAAGGCATCAGAACATTAAGTCTTTTCCTCAGTCTTACATTCCTAAGTATCACCTACTTAAGCTGTTTTGTGAAATAGCATAGGTTCCTCCACCTCTACTTCTTCCTCTCAGCTTTCATCTTTCGAACATTTAGCTACCTTAAAACAATGAATGTGACACCCCTATCCCTAAATCACTGAGTCACTTCAGTTGCTTCTCTCTGGCACTCCAGCAATTTGCTACCTCTGGGATACTGCAATCAGAACAGCATCCACTACTGCTTGTAAAGATTGACTTGACTCTGTTTTAGGCTAAACTGAAGTCTGCTGTTTAAAGATCAAATGCGTTAACCTTTTAACACTACCACCATCTACAATGATACTCAGGCGGCCTTTTTGGTTCAGTACAATATCCCATATATTGGATCAATTCTGCCTAAAAATATATACTTCACACTTACATACAATCTAATCCTTAGATTAACTACTGTTATCCTTCTTAGGAAATAGAATGTAAGTGCTTTCCCCTCTCTTAGTAGTATAAGGATTTACCTGGAGAATTCAATTTCTTAGCTTCCACTGGGTACGATGAAGACATCACTCTCCCATTGGTAGCAGCAGCTTCTTGGTAGAGCACAAGTTTCTGAGTCATATCATTTAAAAGATTCAAACATTCTCTTGAAATAGCTGTCCAATTGTGGGGATGTCCACCTAAGAGGTCCAAATACCAGCTTTTAAAATGAAGATAATCTTATAGTATCCTCTCAAAATGGGGAGAAATATCAATGAAAAATGCTTATTACATTTTGTAGTGGGGCCCACTTTTCTACTATTAAGCCATTATTTATACTCAAGCCATCTAGTAACAGAAATTCGATAAATATTTGGGTGAAATAATTTTCCTAAGTCTACAAACAGAACTCTCAAATTGACTGCTAAAATAAAGCCAAACACAGGAACACGATTTGAGTGAAACAGACCCAGGTTACTTCACTAGCAATACTGGTCGGACCAAAGACTAAGACACTGAGCCTGTCTAATGAGATGCACCCCATGGCCCCCAGTGACCTTTAAACTGCTGTGGCTGACCTACTGTGCCTCCTTACATTTTCATTTGCAAAAGAGCCCCTATTTGCTACTGTATCTACAGAAATGACACATTATTTGATAGTGATCATACTTTATACTTACAGGGTTTATGAATCTGCTATCCTACTACTGTGATCTACACTCTTAATTCCTTTCTCACTATCTTTTGATTTCTAAAACCTTTTATCTCCTATAGTTGTCATGTAAAAATCAACTGTGATTCACTGTGTGTTCAGAACAGCAGAGGAATCCACTGAAAACTGGTTTATCCATCCTGGGTGCCAAATAAATCATTCTCTCTTCGCTTAGGTCCCTCCTTAAATCTTTCCCTCTATTCACAGCTCAAAAGAGAAATACCACTTAACCTGAAAACAAACACAATATTTCAACAATAGGCCCCAGGATGTTTTATTCAGCTATAACTTAGGACCACAAAGGAACTATTTCACGGTCCAATTACATTTTTTTCTTCCAGTTTTGAAATATAATTGACACACAGCATTATATCAGGTTTAAGGTATATACAGCCTAATGATTTGACTTCCATACATCATGAAATGGTAATCACAGTAAGTTTAGCGAACATCAATCATCTCTGACAGATACAAATTAAACAAATAGAAAAAAACCATTTTCCTTGTGATGAAAACTCTTAGGATTTACACAATATCTTTCATATATAATATACAGCAGTGTTAATTATATTTATCATATTACACATACATCCCTAGTACTTATTTATCTTATAACTGAGAGTTTGTGCTTTTTGATTGCCTTCATCTAATTCTCTCTCCTCCACCCTTCACCTCTGGTAACCATAAATCTGATCTCTATTTCTCTGCCCAGTTAATAATATGTCCTTTAGCAAAGAACAGGCCACCCTGTTACAGTTAACTTAAATATCTGGTGAAAACATTTAGTGTATAGGGAATTCTTAAGTAAACCTAAGCCTACTAGAAAAGAATTGCTACAGTTAATTTTCACAGCATCAGCAGTGGATTGTTTTTCATACTGGGAAAGATTAGGGCAAAAGGAGAAGCGGGCGACAGAGGATGAGACGGTTAGATGGCATCACCAACTCAAAGGACATGAGTTTGAGCAAACTCAGGGAGAGAGTGAAGGACAGGCAAGCCTGATGTGCTACAGTTCATGGGGTAGCAGAGAGTCAGATATGACTTGGCGACTGAACAACATAAAAGGAGAGGGATTTTATTTTATTACCACGTAGCATGTAACTATAGGTTTATTTTATAATGTGGGAATTGACAAGTTTGGCCAAATAATGAAGAGCTTATTAGAGAGAGAGAAAGCCACCCGGTTCTGTCCCTGCTGGTGCTGGGCTGGAAGGTTTTCCTTCTAACAACTAGGCAGAGCATTACTGGCACAGCTGCAGCCTTGAGGAGCTTGGCAGTTACAATAGAGAAATGCTCCAGAGCTGCCAAGAGCCTCCCTGGATGGATCACCATCAAATCTAGTTCCTTTTCACACTGCTTTTTTACAGGGAGGCAAAGAAGCATGGCCGGAATAGGGAGCTCCACACTTAAGAGTCAAGCGACAGAATTTCTTAATTCCAACTCTTGACATTAACTTTATTAAGCCACTTAATCTCTCTTGAGACTTAGGTCCTCCATAAGAGAATCAGACCACTTGATTTTTAAGACCCTTTGTAGCATTAAAACTTCTGGGATTCTTAAACTGTACCTTTCTGCTCTAAAACTGTCAGCCTACCTCCAATTTCTTGAGGTGAAGGGAAGAGGGGGGCGGAAGGAAATAACATAAAAGTTGAAAAATACTTTCCCTAGAAACGTAATTTTTAACCACAACAATGTGAACACTTAGCTGTATTAGATTCAAATCGATTCTTTAACAGACTCACTGATGTGTGATGTTTTAATAAATACATCTCACTCAGCAAAAATTTTAAGTAGATTGCTTTCTGCACATACATACTCAATTCCTATTAGGTCTATTACTTTTAGCAATACCTGGTTGGCTAAGGCTAAACACTTCTTGTCTTCGTGAAGGAGAATATTGAGAAAGCAACATCAGGTCCTGCAGGGCCAAATACTGAAAGGAAAGAAAATACACATTATTTAATTTTTTTACCCTCTATATAAAATCTTATTTATGAATGGGGCTCAACACTACACATCTAAGGGGAAATCAGCTGAGATTTTTCATGAAGGGAAGACTTTTCAGAACCACACCTTTTCCTTCAAGACTTTCACTTTCCTGCCTCTACCCTCCGTAGGCTACCCCAGGCACTATGGGCACCAGCTACAAGGAACTACAGAAAGGACTGTGTTCCTTTCCACCCTGTGGTGGGAAACATAGAATGTCACTTCCTCCTGGAACTTCCCTGGCCTCCCTGACAAAGACACACTCACACAGCTCTCAACCGCTGTACTCATGGTAATTTATATTAAGTACCTACTTACTTGTCTCACCTGGTACCAGCCACCAAGCTGTGAGGCAGGGACAACACCTTGCTCACTACCACATCCAAAGGTAGTACCCAGCATGCAGCAGATACACAACATACTCTGTGCTTCTTTATGATAGATCTTCATTTTGTTCCCTGACAAACCACTTCACTCATCATTCAAGACACCATCCCTTCTGTGAAGGTTTCTTATTTGGGTCCCAAGCAGAGTAAGTGGTTCCCGTTGTACTTACCACAGTAAATTTTCCTTATTTTGTATATCAGCCTGATCCAGTAGGTTGTGCTTTGTCTTATTCATCATTACACCCTAAGCAACTAGCAGTGACTGACATGTGCCCAATAATTACAGATCTGTTAAATAACCAAATGAGTATCTGATATTTTTGTTTATCTAATAAACTAATCATAATTGATATTTAAGGGTAATTAGAACCTCGGTGGGTCATTTTCTTATTAGTTTACAACTTTTCTATAGTATAATCCAAACTCTAGGTTCTACTTTCATTCTTTTTTAAGTACTATGAACTTTTAACAAGATCACATATATTATAGTTCTACTTTAAAATTTCAAAATCAAAATAATTTATTTTCACTTAGGTTGATTTAGAAACATGTTACAAATTCTTTAGACTTTTGATTAAAATTTGTTTCAGATTATCATTATTCAAACTTTAAGAGAATTCATTAACTACGTACTCTCTGTTTGATCATAACAAACTTTCTATGATCATAATAGTCAATGATACTCATGAAAATATTTCCTAATCCAGTGAGTAAAAAAAGGGTTTTGTTTTGCTACCATGAGGAATTTCTGAAAAACCAATGTATATCATTATATAGCATTATATGTCATACTTGAAACATTTTTCTATCTCTCCTAAACATAGAAATAGTCTAGCTTATACATATACATTGCAATATATATTTGCATTTTAGTCACTTGGAATGAAAGCTGGAAAAAGTAATAACATTCAATGTAGCATGTAGGTGATTTTTACAATACTTTTTACAGTATTAGAATATTCTAGACCTTCAAAAATATATAAATATGTTAAATACAAAGATCATTCCGTAAGATAAGTTAGAGATGACTGTATAAATACACAAAATGCATAGCTCTGATACCTTTATGATGAGGGGAGGATTGCTGTTTAAAACTTTCGGGAGGCATTCATCTGAATCTTCTGAAAATGGTGGTTGAACAGGGAACAGATGAGCCTACCAAATATAATTAAATATAAAGACTATGCAATGTCTTGTTTTCATGACAAACTACATTCAGTATATTAGCACTAATGACATTCAGTATATTTAGTACTATTTGGAATTCATTATAAAGAAGACAAGACAACCAAATTTAACATCTTTAGTGTTCCTTACAAAAACAGCTAGCATTAAAATTATATATACTCAAATACACTACTGTCTAAAATGTTACTTTCCCCAAATTACTGGATCCCTGGCTTCCAATAATAGAAACAAATTTAAGAAACAAAAATTCTCTGAAGCCACTGAAGGATACAAATCTACAGAAATGGTAAAATAAAACAGAAACACTCATTTTCCAAGACGAACATTTGAATGATGAAGACAATGCTATTCCTATTCATTTTAAATCATTTCTTCAATATAAATTCTAAAATTTCCTTCAAAGAATACGTATTTTTATTGCCTTATATTTAAATATTTTAATAGTACCTATATCAATAGCATATAAAATTAATTAAAAATGCAGGCCAATCTAGTATACGCTCAATAGAGAAATGGAAACTTTCCGAAGAGAATTACACTAGAGATAACTCGTAGCAAGTTTAACTAACTGTTCATTCAGTTTAGTTTTCTAACATTAAGAATAAATACTAATACTTTTCCTCAGGAAAAAACAAAAACAAAAAACACTATAATTAAATGATGGTTATAACTGACACATTTCTTGTGAAGTCGCAGGAAAAAACCAAAACCCAACTTCACAAAATGGCTTTGGGCACAACAACATGCTGATGAGTGTGCTACCAAAAATAAAACTCTGCGGTCCAAAACAGAGAAGTACTGACAGAAACTCAATACTAACCTCTGTGGCATAGATTTTGAAGAGTAGCCATGAGACGTACCAAGTCATCAGGACAAAGACACCACACAGCCAGACGTGGTAGAGCAACGAGAGATTCAAGAGGCCCCTCACAGTGTCAAGAGGCCTATGAAACTGCCTATGAAAACAGAAATCACTACTTAATCCTGTGGGAAGACTACAATCTAAGCATTTAAGAGACCTGGGGCCCCAAACTGAGAAGCAAATCCTGTTTCTAAACAATAATGATGACAAATTGGTCTTCTTTGGTACTCTATACAGTTCTCTCACTAATACTTTCTTATAAAGAACACAAGGGAGCCTTGAGGAAAGAGTAGACCTAAACTAGCTCTCAGTTCCTGGCATTTCAAATCCTCAATGCCATTTTCTATGACAGAAGACGACTCCCCAGGAGGCTGGGTAAAATTTAGTCATGTTGTTTTGTAGCCTGATACTTAAAAACCGTTCAACAAGATCAGCACCTCTCCTGGACCAGATTTCAACTCCATCTGTATATGCATAAACAGTTTCCTAAAAGTTAAGGGCACAAAGTTCTATCTAAAAATAACAAACTCTACTTTTAAAACCATTTAAGAAACTTTGTTAGAATGCTAAATAAAGAGAACACAGGCAATCTTACCAAAACCTTGAACAGCTCAATTTGCAACATCATCATAATTCTACAAACAAATAGGACTGGAACTTCTGACTCTGCTGTTTGTAAATGCTGTGATTTTGTTAATCACTTGACCTAACCTACCCTCAGTTTCCTCATCCACATGGTGGCATAATCTCTTCCTTCTATCTCTTAGGGCTTTTAGGAGATTTAAAACAGTTTATGTTAGGAGTGCCCAGCATAGTACTTGACACTCCTTGGGGCTGGGAGAGGGAAGGGGGGAAATAATTGTTTTTTCTGCTTTTAAATAAACATTACTGAGGACCTGGCCAACGTTAAGACCAGAATACCATACACTGCCATGGAAGCAGAACATTTTTTAAGGGAAAAGAGAAAAAAAGTATTATGTTAAATTTCTATCAAATATCATTCTTTTTCTATTTGACCAAGTTTAAAATCTGGGCTAACATAATAAGTGACCTGCCCATTTGGTTTCATATCTAGTGATTAAGCAGACGACCATAGTAAATTTTACCAAGAAACATTTACAAGTTAGGAAATGAAATCTACAGTGCAGAAATCATAGTATCTCAAACATTCATAAATGTTAACATTCTCACTTCTCAAAAGTGGTAGTAGTTAAGGGACCTCCCTGGTGATCCAGTGGCTAAGATTCCATGCTCCCAATGCAGGGGGCCCAGGTTCGATTCCTGGTCAGGGAGCTAGATCTCACATGCCACAACTAAGACCTGGCACAGTCAAATAAGTAAAGAAATATTTTTAAAAAATACAATGAAAGTGTTATTTTTTTTAAGTGGTAGTAATTAAGATCATACAAAAAGTATCACGGTGGAATAACCAATAATTAAAAGAACAAATAGTAATAGAGAAGTTTGTATTTTTTTGCCAAATAAAAATTAAAGCTTTACCTATATGCAAAGTGCACGTGGAAACAACTGGAACAATAAAGCCCAGTGCTTTATTTACTCCACCGCTACTTAGGAACTTCAGCTGGCCACATGACACAACTCAAATCTGGTTTCCTCACAGGCAAAATTAAGAGTAAAACCACAGTATGGTGCTTATCTACTATAACATAGCATAGAATGATTACTGAGGAGAGAAACAAGAGAGGTATGCCTATAGAACTCAAGTCCACTTATATAAAAGCTATACCTAACAAAAAAGGAATTATCACTGCTTATTTTGGGGGAAAGGAACTGGGTGACTAGAAACTGGGTCCAACAGAGTCACTGTATACCCTTTTATATACCACCGGGATTTTAAATTATGTTAACTATAAATATACATTCAAAAATGAATACAATTCTTTTAAAAATATTTTTTTGGCCATGCTGCATGTGGGATCTTAGTTCCCCAACCAGGGATCGAACCCATGCCCTCTGCATTGGAAACATGAACCCATAACCACTGGATTGCCAGGGAAGCCTCTGAATACAATTTTCCTTCATGTAAAAGCTAAATTTAAAGTAGCAAACAACTAAAAGGATGGAAACAATTAAGATAATTAAAATTAGACTTGTCATGTGACACTTACTCATCTACCCGAAGGTCCATGGCAGTGCTAATCCAAGCTTTGGGAATATGACCTGAGAGGGGGAAGAAAAAAAAATACCATGCTATAATCATATAAAATTAACAAAATAAACCATCATGCTTTGGAATATGAGATTGATGAGATGACCAAGTAGACACAAAGACCTCAGTCAAAATGCTAGAGTTGGATTAGGAATGGGCAGGAAAAGAGAGTAATTTCTAGACAGTCCTTGCTTTTCACAGGTTCAACATATACATATTTTAATTACTATAGTTTAATTAAATAACACCAGCTCTCAACAACACAATGCAAATTTCAGTTACTGGCATCAGCTGTATCCAACTGAATATAGTACTCTAGTTTTTCAGTAGTACACAAATCAGCATATAGACAACAGCCAGACATTCTTTTTTTCAAAGTCTGTTAATGATTAGTCACATCTCTTATTCAGTTCTGGCAGAGACAGCAGAGCATATAGTTGTGTTGCCTCCTTATCTCCCATGATAAATGCTCATGACATTTTACAAAAACGAAAAACTGAAAGAGGAAACTGGACAGAAAGACTAAAGGGCAACAAAGAAAGGAAAAGTGTTAATACTGAAAATAAAATCTGAATGAAACACAACTGGAATTACAGAAGAATTAGCTGACTGTGGATATGCTGAAACAGCTGCTATGTCAGCCCAAAGGGTACCAGCCAAGCTGACTGCAGTAGGTTAATAAAAAACAATAAAGTGTTAACATTAAAATGACAACAATCCATTTTTCTACATGCTTTTAATAATTAACTAAAGATTTTTAACAGCAGACAACACAATGGCCTATATACAAATAGAACAATTTTATAAAATTATTCCACAGAAAAAAGTAGGACCAGGAAATGTTCAGAAACAGTATGAAAAGAGTATTTATTTTAGAATGCTGGATTTTGTTTATATTAATGTGTTGCTATTTGCATTAAAGTCTTCCACTCAACTTGTACTGCTCATTATACTAAATAAGCTGCATCTTTGTGCTTAAAACTCACGTTAGTATATTCTATAGTATTTCTTTGTGTGTATGATCAGTTGCTCAGTCATGTCCAACTCTTTGCAACCCCACAGACTGTAGCCCACCAGGCTCCTCTGTCCATGGAATTTTCCAGGCAAAAGAATACTAGAGTGGGTTGTCCTTTCCTACTCCAGGGAATCTTCCCAACCCAGGGATCAAATCAGAATCTCTTGCGCCTTCCTGAACTGGCAGGCAGATTCTGAACCACTGCACAACCTGTGAAGCCCCATAATATTCCTTGAGCAACAAGAGATTTCTGTCATATTAGTTATTGTTGTTCAGTCACTAAGTCATGTTTGACTCTTACAACCATGAACTGCGGCACGCCAGACTTTCCTGTCCTTCACTATCTCTGGAGTTTGCTCAAACTCATGTCCATTGAGTTGGTACTACCATCCAACCATGTCATCCTCTGTTGCCCCCTTCTCCCCCTGCCCTCAATCTTTCCCAGAATCAGGGTCTTTCCCAATGAGTTGGCTCTTCACATCAGATGGCCCAAAGTACTGGAGCTTCAGCATCAGTTCTTCCAGTGAATATTCAGGGTTTATTTCCTTTAGGATTGAACTCGTTTATTAGTAGCAAGTTACAAAAATGTTATAAAAAGGAATATGTTATTATAATGACCAAATGATATACAATATTTTCTTTTTTTAAAGAATACATTTTTTATGAGATAAAAACACATGAAACTTCTCATCATAAAAAAAGAAAAAAAATTTACCATCGTTAACCATTTTTAAGTTTATAAACACTGTACGGTGCCTTGTCACACAACAGATCTCCAGATCTATTTTACCTTGTCAAACTGAAATTCTATATCCATTGAAGAGAAGCAAAAAACAAGGAAGAAAGGGAAAGATATACCCAAACAAATGCAGAGTTCCACAGAATAGCAAGGAGAGATAAGAAAACCTTCTTAAATGAATAATGCAAAGCAGTAGAAGAAAAGAGCAGAATGGCAAAGACTAGAGATCTTTTCAGGAAAATTGCAGATATCAAGGGAACACTTGCAAGAATGGGCATGATAAAGAACAGAAAAGGTAAGGACTTGATAGAAGCAGAAGAGTAAGAAGAGGTGGCAAGAATACACAGAAGAACTATACAAAAAAGGTCTTCAGTTCAGTTCAGTCGCTCAGTCGTGTGACCCGCAAAACCATGATGGTATGATCACTCACCTAGAGCCAGACAGCCTGGAGTATAAAGTCAAATGCGCCTAAGGAAGCATTACTTTGACAAAGCTAGTAGAGGTGATGGAATTCCAGCTGAGCTATTTTAAATCCCTAAAAGATTCTGTTAAAGTGCTTCAGTCAATATGCCAGCAAATTTGGAAAACTCAGCAGTGGTCACAGGACTGGAAAAGGTCAGTTTTCATTCCAATCCCAAAGAAAGGCAATGCCAAAGCATGTTCAAACTACCACACAGTTGCACTCATTTCACATGCTAGTAAGGTTATGCTCAAAATCCTTCAAGTTAGGTTTCAACAGTACATGAATCAAGAACTTCCAGATGTATAAGCTGGGTTTAGAAAAGGCAGAGGAACCAGAGATCAAGTTACCAACATTCATTGGATCATAGAGAAAGCAAAGGAAATTCAGAAAAATATCTACTTCTGCTTCACTGACTATGCTAAAGCCTCTGTGTGGATCACAACAAACTGTAGAGAATTCTTAAAGAGATAGGAATACCAGATCACCTTACCTGTCTCCTGAGAAACCGGTCTCCTGACCTCCTGTATGCGGGTCAAGAAGCAACAGTTAGAACCCTACATGGAACAACAGACTGGTTCCAAATTGGGAAAGGAGCTATATACTGTCACCCTGCTTATCTAACTTCAATGCAGAGTACATCATGGAAAATGCTGGGCTGAATAAACCACAAGTAGAATCAAGATTGCTGGGAGAAATATCAACAACTTCAGATATGCAGATGATACCACTCTAATGGCAGAAAGTGAAGAGAAACTAAAGAGCTTCTTGATGAGGGTGAAAGAGGAGAATGAAAAAGTTGGATTAAAACTCAACATTCAAAAAACTAAGATCATAGTATCCGGTCCCATCACTTCATAGCAAATAGAAGGGGAAAAAGTGGAAGCAGTGACAGATTTTATTTTCTTAGATTCCAAAATCACTGCAGACAGTGACTGCAGCCATGAAGTTAAAAGATGCTTGCTTCTTGGAAGGAAAACTATGACAAACCTAGAAAAACCTAGATTAAAAAGCAAAGACATCACTTTGCTGACAAAGGTCCATATAGTCAAAACTATGGTTTTTCCAGTAATCATGCACAGATGTGAGAGTTGGACCAGAAAGAAGGCTGAGCACCAAAGAATTGATGCGTTTGAACTGCAGTGCTGGAGAAGACTCTGGAGAGTCCCTTGGACAGTAAGGAGATCAAACCAGTCAATTCTAAAGGAAATCAACCCTGAATATTTATTGGAAGAACTGATGCTAAAGCTCCAAAACTCAGGCCACTTGATGTGAAGTGCTGACTCATTGGAAAAGACCGTGATACTGGGAAAGACAGAAGGCAAAAGAAGAAGGTGGCATTGGATGAGACAGTTGAATGGCATCATGGCATCACCAACTCAGTGGACATTTGAGCAAACTCCCAGAGACGGTGAAGGAGAGGGAAGCCTGGCATGCTACAGTCCACTGGGTTGCAAAAAGTTGGACACAGCTTAGCAAATGAACAACTTTATCCACTGAACAACTCCCCTTTCTCCCCTCCCTCCAGCCCCTGACAACCACTATTCTACTCTCTGTTTTCTACTAGTTTGACTACTTTAGATACCTCATTAAGTGGGATAATGTAGTCATTTTGTGCCTGTCATATTTCACTTAGTATAATGTCCTTAACGTTCATCCATGTTGTAGTATGTGACAAGATTTCCTTGTTTTTTAAGGCTATTACTGCATTAGATGTATATGCCACATGTCTTTAACAATATTCTCTCTTAACTAAATAGTCTTTGAACGTTTCAATCTAAATATAAACATTTAATCTAAACAAGCAATCAGTTGGGCTAATCACACACCTTCTACTGTTACTGTTGTTCAGTCACTAAACTGTGTCCAACTCTACGATGCCATGAACTGCACCACGCCAGGCTTACCTGTCCTTCACCATCTCCCTGAGTTTGCTCAAACTGATCTCCATTGAGTCAGTGAGGCCATCCAACCATCTCATCCTCTGTCACCCTCTTCTCCTCTTGCTCTCAATCTTTCCCAGCATCAGTAGGAAATATATGAATACAATTAAGAATGGCTTTTTAACTGACATTTCCTGAGTTGTGAGCTATTACATACACTGTATCAAAAAGGAGAAATTCTTACCAAGAAAATAATATACAATGCAGAAATTTCTAAGCAGGAACAGTGATTCCACACAACTATGCTTAACTAGCAAGAGCAGAGACCTCCTGAAGCGTAAGAACTTGTATTGCTGTGGAAAAAAAGAAAACCAGAATCAAATGACACATTCAAAGAAAGGTTCTACTTTATTCTAACGCAAGCACACAACAGTTCACACATAAAAAGAGAAAGTTTATTCCAGAGGTAAAAAAAAAATCAACTATCTCTGATGTTAAAATATTTAATACTTTCTTATACAACATCTCATTTATATGACATCAGAAATGAGAAAATTAACAATATCTATTAGGTTGGTGCAAAAGTAACCGTGGTTTTGCATTGTTGAACTTTGCTGTTTGATATTGGAATACATTCTTAAATAAATGTGGTTATATTTAAGGTGTATTTCTCGCTTTATTTATTTATTTATTTTTTTGCTTATGACTCATTGCCGCCGCTGCTGCTGCTAACTCGCTTCAGTCATGTCCGACTCCGTGCGACCCCACAGACTGCGGCCCACCAGGCTCCCCCGTCCCTGGGATTCTCCAGGCAAGAACGCTGGAGTGGGTTGCCATTTCCTTCTCCAATGCATGAAAGTGAAAAGTGAAAGTGAAGTTGCTCAGTCATGCCTGACTCCTAGCGACCCCGTGGACTAGAGCCTACCAGGCTCCTCCATCCATGGGATTTTCCAGGCAAGAATACTGGAGTGGGGTGCCATTGCCTTCTCCTATGACTCATTACTTGCTGTTTATTTTGTATTTATTTTAGACTAGGTCAATGATGTTAGACAAAAAGCAAATCTAAGCGATTTTCTTATTGAAAATGGGTCATAAAGCAGCAGAGACAAATCAAAACATAAACAATGCATTTGGCCCAGGAACTGGTAATGAAGTACAGTGCAGAGGTGGTTCAAGAAGTTTTGCAAAGGAGACAAAAGCCATGAAGATGAGGAGTGCAGTGGCCAGCCATCAGACGTTGACAACAACCAATTGATAAGATCACTGAAGCTGATCCTCTTATAACTACACAAGAAGCTGCCAAAGAACTCAAAGTCGACCATTCTATGATCAATTGGCATTTGAAGCAAACCGGAAAGGTCAAAAAGCTTGATAACCGGGTGCCTCGTGAGTTGACTGCAAATTCAAAAACCATCATTTTGAAGTGTTGTCTTCTGTTATTCTACACAACAACAAACCATTTCCCAATCGGATTACAACGAGTGACAAAAAGGGGATTTTATACAACCAGCAAAGACTAGCTCAGTGGTTGGACTGCAAAGTAGCTCAAGATACTTCCCAAAGCCAAACTTGCACCAAAAAAAAGTCATGGTCACTGTTTGGCGACTTGCTGCCTGTCTGATCCACTACATCTTTCTGAATCCTGGCGAAACCATTACACCTGAGATGTATGCTCAGCAAATCGATGAGACCCCCTGAAAACTGCAGAATGGGTCCAGTTCTTCCCCAAAACATCTGACTGCACGTCACACAACCAACGCTTCACAAGTTCAAAGAACCAGGCTACCAAGTTTTGTTCATTCGTCATATTCGCCTGATCTCTCGTCAATCAACCACCACTTCTTAAAGCATCTCGAGAATTTTTTGCAGAGAGAATGCTTCCACAACCAGCAAGAGGCAGAAAATGCTTTCCAAGAATTTGTTAAATCCCAAAGCACAGATTTTTACACTACAGGAATAAACAAACTTATTTCTCATTGGCAAAAATGTGTAGCCTGTAATGGTTCCTATTTTGATGAATAAAGATGTGTTTCAGCCTAGTTATAATGGTTTAAAATTCATGGTCTGAAACGGCCATTAGTTTTTCACCAACCTAATATAATAAGGACTATCAAGATGGAGTAAGTATAAAAAAACATAATAATTAACAGCTAACACTTTTTGGACACTTACCATATACCAGGTACTATTCCAAGCACTTTAAATGTATTAATCCATTTAAACCTCACAACAACCCCCTATTATTATTTCCATCTTACAGTTGAGAAAAACAAGGCACAGAGAGATTAAGTAATTTAACCAATGTTACCAGTTAGCAAAACAAAAATCTGTGATTTTAATGCAGGCTGGCTGGCTTCAGAGCCTGAAACCTTAAAGACAGTATATAATGCCTCTACACTAAAATTTTTCACATGGGCTTTGGAGAAAAACAGGAGGTCATAAAGAAGACACAAGCCTAAGAATCAGGAGACGTGAGCTGTAATACTGCCTTTTTCTGTACAACATTAAGTAAGTCTCATCACCTAATTATCTGAAAGAGAATAAGGCTGAACCAGCTAAACAGTTCCTCAGTGGGTACCTTCCAATGTTAACAATCTAAGAGTAAAGAATCAAGCAAGAAAAAATATGAAAGGTTTTTTCTGAAAAAATTACGCTTCTTGTGAAACAAGGGTTGTGTACCCTAAAAATGCCAATGGGAAAAATATTTTTATATTACTGGAGAGGATCTGTGGAAACCTGAAGAAGCAAAGACGGACTCCCCAAATTCTGGTCTTCCTTTGTGTTTATAGGGCTGGTCTTCTTTAAGGATTTCAGAAGCAGAAGGACAGCAAAGTCCTTAGGTAGAGGTTTTGTCTTCATACCATATCTGCAGATTCCAACAGTATCTTACAAAAAGCAGCCCAGGTGAAATGAATACTTGGTCACTAACCACACAGCCTGAAGTATCCTGGTTTATTAAAATACTTTCAAAGTCCAAGATGTAGAATTGCACCTATTCCACGCAGTCACTGGGTGCTACCACTATCTCACCTTCACCTCCCAATAAGAAGGGCGTAGTTCCTATACTGTTACTACTGCAGCTCTCACCTCAACCATCATTTACAGGGGTCCAGAGAGGCTACAGCAGCAGTTAGATACACAGAGAAAGCTAATATACCCTCTTCTTGCTCCTACGGTGACATGCTTTTCAATTCCTTGTTGGGTTCTTCTGTGATTTGGCTATGAGCTATCCTTTACCTATTCAAATATTCACTATGTGTCAGGCTCTATAAATCTTATCTCCTTTAATAATCTTCCAAATAGTCTTCTTGGTGTATAACTTACCAAGCCTATCTTGGTATTTATTCATTTCTTTGTACCCTACTCCACACCAGTGTTGTGCTTTTCCCTATCAGTCAGTCATTAAGAATCTAATAAGGGCAATAGAACTGAGTTTTGTAGCAGAAGCAAGTTTAAAGAAGAAAAAAAAAATCTAATGGACTAACAGCAAATTGGTTAAAATACTGTATTTTTAAAGAGATGTAATTTTTCATATTGTTACATGAAAAAGTAGTTACTGAATAATATGTGCAAAATAAAAATATTTATGAAAACCCCAACCCATCAAATATATAATATTACAGCCACTATATTTATAAATGTCAATGAAGGGTCTGGAAAAATATACAAGAGTGAATCCAAAATTTTATCAAAAGAAATTACAAAAAATTTAGCAGTCAAATTTTACAAATGCACATTACATGGTATAAACAATAATGTATCAGTTCTGCCAATACTGGACTCTCCTTGTTCACTCCCTTACACATCTGTGATGTTAAACAGGCTTTCACTATCAACAGAAGTCCATAAGGAGCAAGAGATTTGGGAGTAATCTAATTTTTCTCTAGTACCTTCTTTTCTTCATTTTCTATATTCTTAATGATGCTTCAATCAAAGATGATTCACCATGGATATTTCTATGCAGGATTTTGGGATCTTTCTCCTTGTGAAATTCTGAGGTAGCGAAGATGGCACTCAAGCTGCTTTTAATTCACCTTCACAGGATGGGAAGAACTTGTAACAGGACTCCCTGTCATAGGCTCACAGACAGCAGAGAGGTAAGCGCCAGTCTTGCCTATGAGCACTCTCTCTTTGCAGTAGGTCTATTTTCATCAGATTGTTCTCAAGAATGCAACAGGCATGTGAAAACTTCAGTTAAACCAGGAGAACCCTAATCCATCACACTCTAATATTTACACTCTCGTGGCACATCATTCATCTATACATCCCTCCCCTACACTCTCCCTCCCAGACTGGGTCCTAGCACGAAGGAACTGGTTCTAACAGTTTTACTCCGAAGCCCAGGATTCAGTATGCCATAGAGCAGGAATGAAGCGAATAACAGCACAGTCAAGAACAGTGGCCGCAGGCTGCAGAGAGCCTGGATGGCACTGGAGAAACCCCAACCTACCTTTCTCTCTCCTGCCAGAGGAGGGGACAGCTTCTACCAAATTAGTAAAAACCTAAGTGAAAGACAGTCTAAACTACCCCACTCAAACCAATCAAACTTTTATTTATTCAGAATGTAACTAACATGTTCTATACTTACTTGTACATCCTCAAGCTAATGAGATTCTTAGGTTCAAAAACAAGCTGGCAGCTGCACAGAGGTACTTTGCCTGAGTGTCATCTTCACCCTCCCCCAGCCCTGCTTGGTCACAGCAGCTGCCACTACCTAGCAAGGAGGGAAAGAGTGGAGCAAAGCAGTATTCTGAGAGACGCAGCAGGAAGGGTAACTGCAGCTCCCAGACACTCAAGTCTCATGAAGACAAAGATCTCCTCTCCAAATGGCATTTTGAGCATCTCAGTCCTAAGTTTCACTGATCAAAAATGAATTAAGCAGATGAGGCCAGTTATATAAAGAATCACCAGGGCAATTTTAACCCAGCCAAATTTTGACATAAGGAAATGCTCAAATGACAGCTTACCTGTATGATGGGAAATGGAAGGTAGTTCATATTGTTAATAAAATATAGGAGGCTATAGCTATAGCCCATAAATGCTCCAGCCAGTAGGAAGAAAAGGTGATACTCATTTAAGCAGGTTGGTACAGCAGGGCTATCTAAGCTGAAAGGGAAAAGTTAGGTTATTAGTTCAATAGCCAGGGACACATCACCATTTAGGCTCAATATTTACTGAAGGCAAAGCTTTGACTTAATTACTTAAGAAATGCCCCGAATTCTAACATAAGGGCGTGTTTCAGGTTAAGTGTGGGCAAAAGATTAACAAAACCCTTTCCCCTGATGCATGAGAATTTGATCTTTACTTAAAACTAAGAAGCATCCTGTGGTTCTGGACCCAAGGCATGACATAAATTTCCTGCTAATCACTTCTCTTAAGAAGCATGGGCTTGGCTGTTACTTTTGCAGAAAAACCTTAATAAATCTTCCCATTTTAAGAACAAAACAAAAAACACAACTCTAGCTCTGCTCATTTGGAAATCTGGTAAGGGTAAGAATGTCTCCTATGACAGTAACCAATGGTGCTTTTGAGTTACTGGTAAACTGTATCTGGGCTAGGAAGGACTGTAAATGAAGGCTATATACCTGATAGAGATGCCATAACTTTGGGCTTCTCTCTGTGTTGTCTCTTATAAGGAGGGAATCCTTCATGGGAACCCTTTCACTAAAGAACGTTTACCACATTAGGAAAAAAGCCTGCCCTATATAATAGTCACTGGGGAACAAAAGGAAATCAAGTATTCAGTAGTCATGAACACTGTATAAAAGCAATGGCTAATTGAGGACTTAAAGACTACTCCAGAAATCTTTTTTTATTTTTAAAATCAGAATATCAACTTGGTATTTATATCAATGTCATCTGTTCAAGAACTGTGTTTCAAAATTATAAAAGTGCTCTACTGAAGAAGGTAGTTGTTAATTATTTAACATTTGTTTTCATTCTTCCCATATTATCCTTCCTTCAAACCCCAACCTAAATGCCACCTCCTCCCAGAAGCCATGTATGAATCCCTCCCTGCTTTCTGAACTCCCACAAGTAATAATCTGCACATTTCACTTTCTTCCTGTTACATCCTATTTCTCACACACTTCTATTCCTCTCCTCATATATGCATTTGCACCCATGTCTTCCATCACCTACTGTTCTCAGCTCTGAAGGAGTTTGTAGTCCACATATATGTAAATCATTCTAATAAACCCAACAGCGTCTGGCATAGCACCTTGCACAGAATGGCTTAAAAAAAAACTGCTGAATTCAACAAACATAAAACATCAAAATCATTTGATGTATGTATGTGAGAAAGCACTTTTTAACAGAAGTCTGGAAAGTAAAGAATGTCCATAAACTATTAATGTATACAGGTCACCTTTGGATTAATAACTAAACAAGGACCCTTATAAAAAATATATGGAGTATTACCTCTCGGTACCAGTGCAGGGAACCACAAGGAAGCTGTACTGGCCCTTGGTCATCACTGTAGCACACCAAGCCATCAACATTCCCATTGCAGCGTGCATAAAGGAGTGCATGAGCTGCTGCGGATGAAGGATCTTTCCTATCAGTGCCAGTCTTGAGCAGGGAATGGAAGGAACAACTGAAAGGAAAACACGAGACTGTGGCTTTAACATCCACGGCATATAAAGCAGGGACCTAAACTCTTTCCTCCCCTCCTTGCATAAACACTTCAAAGGGCAGGAAGAAACCGAGTCAGTATAAAACACAGTACAGAAACCTTCTAAGTTAAAATAACCTGAAAAAAGACTGAGTAAATACAGATACACACAGAAAAAGAAAAACCAAAGAATCTAGAGATGAAACCTAAGGATAGTATGATTAACATTTTTCATTCTTTTTAATTAAGATTTCCAGACCCCTCAAATAGTGCCTACCCTGGCACTCCCCTTACTCCTATAAAGGAATAAACAATAATTTTAAGATAGTGCCTGTCTTCCAGCAAGTTGTCCTTATTTCAGCATTCTGAATTGACAATATATAGTTCATCTGGAAAAATAAACCACAAACTAGGTAAATAATGAAAACGCTGAACACTAAAATAAATGCTTGCAAGGTGAACTCAGGTAGGCAAGAGTGGGTAGGAGGTGAGGCATGCTGGCCTTTGAGAACAGCTGGCACAGGGTTCCGTGACCTATCTTTGTACACAGTCTTCTTTTAATTCTGACGGTATTTAATACACACCAAATATGGTGGAAAACTAAGCACAATGGGAGAGGGCTTAGGTGCTTTACAATTCGGAGAAGAGGATGCTATCACCTTTCCCTCCCTACCAGAAATGCCCACAACGCCTATTGACTGTAATTGACTTATACTCCAAATCCTGAAAGATGATGCTGTGAAAGTGCTGCACTCAATATGCCAGCAAATTTGGAAAACTCAGCAGTGGCCACAGGACTGGAAAAGGTCAGTTTTCATTCCTATCCCAAAGAAAGGCAATGTCAAAGAATGGTCAAACTACCGCACAATTGCACTCATCTCACACGCTAGTCTAGCAATGCTCAAAATTCTCCAAGCCAGGCTTCAGCAATACGTGAACCGTGAACTTCCTGAT